>NC_053155.1:15114744-15448887 GCF_016835505.1 Polypterus senegalus
CGAGGGTTTATGAATTCTAATTAATCTCTAGTCACAGGCCACATGTTTTGTACACTGGAACCGCAAAGATGACAGTCACTATTTAAAGATTTGAATCTCTTTAATTTAGCTAAATTGTTTTCCCCAGCTATTAAAGGCTGTTACTCATCTTAATTTTAACACATTGAATTCTGAGCAGATTGGAAAGGTGAGAAGAAAATCTGGTAAGTTTATTTAAACATGTGTGGAGAAACTGAAGACATGTTGTAAAACTGACCGTACCATTTTTAAAGTGTTTTTATTTGGAATATCTGCATTTCTACATATTGTGTTTTATTTGACATTTAAAAGACAGCCAATAATTGATGACATAAATCAGCAGAGATTATTTAAATCTATAAAGAAAAGCAAGATAAAATAGATTTTTGTTTTTATATCTGTTATAATCTGAAATTTCAATTTGCATGAGTTCAATTTTGGGCTGCAGAGCTATATATGAAGTGCATCATCATTGAGATGACGTAAAAACTACCATTACATTGAATCAGTAGATCCTTACTTTAAGAAGTATAATTCAAACCATCATGGTGTGCTTTACAAATCAAAACTAAAAACAATATATAGGTAAATAGATCATTATTTGTCTCAAGGGTGAAATTTACCTTTCTACAATAAATGTAGAATGTTCTAAAACAAATAGTGAAAGGCTTTCGGAGCTACAAAGTGAAGATGTGTTTTAAAACAGCTGTACAATAATTAGAGTATAAATTTCATAACTTCAAAAAAGCCGCAAGTGCCCCTAGATATTTCAAATTCATAATCGCAACTATCTGAATAAGAAAAATCAATTGAATGTGAGTGTACGGATGTCTTAAGATCCAATATTTAGGAACCAAGTTGATTCCAAAGTTACGAAAACGTAACAGTAACAGCTTTTTAACAGAATCGATAGTCCTGAATGACATATAGTACTGCACTCTTGCGTGATTCAGAGAAGACTATAATACATGAAAAAACATGAGGAAAAACTACATATGCAAATAGCTCACAGGACAGCATTAACATGTTTGTTTCAAAAACAAAACCATCAGAGGTCAACTCTAAAAATTTCACCATGCAATTGCAGGAATCATCATAAAATTATTGAAACACACATGCATAGGCTTTTGTTATTGCCACTTATCCCATTATGGAATTAGCTCAGAATAGATTTGTGCATCGTTTGAGAGCAAAAATAATGTGATTGATGAGATAAGGTGCAATCGTTCAGCTTGTAGTGTCATAAAGTGGTAAGAGGAGATAAAACGATGGCAGGATGAATTGCTTTTTGATATCATACCCTAAACTGTGCTAACAACAGTTGTAGCAGTAACAATCGAGGCCAGTTTCAGCTGAAGTGGCTATTTAGCTGTTCAACACAGGCAATGAAATGAGGTTGTCCATTGGTTAATACCAAAATAAAATTAAATTAGTGCTTCGAAGCACAAAGCACAGTGATTATACCCTTTAGCAAGAAAGGCACAACAGCATACTTTAATGAATATGCACTAAATATGCAATATTAAACTGCCTTACATGAACCTGTCTTGTTTCTCTTTGTCTTGTTTAATTTCTTTCTGTCTTGTTATTCGATGCAACTGACAAGGCAAACTTCATGTTTTCTTGTATAAGTAAAGAAACCTTGAACCTTGAATATGCTGAATTTGTGTCATTCATTTAATGTATGAAGCCAAACATTCTTATTATTATAACCCCTAAAATGTGACAAATGTAGGGAAAGCCCATATTTTATATGTTGACACGAATGAAAGGTATGTTGATGTCTGCCAGTTACATTGCTGGTCCAATTAATATTTTAGTACACAGGCTAAGCAATAACCTAATAAGTCCGATCAGTCATGTGGGACACTTTGAAAACAAAGGATGTTTTACAGGTGTTCTAAAACAGTGGATTCATATAAAACTTTGATTGATTTTTTTGTGAAGTTTGATTTCACACACAAAATTTAAGTCTGGACACATGTAAAGAGAAAAAGAAGGGTCACGTTTCAAAAAATTAAAGGGTTAGAATTTGGTAACATTTGAAAATTGAATAAATTCATGTTCATGTTGAAGTAAGTTCATGACCACACACTCAGGTGACGAACAAGCCAGTTTCCCTTCCGGCTCGTACGCCCTGATTATTTCCGCACGTGTGCTGTCTTTCCCTGTGCATTACCTGTGCAGCGAGCGAGAGAGTGAGAGAGAGGGAATGGGAATGAGAGCGAGCAAGAGAGAGAGAGCGAGAGCGAGAGAAAGAGCAAGCTAGAGAGCCTAAGCAGGGGTGTTTTGGCCAACACTTGGTGGGGCAGAAGGAAGCGGTCGCTGCAGCTGAGCAATCAAGGAGCTGGAATGACCAGAAGTAAATAAACATTTAGTTTACTATTACACTGTGCATTCTATGGTGTAATTAACTATTTTTTTGCTTCAAAAGCTTTAAAAAAATATATATTTACATACAGCTTGTACGGTCCAGAGCGGATTAATTGTATTTACATACAATCCTATGGGGGAAGTTACTTAGGTTCCACTGTAAATAATAAAATAAATAGAATAAAAAAAAGTTGAATTGCTTACTCGAAACTGTTATTAATTACGTCCAATTTCAAATAGTATATATTGATCTTAATTTCCAATTTTTCTAGGAGTTATTGCCATGAAGCTTACTGTTACATTGGCTCTTACAATTATAAGTATTAGAAGGACAGATTAGACATAGCTTGCTCTCTTTCTCCCCCCCTCCCTCTTCCCCCGCCTCCCCATTTTACTTTCTAACACTTCACAAAGTCCCAGTCCCCTGATATACCTAAAGACAGAACACGTCCAAAACAAAACAAACCTCCCAGCAGCAGCGTATGAGGATTAGAATAGAGAAGTCTATTGCCAGTACAGTCCAAATACTATAAACATAATATCTAATCTTAAACAGTCTTCAGAGAGTAAACCCATAGAGCGTTGTAAAACAGTAGTCCTGGATAAGTAGATAACAACTGATAGTAAGCCCTAATACAGTAATTCAAGGGTATGATGTTAAACAGGCCCCTATGAAGAGAAAAAAAAAATCCACATACATGCATAGAATTGTAATTCAAACATAAAAATTTCAGATAAGATAATAGAATATAATTACAGCATGAGTCTTATTGTGAATGGATCAAACAGTAGGTAAAATCTTGTTTGCCTTGCCAGGTCCCAAAGCAAATCACGATCATATTTCAAAAAGTGTCGGGATCAGTTTTCTTAGCTCTTTTTCTGCTTCCTCTGTAGAAGTAAAAAGGTAGAACTTGCCTTGAATGTCCACTTTCAGTTTGGCAGAATACAAATGGCTATATCAGTTCTCAGCTTCCCGTAAGCACTGTTTAATACTGTAAAATGCGGCACGTTTAGCAGTTGTTGAAGGTGAGAAATCAGGGAAAATACGAATGTGGTTATTTTCAAATATAATCTTTTGTTTCTGTCTGAAAAGTAACTTTTTATGTAATTTAAACTGTAATTTTTCAAAGCGCACACTGAAAGTCCTAGGCTTTAGGTATTCAATCCATATATGCGGTAAGCCGCTGCTATCTCGGTGTCTGATTTGAAGTCCTCTCCAGTTATATTAGAGAATAGCTCAGCTATGAATTTCACTAAGTTTGGACTTTCACGATTTACAGGGTGACCTTTGATCATGATATTATTCTTTCTGCATCCATTTTCCAGTGCATCTGGTCTGTCCCCAAGTACTTTGCATTTGAAGTTTGCAGCCATTGCTTTCCCATCAGCGGTAGATGCCAGTTGTTCAGCTATTTTAATACAAGTCGTGAATGTTTGCTTGACATCTTCAAACTGAACGCCAAGTGTTCTCAGTTTATTCTCAAACTTAAACGCATTTTCCTGTATTCTTCCTCAATTTTTTCTAGCATTTCTTTAAAGGTTGCCTCAAAGCAATTACTTAAATGTTTTTCCTTGTCTTTAATACCCTGAAGCAGCTTCTCATTTGTCTTGTGTATGTTCTTCATTTTTTTCCTTATATCATTTATATCGCTTTTCCTTATATCACTTATTTCTTTCTTCATATCTTACTTTATATCTTTTATATCCTTCTTTATATTATCCATGAGCTTCTTTATGTCTTGAGTGATGGCCATTGCAGTGACCATTACCTTCAGCTTGGACAGATCGTTTCGGTCTTCCCCAATCTCCGCAGGTGTAATAAAATAGCCAAGTTTAAGCCAGTATTACTGGCTCACGAGGCATTGATGACAAGGCAGAAGGTAAAGCCATTTTAAGTTTCAATGAATCTTCTGGAATTGGCAAGTTTTCTTGACTCCGATTCGCTTATACATTTGCTCCCACTTTCACTCTCAGCTGGAGACGATGCAGCAGCGTCAGGTCCCGGGAAATCTGTACTATGTGTTTCAGGTCAGTCTCCAGTAGGCCGTACATTGCGCTTGAACTTGATGTCTGTTTAGGCTTGGATAAAGCTTTATCTGTCTTTTCCATATCTTTCTGAGTCTTTTTTTCTGCCAAAAATGCTTTTATGTATGCTTGTATATACTATAATTGAACCCTCTCAGGTTTAGTAAATACAGGATACCTCGAAATTATTCAAAAAAAAAAAAAATAAAGAATAACACTGCTGTTAACAGAGTTCCACGTCAGATGTCCATCTCTCATAATGGAAGAGACCAACCAGCCAGTAGTTGTAAGGCTTTTTAAAATGAGAAAAACTCAATTCTTTGCTTTTATTTTATAGGTTTGGCTGCCATGAAAAACACCACAGTCTCTGTGACCAAGTTTGTCCTGGACTGCATGATTGAATCTCAGAAAAGTAACAATCCTGTGTACATTTTAATATTCATTTACCTTGTGACTCTAATTGGAAACTTCTTAGTAATTCTGGTCATTACAATGAACCGCCACCTGCAAACACCCATGTACTTGTACATTGGCACTCTGGCTGTTATGGACCTGATGAACAGCACAGTTCTGATTCCTGAATTGGTGGCGGTCCTCTTAAATTTCTCTGTTATCTTATATGGGCTCTGCATGCTTCAGATGTTTCTTATAGTCTGTTTGGAAATGGCTGTGACACTGCTCTTTGCCCTGATGGCCTGTGACCGCTATGTAGCAGTAGTGTATCCACTAAGATATCCATCATTAATTACAAATAAAACTGTATGGATTGCTGTCTTGTTGTTAACTGTTTTTAGTACTGTAATACCCTTGCCAACATTGTTTGCTGCTTCTGATCTTTTATTTTGTCATGACAATGTCTTGCCATATTGTTTCTGTAATATCCTTACCATGATGGATGTTTCCTGCAATGAAGATTCAAAATATGTAATTACTATGTCAGCAAGTGGCCCTTTGTTTTCTCTACTTCCTTTATTTGTAATAATCCTGTCTTACATTAAGATTGCTCGGGCAGCTCTGAAAATTTCTTCTGTTGATGGGAAGAGAAAGGTTTTTAGCACCTGCGTGACCCATCTTATTGTCGTCGGGATGTTTTACCTCCCTTTGATGATACTCAGCGCCTTACCAGGGTCAGGAGTTAAAATGTCGATGGAAGCATCCAATGTAATGGTTATTATAGCCCACACTATTCCACCCATGATGAATCCTGTCATCTACAGCTTCAGAAACAATGAAATAAAAAGTAGCATTTTCAAAATGTTACTGAGGAAGAAATAGATGTACAGTACCAGTAAAAACCTATAAGGTTTGACAACTTGAAGTATATTAGAAGAATAGACAGAAAGTTGTATTTGTCAATCAATATTAAAATATCATAATGCAAATGCCACTTATTAACAAAATGAACTTTAAATTATTAAACTTTTTAATTTGTATATTCTGTTTAATTTGATATGTGTAAGAAAAAGAGCAGAACAGGTCAATAAAGGTCTCCAGTCACTATGCATTATATTTGTCTGTTTGTATCAAAAACAAATATGCCGAGTTCTTCATGTTGATATTACCATTCAGCTGGGGCAATCAATCATAGAAAATAAATGAAAAATATAATTTTTTAAGTGTGATAATTAGCTAATGTTATAATTCAGTGGTACACAACAAATCAAAGATAAGATCAGAGTAAATCCTAAATCAATATATCTAAAGAAGAGGGTATGCAGCCACATGATTTTATGGAATGGTAGGAATTAAATAACACCTTTGCAAATAAATGTTATGACATTGAGACTGGCTGGCTACACATACAAAATAAGAAAAGTTAGCTTCTGATTGGTGGTTTTCAGCAGTTACACAGACGGAATGGACTCAAGATTGCAGTTGATTGGTGGAGATGGTCAACTAGACAGACATATACAAATGAAGCAGCCAACTGTGATTGAAACGCCAAATATTGGTCACCTTTCTGAGCAAGTAATTGGTAAAAAAAGGATCTTCTGTAGCTTTTTCACATGTGCTAAATCTTGTAAAGGTTTATAATTGTGTGTGATGTGGAAATTGGGGGTATGACAAGAGAGCAAATATCTGCAAACATTTTGCTGCTTCCAAAATCCATTGGCCTGGATAAGTGGCATCAGCTTATGGAATTGAGAAATGTGACAGGAGATGCGGTGCTATGAACTTGTGTGGAGCAACAGGAAGGAATAATGGAGAGCATTTTCTCCTACACGGTAACACTTAGCAAGCAATACTTGCACAAAATCTCATTGTAATGGCTTACATATTTTACAATTGTGAAATTACATGCAAACCATATTTTTTCAGCAAGTTTGCAAAATGTTATGCTGTTTCGCTCATCACTACTGTTGATAATTGTTAGCAAGTTCACATGTTAGATAATAACAAGCAGTTTAGCTATTTACTTTAGAGACTGGCTGCTGAGACAAGACGGGGCAAAACAGCCATTGACTGGTTCAAGACAGACATATGAAGGTTAACCAATTGGATGAGGACAGTAATAATGCAAATGGAATATGAGGCAGGTGACACAAGCCTTTAGTATACCAAAAAAATCAAGATCTTGCCCACCGCACTTGGAAAGCAACTGGCCAAAACAAAAGACCAGTAAGAAGAAACAGCTGGATGGATTTTGTTCAGTGATGTGAAAACCACAGAGAGAATTAGAAATTGTGACAGTAAGATCCTCAAGGAATCAAAACAAACAGCCTACAGATACCAATAAGAAAAATATTAATCACCTAATCGAGTCTGCACCAGTTACTACTCAGGAACAGACAACCAGCTAAACATTTAAATAAAAGCCACGATCAAATAAAAATGCCTCCTTTCTAGAATCCTATGGCATTTAATTTTTTTACACAAAGGAATTTCATGTGAAACTGAGAAAATCTGCTGGGGTTCCATACAGTGGGATTTGTATGAATTTCATTCACTTCATACGTGGTGTTACTTATTCTTCTTTTTCTGACAAATTCAGCTGCAGTAATACAGAGGTCAGAGCCATATGTAGGCTTTTATTTGGTCCAAAATATACAAATTGAAAACAACATTTATTTATACTGCGCATTTTCAGACATAACAGTATCTCAAAATGCTTACAATAATACAAGGTGGTCCAGATCTAATTATGCAATTATGAAAAGGCAAAGACATCGCACACATTGTTCGACTGACAACCGTCTCCCCACCATTTTGGAATGCAGGGCAGGTGCTGCCATCTATTGGAAACAATCATTTTTTTTTGTGAATTCTCTATGTAATGAACTTAATAAGTTATAGCGCAATGAAAATTTGATTTGGACCACCCTATAATACCTAAATAGAGTTACAAAAGAAAGTAAAAACTACTGAAGAGTAATTTATAACAGTGGAGAATCATAAAGTACTGCTTAATTAAAAAAAGAAAAAAACTTATGTTCAGATGTCCTTGGAGGACAGGAAAACAAAAACTATTTGGCAGAATGTTGGAGAACATTAAAATCTGGGGATTCCTAGGCCAAAAGACCACCAAGCTCACTATGGCATTCTACAGTCCATGAGTGTGTCAATATGACCTGGATACTCTTTGTGGAGTGCTCTTAACCTTCCCAGCATTTCAGTTGTCTGTATCCCACTTAGACCTGGGGGCAGTAGCACATAGCCATGTATTTGTTCTGAAACATGCTGACACTTATCCAGTATTTATGAATATGTACTGCAATGTTGTGACAGTACACACTAAATCAAGTCAGGTCAATGTGATAAATGCTCTGTAGCATCAGGCAAGATTTTAAATAAATAATCAAGCCCTGTAAGTTTCCAGATCTAATTGGGCGCGCATGAATTCGCGTTGCTCCAGTGTCAGATGGGGGTGCCTGGCTGATCACAAAGTCACATGTAAGTGTGAGCATCAGTCAGGTGCCTCATTAACACTTTGGAGGGAGTGACGTCATCTCATGCCCACGTCCAATTAGGAGAGGCAGTATAAAAAGAGGCTGCATGGGACAGAAAAAAATTAGAGACAGAGGTTAGAAGACTCCAGAAAAAGGCAGGAGGCAGAGAGAGCTGGTGCAAGTGGGTGAGAGAACGAAAGAGAGTGAGAGAAGGCAGGCAGCCAGGAGGAGGTCGGTGGGAAACATGCAGTCCAAGTTCAGGGTTTGAAGGAGGTCACTCCAGCTGAGTGATCAGGGATCTGGAGTAACACGCTGCTTGGATGGAGGCCATAAGGAAGGAGATAGGGTTGTAAGGGTATTGGTAAGCTCGGTGAGGCATCTTGCGGGGGAGCCATGGACCAGGAAAGTGTAAGGCTGGAAGTGTGAGTCAGAGGCTCGGCGTGGTGCCCTGCTGGGGCCACAAACAGCTGCACGGGCCCAAGCCTAGGAGCAGGGTAGTTTCATCTAGGAAAAGCTTGGGTTGCTATTGGAAGAGGTGTTGGTGAGGCCAGCAGGGGGTGCTTACCCTGCGGCCTGAATGTGGATCGCACTGCTCAAATGCAGTGATGAGAACACTGCGCTGTAAAAATGGCACCGTCCTTCGGATGAGACATAAAACCGATTTTCTGACTCATAAAAGATCCCTGGGCAACCTTTGCTAATGTGTAGGGTGTCTCCTGATGTTCAGGCTAAATTGCCCATCATGGCCTAGTCATTCTGGCCCCCTAATCATCCCTTGTCTCTAATTGGTTGTCTCTCTTACACCACTTCACTACCTAATAGCCAGAGGTGGGTAGAGTAGCCAAAAATTGTACTCAAGTAAGAGTAGTGTTACTTCAAAATAATATTACTCAAGTACAAATTGAGCCGTCACCCCTCCTTATCGTGGTGGATAGGTTTGCGTGTCCCAATGATCCTAGGAGCTATGTTGTCTGGGGCTTTATGCCCCTGGTAGGGCCACCCAAGGCAAACTGGTCCTAGGTGAGGGATGAGACAAAGAACGGTTCAACACCGCCAATGAAGAATAAAAACTGTGGACGACGTTTTCCCTTGCCCGGATGCGGGTCACCGGGGCCCCCCTCTGGAGCCAGGCCTGGGGGTGGGGCTCGATGGCGAGCGCCTGGTGGCCGGGCCTGCACCCATGGGGCTCGGCCGGGCACAGCCCGAAGAGGTAACGGAGTCGAACCTCAGATTCAGGAGGAACAGTGTGGTTTTTGTCCGGGTCGCGGAACAGTGGACCAGCTCTACACCCTTAGCAGGATCCTGGAGGGTGCATGGGAGTTTGCCCAACCAGTCTACATGTGCTTTGTGGACTTGGAAAAGGCGTTCGACCGTGTCCCTCGGGGAATCCTGTGGGCAGTGCTCCGGGAGTATGGGGTACCGGACCCCCTGATAAGAGCTGTTCGGTCCCTGTACAACCGGTGTCAACGCTTGGTCCGCATTGCCGGCAGTAAGTCGAGCCCGTTTCAAGTGAGAGTTGGACTCCGCCAGGGCTGCCCTTTGTCACCGATTCTGTTCATAACTTTTATGGACAGAATTTCTAGGCGCAGCCAGGGTGTTGAAGGGGTCCGGTTTGGTGGACTCAGGATTGGGTCACTGCTTTTTGCAGATGATGTTGTCCTGTTTGCTTCATCAGGCCGTGATCTTCAGCTCTCTCTGGAGCGGTTCGCAGCTGAGTGTGAAGCGGCTGGGATGAGAATCAGCACCTCCAAATCCGAGACCATGGTCCTCAGCCGGAAAAGGGTGGAGTGCCCTCTCAGGGTTCGGGGGGGAGATCCTGCCCCAAGTGGAGGAGTTTAAGTATCTCGGGGTTTTGTTCACGAGTGAGGGAAGAATGGATCGTGAGATTGACAGGTGGATCGGTGCGGCATCCGCAGTGATGCGGGCTCTGCATCGGTCTGTTGTGGTGAAAAAAGAGCTGAGCCGTAAGGCAAAGCTCTCAATTTACCAGTCGATCTACGTTCCTACCCTCACCTATGGTCATGAGCTATGGGTAGTGACCGAAAGAACGAGATCGCAAATACAAGCGGCTGAAATGAGTTTCCTTCGCAGGGTGTCTGCGTTTTCCCTTAAGGATAGGGTGAGGAGCTCAGTCATCCGGGAGGGGCTCAGAGTAGAGCCGCTGCTCCTCCGCATCGAGAGGAGTCAGATGAGGTGGCTCGGACATCTGATCAGGATGCCTCCTGGACGCCTCCCTGGTGAGGTGTTCCGGGCACGTCCAACCGGGAGGAGGCCCCGGGGAAGACCCAGGACACGCTGAAGGGACTATGTCTCCCGGCTGGCCTGTGAACGCCTTGGGATTCTCCCGGAAGAGCTGGAAGAAGTGGCCGGGGAGAGGGAAGTCTGGGCTTTTCTGCTTAAGCTGCTACCCCCGCGACCCGACCTTGGATAAGCGGAAGAGGATGGATGGATGGATGGAAGTAGAAATAAAAAGTAGTCCACCAAACACTAAAAAAGTATTTGGTGAAAAGACTAATCAAGTACAGAGTAACTGTTTGAATATAATAAATGATTTATTTTTTTAGAAATGTTGTAATAAGACAGACAAAAATATAAAATAATGGGCAAATTCTGCTATTTCCAAATAATAATATAAAAAAATGAGTAAAAATAAATCACATCTTTACAAAATAAAGATGCACAAATAACACAAAGTTCCAAATCTCAGTTTTTCACAACAAAGCATTTGAAACTGATACCTACAGTAGGTAACATGTATGTTTGAACAGTGAAAACTACTTACAGTGACAAGATATACTGTACACTGACAGTATAATACTGCATATTCACTTTGTGGTGTAGCGGGTCCGAGGCTTCAAAAAAAAGGCCAGTTTCAAATCCATAAAGCCGTGTCACTCTCCGTGGGCGCAATTGCACGACCGCGGGGAGTTAATGAGGTAATTGGAGCAAGTTGCACCTGCACGTGCAGGTCCGATCATTCTAAATTGATTTATTGGCTTCCTGCGGCATGTGACTAAGGCCCACGGAGACGGGATTGTATATATACGGGTCAGCACAAAAAAGAAGGGGGAATCAAAGAAAAGGAGAAAAGACATGAGGTTAAAAGACATGAAAGGCAGTCTTGGGAACGACGATCTGGTTCTGGCAGTGAAGCTGTGACCATTTAGCAGTGAACAGGAGCCCCACATGACTAAAAAATCTCTCACAGGCTGCAAGACGCAGGAAGTTTGTGTGTGGTCATGTGACTGCATGGCTACGTCTGATTGGTGAAACAGTCATGCAGTAGATCCACTGGCAACTTTTCTCTTGCAAAAATATAGTTTAATGTATAAATGGAAAAAAGTAATGAGTCGAGTGTTGCCCAATGTAGCGGAGTAAGAGTAGCGTTTCCTCTTCACAAATGTACTCAAGTAAAAGTAAAAAGTATGGTGCAGTAAAACTACTCTTAGAAGTACAATTTTTTTAAAAAGTTACTCAAGTAAATGTAATGGAGTAAATGTAACTCGTTACTACCCACCCCTGCTAATAGCTAATGTGTAGTGAGCACACTGGAACAATAATGGCTGCCGTCACATCCTCCTGGTGAGTGGTATACATTAGTGGTGGTTGAAGTGGTTCCCCACTCACCATATACAGAGCTTTGAGTAGTTAGAAAAGCACTATATAAATGTAAAGAGTTAAATAATAATGATTATTATTATTATTATTATTATCTAGTATCATATTTGTAAATCCCATTAACTGTTATGGTGCATTTTGGAGATTCTCTTGTTCTCATCATGGGCTAGACCAGTCCATGCCCCAAAGTCATGCTGGTGAGCTTAAGTGATGCGTGAAGGGGCCCTTTGATGGACTTGACACTGCCTTGGGCTGTTCTGAGCATTGCAGTTAGTGCTGATAGGGTGTTTCCTGCTGGACTGGTGTCCCAGCTGGCGATGATTCCTGCCTAGAATTTGATGCTACCAGTAAATGCACAATCTTCCATCTTTGGACGGAGATAACCCGGATAAGTGTAATATGCTTTGAATATGTTTATAAATAAAAGTGTAATATCTATAAATATGATTTTGTTTCCAGTCATAAAAACACAATTGTTCCAACTTACTAGTTTGGAGAACTGTTTGAGTATGTGTGGGGTCAGCATATTCATTCCTGTCTTGCAGGTGACACTGATGAGATAGGATTTGTCACCTCAATGACCATAAAATGGAAAAAGTGGGTTCAGAAAATGGAGAGATGAATGTTTATTTGAATGTTATCAAGAATATAATGATAATGAACTCTCCTAAGTATAGACTTTAACAAAGACTAAAGCTCTTGGGTTTGTCACTTTGAATTAATCTCTAGTCACAGGCCACATGTTTTGTACACTTGGGACCACAAAGATGACAGTCACTTGTAAATGAGTGGAAACTCTTTGGCTTAGCAGTCCTTTTTAACTCGGGGATAGAAGGCTCACTTGCCTTAAACTTAACACATGGAATTGTGAGCTGGTGGAAAGGTGAGAAGAAAATTGGAACTTTCAAGTAAGTAAGTTTAATTTAAAGATGTGTAGAGACACAGAAGGACTGGTGCAGAACTAAACTGTCGGTTACCATTTCTAAAATGGACCTATTTGTCTGAACATGTTAAAGTTAGCATTTTATTTAAAATTTTTAAGGAGTCTATTTATTGATAACACTGCAAACAGCAGATGACATAAACTTATGAACAACAGCAAAACTGAGAAGAAAATCTGAATTTCAAGTAAGTTAATTTAAATACGTGTTTACTCACCAGTGTATCCATGGAATGCTCCACAATATCTTAAGGAACTCCTTATAGTACAATCCACTGCAAGAAACCTACTGCCTTCGCCCACCTGTGACCAAACTTCATACAATGGGTGATTGAGCTTTTGTAGCCTCTGATCCACGGCTCTGGAATGCCCTACCAGAGAGCCTGAGAACTCAGCAGATTGTGGGCTGTTTGAAAAAACAGTTAAATACTTTTCTTTTTAGGAAAGCTTATTAACAAGAATGCTATAATTATTGTTGTTTTTGTCTTGCTTTGCCTTTGTTTAAACCTTTTATGTAGCACTTTGAGATTTACTGCTAATGTAAAGTGCCCTATAAATAAAATGCATTATTATTATTATTAGAAATAGAAGGCATTTTGTAAAATTGAACTTACCATTTCTAAAATGTTTATTTTTGGAATATACCATACAATACAACACAATTTATTTTTGTATAGCACAGAATCACACAAGAAGTGCCTCAATGGGCTTTAACAGGCCCTGCCTCTCGACAGCCCCCCAGCCTTGACTCTCTAAGAAGACAGGGAAAAACTCCCCCAAAAAAAACCCTTGTAGGGAAAAATGGATGAAACCTTCGGAAAGGCAATTCAAAGAGAGACCCCTTCTATGTAGGTTGGGTGTGAAGTGGGTGTCAAAAAGAAGGGGGTCAATACAACACAATACACAGAACAGAAGTAATCCTCAATACAGTATAAAAATATTACAAGAATGGAGCAGAATTTAACAGTAGATGATATCACATAATATGATTTGGATTTGTTTAGAGTCCTGGAGACCTCAGCCATCAATATGCCTCCCCCATTTGTCAATTCCACAGCTGAGACAGTGCTGGGCCAGCCAATCCGATGACAGGACCCATCTACCCGACGATTCATGCGATCCTCCATCAAGGATGACTTTACCTTAGGCAGGCAAAACAACTTGTTACATGGGCAGAGGCATCAAGTGCCACATTTGAGTACCGAGAAGAGAAACAGAATAGGTGAGGGTTTGTAACAAATTATAACTATCATGTTACTTATGTTTTAGTGCTAATGACTAACAACAGAGATTCAGTCTGTACAGTTAATCAGCAGCTCTAGTCAGGGTGTGCTAAACTGAAGTTGTGAGTCTTCAGCCGGGATTTGAAAGCTTAGACCGAAGGGGCATCTCTTAAAGTATCAGGCAGACAATTCCACAGTTTAGGGGCCCTGTAACTAAAAGCTCGACCTCCCACTGATATTTTTTTAATTATTGGAATCATAAGCAGACCGGCATCTTGAGATCTTAATGTGCACTCTGGTTTGTAAGTCATGATAAGTTTGAATATACAGTATATCTGAATATATACATTTCGTATTCTATTTGATATCAAAAGAAGGCCATTAACTCTTTCAGGGCGGATGTCGACTTTTGTCAACAGAGGGGGTTGAGGGAGGTGATCAACTGTAAACGGTGACCAAACCCACCATTATGTTTTAGTTCGACTCTCTTTGCTTTAAGGAAATGTTGTTTGTTGGTTTGACTGAGATTCCCTGCACTCTCGTGAATAACAAAGAGCAAACAACAGCAAAAATGGCGCTGACTTCTGGCAAGAGATCAAAGTGAATGTGTAAAGCAAAAAAATTGCGCGTGAACGATGTTTTGCGTATTATCGCTGAATTGGACTCTGACTTGTAAGACTCCAATTTTGATACAAGTAATCGAAAACGAATGTGAGGTACCAGCATCAGCTGATTGTGGCGCTGAAAACTTTGATATAGCTGATGCACCTATAGCAACGTTTGCCTGGGAGGACTGCCACTTACAATGACAAAAGGCACAAAACGGACCACTGTGACCGCCCCCACACCACGAAAACAGCCTGGCAGCCAGGCTGTCTCGCATTCCTGCCAGCTGTTGTTCTGCCCGCCAGTGGCTTGAGCTGCAAGAGACTGTGAATTGGTGGCCAAACATGCAGCACCAGACACTTTATGTTGATTTATGTGTGAAACAATTGCTTTGTGTGCTTTTCAGAAACTGTTTCTTTTAGTAAAAAATATTCAGCGCCCAAAGAGTTAACTGATAAAATGCATCACAGCAGAGATGATATAAAACTTTAAACAACAGCAAGGTGTGACAAGGATGTTTTTACATTTTTGTTTTATTATGTGTATATATGGTTAAATTTGGGGCTGCAAAGCTAGATGTGCAGGGTTAAGTCATTGCACAGGTAATAAAATACATTTAAAAATATTTGATATCTCTTGCCTTATGTACACCTTCAGCACTCATCCTATGCCTTTTTTACTATCCTCATGTGTCTCAGTCTCTCTTGTCTGGCACTACTTCTCTCGATCACATTTCAGTAAAGTTTGCTTCTCAGACTCTGTCACTTTGAGGTGACTGGCCAGCCTCCTGTCCACTTTTTGACTACCACTGATAGTAGACAGGTCCCATACCTACTGTGAAAACAACAACAACAATGTATTTATTGTATAGCCCAAAATCACACAATAGACTTTAACAGGCCTGTTTTTTGACAGCCCCTCAGCCATGACTTCCTAAGAAGATAAGAATAAACTAAACTCCCCAAAAAAGACCCTTGTTGTAAAAATGGAAGAAATCTTGGAAAGACACACTTTCATGTAGGTGAGGCGTGCAATGGGTGTCAAAAAAATGGGGTAAATGCAATACACAGAACAGAACACAAGCAATCCTCTTTACAGAGCTAGATTGCCAATCTTTTATTGCCTCCTCTGCTATACAATACAATAGTACAAACTACAAGACAAAATGGAAGAATAGATTATACCACATTTGTATTCTTGTGAATACTCATCAGTGTTCCTCCTAAACATTTACTTGGTATCTTCGTGTGTGTCAGCCTCCCTTACCTGTCACTTCCTGCAGGAGTGAATCTGACCAATCAGACCAAAGCCAAGCTCACCAATGAGACTGCTCAGAGGGCACAGACACATACACAGAGACATTAGCATTTTATTATATAGATAATATTCTGAGACAGATTCTAAGAAGATTTCATGCTTCCAAGGTTTTGGGTGCCACAAAGAGAGGATGTGTTTTAGGACTTCAACCTGACAATAATTATATTTTTTATAGGACTGTCAAACGATTGAATGTCATTAGTCACATTCACAAAAATGACTTGCATATTTAACCAAGGCAGTTCAAACAAAATCCAGCAGTCCCCTGTGAATGTGACTGCTGTACATTTTGTAACTGTGAAAACTTTTGCCTTTCATATAAATCCTTGACAGGTGACATATTTGTCACATGTCAAGGAAATATATAAGAACTGCACCTGAATAAGGGCTCACAGCCCAGTATCTTCAGCTGTATTTAGAGGTCTACAGTTGGATACGATCCATTTTTCAATAAATAGCAGTAGTTAATGTTTAAGATTTTGCTTCATTCATGAACGTAAGCTGAGTTGCACATTCATGGATTGTATCCTGAGGTAAATTTTGTTGCCTAAAATTAGAATTTTTAACAGTGACACCATGCATGTTTTGTTCTTAAGTGATCAACTAAGGACTTTGTAGTTCTGTGATATTTAAATTTACCTGCCCCAATTTTCAACTTTGTTCTTTTTAGTGGGTTTTAACTGAAAATATACCATCATAGATGTCATTAATGGAATAAATTAGGTAAGGTATTTTTAAACTTTATTTGAAGGGCACCCAAAATGCTGCATCATCTGTTTAGGATCCCCATTAATATAAAGCCAATGCTGCAAAGTGTACCTGATCTTGGCTCTCAGTTTCTGTTAAGACTAGTCACATTGCAGGATTTTATATAAAAGTAGACCCATGAATCAAAGCAAATGCTTCACTACTATTGACACGTTTGATTAAATGCAAGGTGCTTTGTAACGATTATCCTGGCATTTCCTGCTGGAGTTGAAATATTTTGAGCTTAAGCTTACGGCTCCAAAACTGGTATATTCTCATCTCATGCTGCTCATTGCTCTTTATGTATTTGTATTCTAGAATACAGTAAGACATTTGCAGTCCTCAGCATGTACATTATAGTTGTAAGGTTTTTGCAAACTACAAAAATTAAAAACCTTTATCCTTTAATTTTGTAGGTGAACTGATCTGCAGGTTTGGCTGTAATGAAAAACAATACAATCTCTGTGACCAAGTTTGTCCTGCACTGCGTGATTGAATCTCAGAACAGTAACCACATCGTGTTCATTTTTATATTCATCTACTTGGTGAGTCTAATTGGAAATGGCTTAGTAATTCTGGTCATTACAATGAATCGCCACTTGCAAACCCCCATGTTCTTATACATCGGCACCCTGGCTGTCTTAGACTTGATGAACAGCACAGTCCTGATTCCTGAATTGGTGGCGGTCCTCTTAAATTTCTCTGTTATTTTATTTGGTCTTTGTGTCCTCCAGATGTTTCTCATAGCTTTCTTAGAAATGTCTGCAACATTGCTTTTTGCCCTAATGGCCTGTGACCGCTACATAGCTGTTCTGTATCCATTAAGATATCCATCACTAATTACAAATAAAACTGTGTGGATGGCTCTCATATTGCTAAGTGTTTTTAGTACTGCAATACTCTTACCAATATTGTTTATTGCTTCTGATCTTTCTTTTTGTCATGGCAATGTCTTGCCATATTGTTTCTGTAATATCCTTACCTTGGTGGATATTTCCTGCAATGAAGATCCAAAATATTTAGTCAGTATGTCAGCAACTGCCCCTTTGTTTTCTCTACTCCCTTTATTTGTAATAATCCTCTCTTACATTAAGATTGCTCGGGCGGCTCTGAAAATTTCTTCTGTTGATGGAAAGCGAAAGGTTTTTAGCACCTGCATGACCCATCTGATTGTCGTCAGCATGTTTTACCTTCCTCTGCTGATACTCAGTGCCTTGCCAGGGTCAGGAGTTAAACTGTCAACTGAAACATCCAACATTTTGGTTATCATAGCCCACGCTATTCCACCCATGATGAATCCTGTCATCTACAGCTTCAGGAACAATGAAATTAAAAACAGCATTTTCAAAATGTTATTGAGCAAGTAACAGATTACTAGTTAGAACCTGACAACTTGAAGTATATTGAAAGATTAGATAAAATGTTGTATTTGTCTGTCAATATTAAAATATCTTAATGCAAATGCTACTTGTTAAGAAAGTGAACTTTAAATTATGAAAATTTTTAATGGGTATATTCTTCTCTTTAATCTGATATGTGTAAGAAAAAAAGCAGAACAAGTCAATAAAGGTCTCCAGTCACCAACGCATGCATTATATTTGTCAATTTGTATCAAAAACGAATATGCTGAGTTCTTCATATTGATGTCACCATTCAGCAGGGGTAATCTATATATATAAAAATCAATGTGTCTATGTACAGTATGTATGTATGTTCCAGCATCACTTCCCAACGGCTGGAGCGATTTTCATGAAACTTGGTACACATGTTTCTCAATGGTCGATTAAAAATACTGTAGGGAGAAATCAACCCTAACCCACACACTTCTGGGTAGGGTGGGGTGTGATTTTACGGTCTTGTATGCATGTTATCATCCAGTTGACACTCAGAACGACCACCAGAGGGCATAATATAGGTGACTGCCAGCATTCTTTATGTTTGAGCGCCACTGCACCCCTGTTGCTTTTTAAATTAAATAGAGTCCTACGCGTACAAGTGTGTGTGTCTGTCCAGCCCAGAAGTGAGACGTAGAGTCAGGGTGAGGGCTCCAGCTCTGAGGATATGCAAGCGAGGTCAGCACACCGGCAAAAAGAAACCTCCTAAGAAAGACAGTCGCTTAGCTGCTTAGCTGCTTAGCTCCCGCCCCTGTTGCTTTTGAAATTAAATAGAGTTGTCCGGTTCTGAACATCAACTGGATGATAACATACATACAAGACCGCAAAACAAGCACATTAGTGAGTCTTTATAGTTTGTTAACTTATTTTTTTTTTAAAGTTGTGTTTTTTTAATTACGTTTTTCTCAAACAGTTAAAAAAAACACTTTATTTTCCTCCTGGGCAACGCTGAGAATTTCAGCTAGTTAATAATAAAAAATAAATGAACAATATCCATTTGTTAAGCTTGCTAATTTGTTAACGTAATAATTGATTGGTGCATTCATGACAAATCTAAAATAAAAGCATAGCAAATCCTAAGTCAGTGTATCTAAAGAAGAGGGCACGTAGCCAGTGGATTTTATGGAAAAATAAATAAATAAATGTTATGACTACACAAGCAAAATAAGAAAAGTCAGCTGTTGATTGATGGTTTTCAGGAGTTACACTCACAGAATGGACTCAATGTGGCTTTGTTTGTTTGAGATGGGCAACTAGACAGACACATATAAATGAAGCAGCCAGTGGATAAAGCATGAAATATATGTCACCTAGCTGGGCAAACATTTGAAAAAAAAGAACCTTCTGGAAGATTGCGAAAGCCAACCAGCAGTAGCCACTTAGGCGAAAATCTGACTGTCTTCATGGATAAAAAAATCACAAAGCATCCGGTTGGTGATTAGTAATGACTGAAACAATTTACATGAAACTTAAGAAGCTTTCTTGTGATGAAACAAATTGTGTTTTGTTATATGCAAAATCCACAACATCAGCACATATATTGTAATCTAATCTGCAGCTTTTTGGAGCATGGAATGGTTTTTATTGTACAGAGTTTGTGAAGGGGGAGTGACTGGAGAGCAAACATGTTCAAGTTTTTTTCTTCTCCTAAAATCCATTGACCTGGGTGTTTGGTATGGAATTTTTATCTAATATATAATAATCTTTTACAATTTATTACAAATGCATATATCTATATGTGAAGCCATAACAGAATGAATTATTAAACATAAGTAAAAAGATTGAATGAAACTCAAAGGTTACCTAAATGTAACTTGAAGCTGAAGCACGTGAAGTCTTTGTCTCATCTTAGAGAATCTACCGACACAATTTTCTAAGGTTAGAATGAGGTAAATGAGTAACAAACACCCCTCCAGAAAGTGGGGATAAAGTGATGGGAAAGCCCATACACCCCTCCTATGAAGCAGTGCTAAGATCAAATGAAAATTCTGCTAAACATCCCTCTTAACTAAACTTGGTTCCCAATAATAAGAGAATTGACAAGAGTCAGAAGTTACTGGTGGCTTTAGTTGATTGGAGGAGCTAATAAAATTCTGCATTAAGAGGCAGATGATGTGATGTATTAGATAAGGTCTAATTAGAAAAAAGTATAAAAGTAAATGTTTAAATGATTGCTCGCCCCATGGACTGAGACATTTGTGCAAGTAAAGAAAGGTTAAACATTCTCATCTGGGCTCTGTAACTGCCTTCTTCGAAGATGGAGGAAAGTTATTTCCACGAAGGTGGCTGCCACTGATAGGTGTTACCTATGATATTATCTGCCCATTAATAAGTGATATGGAGCAGAAAAAGCAGTGTGAATTGCACACATTCAATGCAATGATCTTAGGTGAAGCTGCATGGAAGGAGTCATACTACTGTAGGGTTGCTGAGGAAAGAGAAAGTGGTTTTGACTTCAGAATAACATGTTAAGGGGGAAATATTTTGAAAAGGGGGCGGCACGGTGGCACAGTGGTAGCACTGCTGCCTCGCAGTAAGGAAACAAGGGATCATGTCCTGGGTCCTCCGTGTGTGCATGTTCTCCTAGCATCCGTTTGGGTTTCCTCTGGTTGTTCCAGTTTCCTCCCACAATCCAAAGACATGCAAGTCTGGTGGATTGGTGATGCTAAATTAGTCATTGTGTGTGCGTGTGTCTTGTGTCATATGCTTGCTGGGATAGGCACCAGCTTCCCTGCAACCCTTCGCAGGTTTAGAAAATGGATGGATGGATGAAGGAATGGAAAAATAATGAAAAAATTACAAAGAAGCCAACACAGGAGAGTTAACATTCCAATGTTCTCACAAGGGAAACCAACCCAGAATGCTGAATATATACAGGATAAGGGTGGTCCCTCTGCTATAATGTCAAGGGTTCCACCTCCATGATTACACCCACAATGTTATACATTAAAATATGCCACACATACGCATCTGAGGATCACCTTCCAGGCTCCTTCCAGGTATACAATTCCATCCTGGGCCAACAGTGTTATCATGTTCTTCCTCCACAGTCCTGAGAAAACGCCCACTAAAGTCAGTTGGTCCCACCCCTTCATAACCCGGGCTTTAAAAAAGGACGACAGCCGAATGAAGGCGTCTTTGACCAGGGAGACAATCTAGAGAGGGAAACTCCTGGCAGAAGCCTGACAATCATGGCCACTTTGCTATGTGGCTTTCCCTCTGTTGTTCTTTTCACACCACAGTGTGATTCCTTTCGTTTGGAAAAGAACTGATACTAAATGGAATAGGCCATGTTGGCACCCTAGACTGCTTTTTGGTTAATGCTTCTTCCCATGAACTACAAATAAAATGAACATACCCAGAAGTACATCAAAATCAATTCAAACTACAATATCTATTCAAATTTTAACAGAGAAAACAAAAGAAATCAATTACTAAAAAATGAAATGGACAAACATAACACGATTAAATTAAAAGAAAAGAAACTTGAGCAGGGGTAAAATCGTTGCTATAATATAATATAAAGTAATCAAAATCAGTGTAGTGGTATAAATACAAGCCATATGCAGATTTTAACATTCAAAACTCTCAATACTGAATTGTCTTTTAGGGATTTGGGCTGCAAATACAAGTCAGAATATGAAGTGTGTGTGTGCTAACACTGAGTAATCTGCCAGCAATAAGGACACCTGACTAAACAGTCAGCCAGTAGAAACCTGCACCTTTTGACATTTATTTGAACTGAGGCTCCTTTATCTTTTAAACTCTGGACTCTTTTTAATCCCATGTTAAACACACTCTGCTATAGACTGATTTTAAATTCTGTATCTTTACTGACTTGAACTTTTTTTTCTTTTGGGCCATTCTTTCAGTATCCTAAACAAGTTGTTAATTTAGTAAAACCTGGGGTAATTAGGAGCCAAATGGACAAGAGAAAAGAAAACCCTTTGTGATTATTCTTGTAATCCTTGTTAATTCAATTTGAAGTTAGGCCTAACTGCAGATTAGGATGGCACAGCACGGCAGAAGAGGGAAAAGTAGGGAGAGCAGAGAAGGAGAAGAGCCCAAAGAAATTGGTAAGGACTTCTGCGGACTGAACAGCAGTCTAAAGCAGCTCTGCACCCAGACGTAAAAAGATATATCCTCCACCACCTTTATTTTCTGCATAAGTATTTTTAAGAAGACTCTTTTTCAAATACATATCTTAACCTTTAAAATCTCTTTTCAAATGCATTTCCTACCATTGCTTTTTCTCTGTTTTTATTAATGTTGCTTTATAATATTATTAATCTTCTGCTGTTTGATTGGGTCAAGGTATATTTTTAAGAGTACCTAGTGTGGGTGATTGCCATATTCCTACAGGGGTTAGAAGCTGAGAAGAGACGTCTTCAATACAAAGCGGTAGGGTGAGAGGTCACCTTATTTGGTGATTGGCACAGGTGTAGCTCAGATCAGAAGATGGCCATTTGGTTTTCTTGTGCTGATCTAGCAAGTCTTGTTTCTTGAGGCAGCTGTCCACATGCAGGTAAGGCGCTATAAAGGAGACATACCTAAGACACATAAACAATATAGATAACAGTAACTGTAACACGGATGCACCAAAATAATGAACACAGGAATCTTTCTAATAAACTAGGGGGCTTTGCCACCTGCTTGCTTAGCTCGCCAAAAAGCCTGTGCTACGCGCTGTTGTGAAGAGGCAGTCTGAACGCACCCCAAGGAGACTTGGTCGCTCCTCAGAAAGCCCTCTTAAATGGTGATGCAATGGGAAACAAATGCAGTTTTTTTTTTTTGTTTACCTCCTCTTTGTTCGATCAGCTGCTGGCTTGCTGTTGCTGCCGTGCCGTGTGATCTGCATCTCATGCAGAGCTGCGAACATTTAAAAGCCTGTACAGCAGCTGTCCTTTTGTCTCACTGCCTTGTCGCTCTTCTCCTCCAGACATCCTCTGCTCCTGTTGGGCATCCTGCTCCCGAGGTGCTCCCCTATGAAGAGGAAGATTTTCTATTCTTTTAATTGAGAGACGGAACTGTCCCTTCCTACACACGAAGCTCGATTCACTCCTGAAAGAGACTTATGTTTCTTTGAAGTGTTTGAATAATGTTTCTGTCTCTAAAATCTCCTGTGCAACTCTGTGACCCAAGTGTGACAGCGTATGTGGATTTCACTTTCACCAAACAACAAATCTTTTAATTCTAGATACGCCTCTTCATTGGGAAGAAAAATTATTCGATCTCTTTTCGCTGTTCTGTTATTTCACTGAGTAATAATTTCCATTTTTTTGCACTAATGCGACCTTTACTATCATTTTTTTGAGACTTTCGAATTTCCTACTTTCATTACCTCTAATTTGCTCTGCATGTGTATCGCACCAACGTTTTTGAATTCTTTACGATGTTCTACTTTTTTGTCTACTCTTTGTCTTTTATGTACGACCCCATGCATGGTTAAATCTCTTGGCACAAAGTCTCATCTCATGGGACGTGAAAGTGTCTCTCTGAGAAAGTCACGTCTTGTCTCTCTGAACAGGTCTCATCTCGTCCCAAGATTTTTTTATACAATAGAGAGATATATTCAAGATATATTGCTCAGAGTACCTGGTGTGGGTGATGCCACATTCTCACAGGGGCTAGCAGATGAGGAAAAGACGTTTTCCAATATTAGCAGCTTGGTGAACGGGCACCTGCTTTGGTGATTGGCACAGGTGTAGCTTAGCCATTTAGTCTTCTTATGATGAGCTACAAAGTCTCTTTGCTTAAAGCAGCTGTCCACGTGCAGATAAAGCTGTACATGTGGGGAGTGATAAAGTGGCTATACTAAGGCAAAATTCCACAATAATACACCCAGAAAAGTGCATATGTGGCAAATCTGTTTTTTTTTTATTTATTAGCCAAGTTTAACAAAACTGGTTTGAAACAAATCAACCCCCACACATGAGAAATACAGCTAACTTAGCAGAGTAGCACTTTAATAATAGTAAAAATATGTAAACAAATAAATATAGATAGATAGATAGATAGATAGAATAGAAAAAGAGAGGAGAGAATCCACTTCCTCCATTTAAATGCTTATTCTAGAATGTTATTGATTAGATCCTGCCAGGTTTTGAAAAATTTCTGAACAGATCCTTTAAGTTAGAATTTGATTTTTTCCAATTTTAGATAATATATAACATCAGTTATCCACTGACTTAAAAAGAGGTGAGTTAGGACTCTTCCAGTTGAGTAAGATAAGTCTTTGTGCCAATAGTGTACTAAAGGCAATCACAGTTTGTTAGTACTTCTCCAATTAAGCCCCTCTGTGAGCCCACCAAGCACACCTGTTAATGGGTTAGGAGGGATTGTGACGCCCAGGCTGTCTGAAAGGCATTTAAAAATCTTTGTCCAGAATGATGTTAATTCCCTGTATTCGGATTCAGTGGGTTAGAAATGGATGGATGGATGATGTTAATTTGATGCACGTCCAAAACATGTGACCTAGTGAGGCTGGAACTAGATTGCAATGTTTGCAAGTTGGATCTTGCCCGGGAAACATTTTGGGCAATTTTAATCGAGACAGATGCGCTCGATATATAATTTTAAGTTGAATAATTGTATGTTTTGCGCATATGGAGCTTGATTGAATTCTGTGCATCAATATCTTATACTCCTTTTCTGAGATATTGAGTGAGAGATTCTTTTCCAACTGTCCTCTGGGATCTTTGAATACGAGAGACTTTAAAATGTTTTTTATATATTACAGAAATGCTGTTTGAGTCCTCAATATTTTTTTCCAGAATCGAGGTAGGTGGGAGGTGAGGGAAATTGGGCAGGTTTTTGGCAAATCAGTTTTAACATTTTCTTATGGAGTTATAAATACGTCGTGATGCCTTTCGGTTTAGCTAATGCGGCAGTATTGTTTTGTTCTTTCTTATTGATATCTTCCTTGAGCATTCATACTGCCATATATCAATGATACTTTTTCTACTGACCCAGATACATACAAGCCTATGTACAGTATATATAGTTCTTTTTTGTTTACGGATAAACTATTTTGTGTTGAATGGCAAAAAATGTGAATTTTAAAGGTCCTCAGTCATATATTTAGGTTGCAATATTTCATATTCTAGTTTGGTAAAGGACCAAGCCAACGTTAATGCAATACAAGAATGGAAGCTATCCACGTCCGTAATGCAGATGCAACTTTTTCTTGGGGGGGGGTCTTCAGGTAGAAATACTGTGGAAGGATCAGAATGTAACTATGTCTGTAACTACATTTGTATTTTTTTTTCCCCTTGAAGGATGAAGAAAGTCCTAGACAGTAGTTGTCACGTCTACAACTTCTGGCCTATTCCCAGCACTAACAACTGACCCTCTTAAAGGTAGCAAAATCAAGGAGTTAGGCATTTAAAAGACCGTGATGACCCCAGAGAGAAGAGTTACTCGAACGTGGTACAAAATAAGGCATCACTCTAATCTGATGACATATGCCAATCACAAAGCTGTGTCATGACTTCATCATCTTTGGACCGATCATTGACAATGACGAGACACCTTTGTGATAGATAGCTACTCTTGCTGAAAGCATTATTGGGCTGTATGACTTGGAATGGCAGTCCTACTTTTGTTATTTTTTTTTTGTCTCTGTTAAACAACACCTAGCAAATGGGGTTTTAGCAGGCTGAGACCCCAAACCCATTCACCCATTTTGCTTCAACACTTCACAAAAGGTAGCTATATTTAGGTTACTCATATCAACAGCATCAGAGTGAAAGGAATTTTAGGAGTCACGTCATGCTAAAATCAGAAAGACATTTCTAAAAGGTACTGACTCATTGATCTAGTACTCTGAGTTTAAATGACAGCCATTTTAATATGTAATGTGGACACCTTATATGTTTACCTCGATTTAGTCGAGCTTTCCATTCCTTCTTAAATTCCCCAGCTTACAGCTTTGGACTGTAATAAACCAATTCAGTGTATTAATGGAAGAATTAATGTAGTTTTGAATGTCGATGTTTATGAGTAAAACTATAATATCTATGGATTTGTTTTAGTTTACAGAACATTAGACTTAAAACTAAAAGAAATGGAGGCTCAGGGTGTTGTGTTTAGATGGTTGCAACATTGGCTCACATGCAGGAGCAAAGGGTTATTGTGTGCTGAACCTCATCAGAAATTGGCTGACATTAAGAGTGGTATCCAGTAGGGGTCAGTGCTAGGCTACTGCTATTTTTAATATATATAAATTGTTTGGATAGAAATTTAGGTAGGGTGGCACGGTGGCGCAGTGGTAGCGCTGCTGCCTCGCAGTTAGGAGACCCGGGTTCACTTCCCGGGTCCTCCCTGCGTGGAGTTTGCATGTTCTCCCGTGTCTGCGTGGGTTTCCTCCGGGCGCTCCGGTTTCCTCCCACAATCCAAAGACATGCACGTTAGGTGGATTGGCGATTCTGAATTGGCCCTAGTGTGTGCTTGGTGTGTGGGTGTGTTTGTGTGTGTCCTGCGGTGGGTTGGCGCCCTGCCCAGGATTGGTTCCTGCCTTGTGCCCTGGGATTGCCTCCAGCAGACCCCCGTGACCCTGTATTCGGATTCAGCGGGTTAGAAAATGAATGGAAATTTAAGTAACAAGCTGGTTAAGTCAGTAGATGATACCAAAATAGGTGGATTGGCAGATAATCTCATTTTCGCTGAATTAGACCTTTCGCAGAGGACCTTGGACAACGGACAGGCTTGGACTGATTTGTGTCAGATAAAATTTAATGTTCGTCAGTCAGTCATTGTCCAACCCGCTATATCCTAACACAGGGTCACAAGGGGGTCTGCTAGAGCCAATCCCAGCCAACACAAGGCATAAGGCAGGAACAAATTCTTGGGCATGGTGCCAGCCCACTGCGGGGCACACACACACACCCTCTCACCAAGCACACACTAGGGACAATTTTGGATCGCCAGTGCACCAAACCTGCATGTCTTTGGACTGTGGGAGGAAACCCACACAAACATGGGGAGAACATGCAAACTCCACACAGGGAGGACCCGGTAAGCAAAATCAGGTCTCCTTACTGCGAGGCACCAGTGCTACCACTGCACCACTGTGCCGCCAAATTTTTGTCACTAAATGTTAAGTATTTTACGTAGGAAGTAAAAATGTGAGATTTGAATACACAATGGTGGGATCTGAAAATCGAAAGTCTACCCTATGAGAAGGATTTAGGAGTCAGTGGACTCGACGCTATCAACTGCCAGACAGTGTTCAGAAGCCATTAAGAAGGCAAACAGAATATCAGGTTATATAGCACCTTGATGTGTGGAGTACAAGTCACAGGAGGTTCTGCTCAAGCTTTATAACACACTGGTGAGGCCTCAGCTGGAGTACTGTTTGCAGTTTTGGTCTCCAGGCTACAAAAAGGACATAGCAGCACAAGAAAAAGGTCCAGAGAAGTGTGACTAGGCTGATTCCAGGGCTACAGGGGTTGAATAATGAGAAAATTCGAAATTAATTTAATTAATTCAATTTACAGTTTAAGCAAATGGATAGCAAGAGGTGACATGAGTGAAGTGTTTAAATTATGAAGGGAATTAGTGCAGTGGATCGAGACGGTGACTTTAAAATGAGTTCGACAAGAACATAGGGAGACAGTTGGAAACTTGTTAAAGGTAAATTTCACACAAACATTAGGAAGTTTTTCTTTACCCCGAGAACCACAGACACCTGGAATAAGAGACCAAGTAGTGTGGTAGACAGTAAGACTTTAGTGAGTTTCAAAATTCAACTTGATGTTTTTATGGAAGAAATAAGTGGATAAGACTGGTGAGCTTTTTTGAGTTGAATGGTCTGTTCTCCTCTAGAGTGTTCTGATGTTCTAACATAAAAACGCAATTGTCCCAACTTACTGGTTCAGAGAATTGTATGAATGTGTGTGGGTCGTCATATTCATTCTTGCCTTGGGCTCAAATTGAGAGATTGGTGTTTGTTTGTTATCAGAAACATAATAATACTGAACCCTCCAAAGAAAAGACTTTAAGAAAGAAGACTAAAGCTCCTGGGTCTGTGATTTCTAATGAGTCCCCATTCACAGGTCATGATGTTTTGTACACTTGGGACCACAATGATGGCAGTCACTTCTAAAAGAGCAGAATCTCTTTGAATTAGCAGTCATTCTTAACTCCGGTATAAAAGGCTTTACTCGTTTTAAACATAACAAATGGATTTGTGAGCAGGTGAAAAACTGAGAAGAAAACTTGCATTTTCAAGTAAGTTTATTTAAATTTTTGTAGAGAAAGAGAAGGTGTGCTGTATAATCGAACTTCTGTCAACTAACGATTCTAAAATTGACCTATTTTTAAAACTTCTGAATGTTTTAAATTTTGCTTTGTACTTGAAATATTAAAGAAAGTAATCCGTTGATGACAAACCTCACAGCAGATGATATAAACTTACAAACAAGTTTTTAGATTTATATTTTATTGTGTTCATAAGAAATCACTTTATTTTCAAATTTTATTTTGTCCAGCACCTTCTAAATCAGTGATATGAGAAAACTGCCACATATGATGTACCATTCAACTTGTCTTGATGACTAATTATGCAAAATGTTGAACTTTTTGGGGTACCTCTTTATTTTTGGCAATCAAGACCTAAACAATCTTTATTTATATGCCATTTTTGGACCATATTTTTGTGCAGTAAATTACACCTTTATGATAAAGAGTAAACCAATCTCTGTCTTCAACAAAAATGATCAGAAGAACTTGAGGTTGTACCTGTCACATCAATCGAATACCAGAGGCTCACCCCCTAATGGGTTACAAAAGTTCAAAGTTAACCCTTTTCACAAAATCTCAAAAAAATGGGGATTGGTAATAACAGCATGTGGAGTGTCGTTTTATGCTATTTCAAGGTTGCTGATCACAAATATGATCATATTTTTGATATGTGATTCTTTACCGGTTGTCCTAGCCCTCTAAGAGCCACTCCCAGAAGTTTAAAAATGACAAATGTCAAAGATTACTATGTGAAGTATCATTTCAATTTATTTCAAGGTCAGTGATTACAAATATGATGTTATTTTTGATTTTTGATCCTTTAGTAGGAGTCCAGCCCTCTCTATCAGTAAATGAAAAATTACAAATTTCAATTGCAGCTGAGAAAAATTAGACTTTTAAACATTTAAACTGAAGCACAGATTTTAGTATTCCAAAAATATAACACAACAATTTTTGTTTGTCATAGATAATAGATAGATAATGAGGTGTGAAAGGCACTATATGATAGATAGATAGATATGAAATGCACTAATAAATAGCTTGCATATTGTAATCTTTTTAGTTAGCCAATAAAAGGTGTCATTCTGCTTGACTTCTTACTACATGCATGATGGTTAAAACGGTATAACAACGTAGAACAATAAATAGGGAATAAATAAGTCTCTTTAAAATTATGCTATTAAAAAGCAAATCTGTGTCTCCAGGTGCACAAAAATATATCGGTTTCAATAAATAAATAAATAAACTCTCTTAAAATCACAACCATCCATAATGTAATCCACGAAGAATCCTTCCACACTTGATCTCCATTAGTGCGTCCCCACGATCCACCACCTCTGTCGATCACCTCTGTTCACAGAGCTGCTATCTCCATCAGTCACTGCAACTCCATAGGCCTCAGGTGATGCTCAGCCATCTGCTCTGAGTCTTTTAAATGGTCTGTTGAGCAAATGCTGTCTATCCCCAACTCACTGTCTGAAATACACTTAGCCGACTGTTCCAAGATCAAACTTTTTTGTCAGTCTCATTTCAGTTTGTTCTCTTTCACTCTTTTCCTTCATTTTTCTAATTCTTTTTCTTTGTGTGACAACCCCAGCTGCAGCTACTTACAATATGTGTCTGTGCCTCTCCTTCGTAATTTACCCAGCATGGGTAATCCCACGCTTTCAAACATACTGCTTATTGGTGGATTGCCACCAGGCCCTGCGGTTAACACCATTAACACCAAATAAATGAATTCAATAATTAACACCCTGTGGCATATGTTACAGCACCTGGTTTATGGAGATCCAGCTCTGCAATTTAGTAGCTCTGCTGGACAGAAATTCTGATTGCAGGTTTTTATTGACTCGAGTCAGATAACCCTACCCCAACTCCAATCTTAACCATAGTGTAACCTGGCATTTCAGCGATGTATAAAATAAGGCGACAACCTCCTCAATGGAGTGGAACTCTGAGGTCTTCAGCTAGCCTTTTGGGTTAATGTACATTAGGAAAAACATGTTCAGAAAGTGAATAGGTGGATGAAAGAAGAGGTGGAAAAGAGGGAGGAAGACCGCTAATATCATCAGAATAGCAGACAGCAATTTGATTATGAAACCTGCATTTCCCATGTTGCACTAGCAAAAAGTCATGGCTCTTTATAGTGTGAAGCAAGCACTTTTGAATGATCTTGTATACAAAACCCAGAATTTTTAGTTTTTTCATAAATCCTAACAATAATACAAAAAAACACAGAAAACAAGTTAACCTGCAATTAATCTCTGAAAAGGAAATTCAAGTCTAATTTCAAATGCAATCAATTTCAAGTCTCTCCCACTGTTATAAACAGATTCCTTTCTTTAGATTTCCAATTAAGTCAAATTATACTTCCTATTCAAAGTTTTCTGAAACGTAAGTACTGTAGCTTCCAATGTGATAACAAGTGCTAGTGTTCAGTGAATGCACAAATAAATCATTTTAAATTTCTATAACATATAGTATCTCTTTATTATAAAAAAAAGTCTTGGAAGGCATGGAAGGAAACGATACGTGATTTTCTCAGAGACACTTTAATGAGGTAATGTCCCAAGGCAGTGTCTTGAGACAAAAGGACAACCGCTGAAACAGGATTTTAAATGATCGGCGCGCAGCGCGACAAGCAGAACACACAACTTGGTGGCAGCAGCAAACCAGCAGCTGATCCCACTACATCTCCTTAGCGTGCATTTAGCCCAATCCCCCCCCATAGCAAAGCGGCAGAGACGCAAAGTGACTGGCACATAGCGCGCCCCAGGGTTTTGGGGTGGGTAAGCAAAGAGAGGAGGGGGCAAAGTGACCCCCTAGTATAAACACAATAAAGTCAGAACATGAATTCAAAAGGTTTCTAAAATAGAAGGTGACCTACAGGTGTAGAGTGCAAGATTAAATTAGCAATTTATGCAAAAGAGTCAAGCTGCAGACCTCCAGAGCTCCACTCCATTGTGAAGGTTGTTGCCTTACATTATACATTCCATGATACGTCTGGTTACACTATGAGGGTTATCTGACTCAAGTGAAGTTAACTAACTGACAAAAACCTGTAATCCAATTGGCTGTCCAGCAGAACTACTGAATCTCAGAGCTGCGGCGTTGTACAGCTGGACCCTACTCAATTTGTCACAAACAAATGATGCTTAACGAGCGCCTCATTCTTGTCATTGTGCTAGCCAATCACATAAAGCAGTAGCTTGTGAGCGAAATACTGAGGATAGAAATCATACCACATATTTTCTTGGCTAACACTGTGTTACAATGCATAATACAAGGTTCATTAATAGTAAAACATTGCTACTGTCACAAAGTATTATGGGTTGCAATCTTAATATAATATTCTCAGATGAAACATGGCTGAACCCAAAGGATTTTACATTACATAAATGAGGTAACAGCATCTGCGTAAAACATTGGCAGAGAAATCACATCAGGAAGGTAGCTTTCCTGTAACTGCTAGCTTGAAAAGGAGTATGAAAATAACATCACAAACTACTCATTGACCTGTAGCCTCCTTTGCCTTATTTTTACCAACGTTAAACAAGCCAAAAACAATGAATTTTATTATGTATGGTGGAAAACCAAAACATCAACGTTAATACGGTAGGGGAGGTCTGTCGAGTGTCCAATGCTGTACTGATGCACGTTTAGCACATGTCCTTCATGTGATATGTTTTGAAACACACAGCCCAACATCACAGTCGTAACATGAGAAGCGTGTTTCTTTGCGCACTTTTCTTATATTTTTTTCTGTTGTTTGCACATGAGAGAGTTGGATTGTCAATGCCTGATGTGCACGATGGACACCGCCCATTGTGTTATTGTAGGCTGCCACAGCACAAGCCTTAGTGACCTCTACCTTTCCCCTGACACAAACGTTGACAGTTGCTGCACTGTGAGCAGAGCTTAGGGGCTAACGTCTTTCTTGTCCATCCACTTGGTTACAATCATTTTGCCGTTTTTGCCACATACCTACTTGCACCTCTGTGAAGCTTCACGTGACCAGATTCACCAGTTCAGTTGCTGTTGGAATAATTTCAGTATCCATGTCAACATCTGATGACCAATTCACATCTCTTGATTCAACTAATGGTTCAGTTTCAGTTTGTGCTAAAACTGGCTTTACTGCTTTTCATTTAAACACCATTGTGTGTTTTGGTAAAAGGCTCCATCCCACTCATGAATATTGGTAAGTTACCATAGAGTGGCCAAATGCATAATAAAATCTTACTGTTTTTGTAGAATGATGTTATTTCATCCACATGAAGGCAGCAGAATACTTTCCTGAGTGTTATTCATGCTTAATACAGTCTATCTCATCAAAAGAGAGGACCACAATTAGTCGGGGTTAACCATTTTCACATGGAATTCCGAGCCTGACAGACACTAAGGGGTAATGCCAAGGATCTTAAATTAACTTCTCCAAAAATGATATATTCTTATCTCATGCTGCTCATTGCTTTTTATGATCCTCTAGAATACAATGAGGCATAAGTCCTCAGCATGTACATTATAGTTGAAAGCTTTAATTTTATTCTTTAATTTTGTAGGTGAACTGATCTGCAGGTTTGGCTGCAATGAAAAACAACACTGTCTTCGTGACCAAGTTTGTCCTGGACTGCATAATCGAATCTCACAAAAGTAATAACCTGGTGTACATTTTCGTATTCATCTACATAGTGACTCTTGTTGGAAACTTCTTAGTAATTCTGGTCATTACAATGAACCGCCATCTGCAAACACCCATGTACTTGTACATCGGCACACTGGCTGTCATAGATTTGATGAACAGCACAATCCTGATTCCTGAATTGGTGGCGGTCCTCTTAAATTTCTCTGTTATTTTGTACGGGCTCTGCATCCTCCAGATGTTTCTCATAGCCTACTTGGAAATGGCTGCAACTTTGCTGTTTGCCCTGATGGCTTGTGACCGCTATATAGCGGTTATTTATCCACTAAGATATCCATCCTTAATTACAAATAAAACTGTGTGGATTGCTCTCTTATTGTTAGGTGTTTTTAGTTCAGCAATACCCTTGCCAACTTTGTTTGCAGTTTCTGAGCTTTCTTTTTGCCATGGCAATGTCTTACCATATTGTTTCTGTAATTTACTTACCATGGTGGATGTTTCATGCAGTGAAGGTCCAAAATATGTAACGGCTATGTCTGCCACTGGCCCCTTGTTTTCTCTACTCCCTTTTGTTTTAATAATCCTCTCTTACATCAAGATTGTTCGAGCAGCCGTGAAAATTTCTTCTATTGATGGAAAACAAAAGGTTTTTAGTACTTGCATGACCCATCTGATTGTAGTTGGGATGTTTTATGTTCCTTTGTTGATAATCAGCATCTTGCCAGGGTCGGGGGATAAACTGTCAATTGAAGCATCCAATATTTTGGTTATCATAGCCCACGCCTTTCCACCCATGATGAATCCTGTCATCTACAGCTTCAGGAACAATGAAATTAAAAACAGCATTTTCAAAATGTTATTGCGCAAGAAACAAATGTTCTAGTTAACACTTGTAAAATGCTCCAAATTATTAACATTTGACAACTTACAGTATATTCCAAGATTAAATAAAATGTATTTTTTTTAACCAAAATACCACAGTGGAAATGCTACTCTTAAGCAAATGTAACTCTGACATCATTGACTGTTTAAATTTGTGCATTATTTTCTTTATTCTAATACTTGTACAAAAATAATTGAATAAATCAGTAAGGGTCCCAAATCACCATGCATTATATTCATGTCTTTCTATCAAAAAGAAGTGTGCTGAATTCTTCTTGTTGATGTTACGTTCCAGCTGGGGAAATAATAAAAATAACAAATAATATCCTTATTTTAACATTGCTAATTAGCTAATGATTGTGGCCAGTTGCAAGAATGACAGTTCCACAAACTGAGAGAATATGGGACACCAACCGGGTCATCCTGTTCATTGTCCATGGACACCAAAAGGAAAACAGGCAATCAAAACAAGTAAATTAGGCAGTTGGTCTGATTAGCCGAGATTCAAATTACAGTTGTAGTGGAGCTCTGCCCCACAGGTCACTCGTGCAAGAAATGACACCTCCTTTCATGAGACTGAACCAGAAGTGGTGGGGCCAGTTGCCTTCACTGGGTAGTTTCTCAGCACTGTGAGGAAAGATGGAGAGGAGAATGTTAGCAACTGCATCCCCTCTTGTAACAGCGGGTTATCACATACCTTGGCAGAGACCTGTGTGGAGGTCTTCCAGTGAGCATGCGTGAGATGGTATGTTTGATGGGAATATGTTACATCAAAAAGAAGACCAGATCAAATCCCAAGTTACTGTGTCTAATGAAGGGGCCACACAGACAGTGGGTTTTATTGAAATGTATAAATCAAAAAGGTTGCCTGATGAGAAGACAAGCGAGAACTGCATTCTCAGAGTCTTTAATGTTAAGAGATGGTGTCCCTGGAGCATTATTGTGAGTGAACAAACAGATTGGGAGATAAATACATGGGACTAAATCATAGTGGAGGCCATGCAAAGGAATAAACAAGAACAATGAACATAACTCAGCTAATGAAGTACAGGGACAAACCAAAAAGCAAAGTCAAAAAGGTGTTCAATATGGAAACGAAACCTAACAGTTGGTCTGCTTGGAGAAACACTAACTACTAATAAAGAGTCACCATTTATTAAACTAAGGAATATCACTACTTGGTGTCATCAATGTATTTATAGTGGACTTCCAAGTGATGTCATCAAAGTACCAATTGTGGACATGTTACGTCTCTGCATGTCACGTATATGAAAGAAGGCCATTATGAAATAAAAAATACTCCTTCCCAAATAAATAAAAAAATGATTCAAATCCCTTTCTAACTATTTAACAATAATAATAATAATAATAAAAATAACAAATAATAATAAAAACTATAAAATGACACACACACAAAAATAATTATTATGAAACTGATTGAAGGATTCAGACTAATAAGCGACCAAAAATAGATCCTTGTGGCACACCATAATAATGACAAAGAATTTTCTTCCTGTGATATACGAGCGAAACCAACTTGAGATGCTGACAGAAAGGCCAACTCACTGTTTAAGTCGCTCAATAAGAGTGCTATAATCAAAGGTGACCAATGCTATGCTCAGTTGCCATCAGAAGTCAGTTATTAAGTCATGGACTACTTTAACCAGTGCTGTTAATGTACAATGATTTTGTGTAAAATCTGGGTAATATTTATCCAGAATAGAGTATTTTAGAACATATGCAGGAATATTGTAAAAATATACACTAAACCAGGGAGATAAATGTTTTTCATATTTGACACAAGGCCTATAGATATAGGAACAAATCTTAACAAAGTTAATGAAATAGATATACCGTGAATACTCACGTATAAGTCGGGTCTTGAAACCCGAAAAATCGATCAAAAAAACCAGACCCTGACTTATACGGCCGTTCAAAAATGTGACACTTAATTTCCTCCAATCTCGTAGCAGTTTCTCAGACTCATCGAATTTTGTTGCAGCAGTGCAGTTACCAATTTATTTCACTACTTCAATGACATTTAATTTAAAACCAGCTTCATATTTTCTTCTGATCGAACACTCCATCGTAGATAAGGGATGTTCTTACGATAAAGGTGTATGAGAGTCTGAGATACAAGAAACACAAAACAGTGACAACGTTGCTTCAGAATAGTTTGGGGATTACCATGTGGTCACGTAGGCACAATAAAGAAAGAGAGAGAGTGGATAGGAGCATGTGCTGATACAGCGCACTGCCGCATCCGCATAAAAATAAAAGGCAGTGTGCTCCGTGGTTACTCTCTCAGGTGTGTGTTAGCATATCATAAGCTCTTGTACCAATAGCGTGAGTTTTCCGCATTCGACTTATACAACTGACATTATAAAATTCGTGAAATTATACAGTAAAATCAAGTCCCTACTTATCCGTGTGTATATACAGTATGTGAAATTCTCTTTTATTTGTTTGAAAGCAATTACTATGTTAAATTACAAAAGAATGTGAACTTTAAGGGACCTAAGTCATATACAGTATTTAGACCGCAAAATTGTACATTCAAGTTTGAAATTGGACCAAGTCAAGCTTAAGTCAGTACAAGAATTGAAACTATCCACATCAGTAAAGGTGATGCAAGTGGTCATAATCTGTGACATCTATTGATATTGGGGGACAAGTCCTTAAGACCAGCAAAAATTATAGGCCACAATTTCTTCAGGAACTTCACAGGGAGTAGTCTCCACAACAACCCACTGTGCTGTAAATTTCACTTCCTGTTTTCAATGCTTTTACACACAACTACCCAAATGCTGGACTGATCTTGCATTACCACACATACTGTACATTGTCTCATACAAGCACTTGGGGAGCATCTAAGCAGCTCTGTCAAAGTAGGACAACTGACCATAGGGCAGGGGCATAAATGATCACTAACCACTTCAGTTTCTCAGACTATTCTGGAATGACTGCTCACAGAGCCCAGATGAGAATGCAGTTATGCACAAATGTATCAGACCACAGAGTTAGCAATCAATTAAACAATCTGCTTTTATACTTTTTTTCTGATTGCATCACCTCATCTAATACATCAAATCATCTAAATCTTAATGTGCAGACCTTTATTACATCCTCCAATCAACTAACGCCACAGGTAATTGCTGATTATTGTCTATTCTCACATTATTCTAAACACCACTTCATTAAGAGGGCATGTTTAGCAGGTTGTCCTACTGATCTTAGCACCACTTCATAGGAGGGGTATGTGGATTTTCCAATCAGTTTATCCATGCTTTCTGAAGGGGTGTTTGTTACTCATTTACCTCATTCTAACCTTGGATAATGACATTGGTGACTTCTCTAAGGAGAGACAGAGGCCTTTCGTGCTTTTAGCTTTAACTTGCATTTAGTTAAACCTTGAGCTACATTCAATCCTTTTCCTTACGTTTAATAATTTATATTCCATACATGTAATAAATTGCAAATGATTATTATCTATTAACTAAAATTTCTTATTTGTCACTTCCTCTACTACCTCAATAGCTACTTAAACCACTAAGGCAATGGAAATCAGTGTCTATTCGGACCATATTTTCATCATCCTTTAAGAACTCCACAATGGAGAATGAGACTCATAAAGACCCAATACATTCTTAATGTTGTTTTTTTTCCTTTTGATTGGACCTCATTTATTAAAAGACGTACCTTGTTGGCCCCCAACTCTTTATGATATTCTGTTTATTTATTTATACAGAATGACAATATATACAGAATGTTGTAATATTAACAGACCTTGAGCCAAGAGGAGTGTTAGGGTAACCAGCAGGCCACCATTAAATCTAGAGGAAAGGTGGGAAAATTGCCCTAAAATAAATAGCACGTGAGGATGCTTACAACAAGAAAAGAAAGCTGTGCTTCTGCATGTTCCGTCTCAGTTGCTGCTAGTCAACAAACTGATTGCCTTCTTCCGGTCCCAGTTCGTTTTGTAACGCTGATTCCCATAAGGGACAGGTCATAATGACATAGATCTGGAAGTGACATCACTTGCCTTCTCGTTAAGGTTACCCTAAATGGAAAGAAAGATTGTGCTAACAAGAGCGCCCCTTCTTGGCCCCGGAAGTAGTAGTGCTAACTTTTGTTGAGTCTTGAGGATGCCTCCTAATCGCACAGGCCTAACAATATACTGTATACTATATATATGAACTGTTACACAGACTTCGTCACACTTCATTATTCTATGTAATTCTGAGTAACATCTTGCTGTTAACAGAAAGCATAATAACATACACTAAATATTTTCTGCTACCAAATATACTGCTAACGTCATGTAAGAGCAGAAAAATGCTGCTACTTTACTTCTGCCACACCACTTCTACAGCAAACACTCGCACTGCTGTAAACCTGCACTAAACGTTTTGATTTTTCTGTTGCTTTGGTTTGTATCCTGTTGCGCTGGGGTCCTAGAGACATGTCATTTTGTCACTCCTTGAACTCTTTATATGGCTTAGATAGCAAATAAAGCCAACTTGATTTAACATCATAGATGTTAGAAGAGTCCCTAATCCCCAAACGACAGATTCTATTCCTTCTATTTCTGATTTCCAACTCAATTCATTTGGTGGAGAGATTCAATACTTCTAGTAATAGAGTTTGGAAACTCATCTGCTGCGATGTTCACCAAATTAAACAATATTTCAAATTTGTTGCATCTTTCAATCGGATCTTTTAATTCCTTGATATTTTCATTGTTGTCTCCTTGAAGGGCTACTTTACAAGAAATGGCCATATTGGAGTCATTGACATTTTTAGCATCTGAGTGAAAGGATTTATTGGGGTATATCATTCCAAATTCAGAAAAAATATTAATAAAAATCTCAGTCACTGACAGTGTGTAGTTAGAACATCCTCTTCTTCTCCTCATGTGTTTTCCTTGAATTAGTTCAGTTCTCCTCCTTAAAGTCATGCAGGTTAGCTTACATAATGATTTTTTCTGTGATTGTGAAGCTCAGTGTGTGTGTGATGGGGTCCTGCGATGGACTGATACTGTGTACTGCAGTACTGTGTCCTTCACCCAGTGCTAGCAGGATGGGCTCTGAGGGTATCACATTAGACTGTTGTCCAGGCTGGTGTTGGATTTGATTTTGCCTGTAAATGTTGTCCTGTAATAAGCAGGTTCAATGCATTAATGGATGAAATAATGTACGTTTGAATGGCAATGCTTATTAATAAGAGTATAAAATCTATAATATAAACCACCAAAGTGGGAATGGTGACTCTGAGGATAAGGATCTGCGCTACAGTCTGAAAAATTGCTGGTTCAAATCCCATTACTGCCTGAAGTAAGGCAGTAAGTAAGGCTCCAGGGGCATTAGACAGTGGCTGTCCCTGCACACTGACCCCCAAAGGTCATGTGAGAAGACAATTTCTCCTGTGGGATTAAATCGATCAAATTTAAAAACAAAAAATATATGATTTAATTTACAAAAAAACACAATTCTTCCAACTTACTGTTTCACAGAACCACTTGAACATGTGTCGAGTTGGCACATTCATTCCTGTCTTGAAAATGACACTGCTGGGATAGGATGAGAATAAAATGGAAAAAGTGATAGATGTGTGTTTATTTGAATCTTATTGACAACTTTATTGTTACGATTACTAATAACAATGAACCCTCGAAAGAATTAATTTTAAAAACAAAGACTAAATCTCATGGGTTTCTCATTTCTAATTAGTCTCTAGTCGCAGGCCACATGTTTTTGTACACTTGGGACCACAAAGATGACAGTCACTTTTAAAAGAGTGGAATCTCTTTGATTTAGCAGTCATTTCAAATCCAGTATAAAAGGCTTCATTCATCTTGAACTTAACACAGTGAATTATGAGCAGGTGAAGATTTGAGAAGAAAATCCAAGTTATTAGGTGAGTTTATTTTATGTATACACAAATAGAAGGTGAACTGTAAAACTGCTGGACATTAATTTTAAAATGAGTCTATTTGGAATTTTTGTTATTCTATTGCATGTATTCTATTTTACATTTTAATAAATGCCATTGTCATTGATGACACACTTCGCAGCAGAGACTATATACTGCAAACCTATAAAAAATTTTTTGATTTTATTGTGTTTATATCCGCTGGTTGAGTAAGATAAATTTTGGTCTGCAGAGCTAGATCTGCAGGGTAAAAATCTTGAACTGACATAAAAGCTACTATTGTATTCAATTGGTTCACTAATCCTGACTTTATATAGTGCTTTTCACATCAACATTATTATTTACAAACCAAATATTTTAAACAATAGATTCCCATTCCAAAACCATGGGTAGTAATATGGAAGTGTTCCCCATATAGCAGCCTCCACTCTTCTCGTAAGGATTTACTCAATGATTTTAGTGTGGGCCTGTGGGAATTTTTGCCCTTTCAGCCAAAAGAGCATTTGTGAAGTCAGGTACTGATTTTGGTTAAGAAGATCTGGCTTGCAATCAGCATTCCTGTTTATCCAAAAAGTGTTCAATAGGGTTGAAGTGAGGGCTCTGTTCAAGCCACTCGAGTTACCCCATGTCTTTATGGATGTGGCTTTGTGCACAGGGCATAATCATTCTGTAACCGAAAAGAACCTTCCCCAAACTGTCAGTCAGGTGAATCCACAATCCTTTTGCATCATGATGATGCAATTGTCAACATTTGGTGCAAGTAACATGAGTCCATGAAGCCATCAACAGTACAGGCTAGTGGTTAGTATGATTGTCTGGAAAATGTATTCTTGGCATTCATTAGGGCCCCCTGGAACCCTCTTGCATTCCGGCAAGACATATCAGAACATTGTTGCTGTCCAATTTCATCCCTTCATGGCTACACTTTATCCATAAGTGCAGGAACACTTACAACATAATAATGAACCATGCTACAAGACAAACAACTTCATTGAATGGCTCCAGGAACATGGCCTTGAATTCTAATTAATTTGATGACCTACACAGATCCTAGATTTGAAGCCTATCAAGCACAGATTACTACTGCTACACCACCAGATTATTGAAACTCACTACTAGCAGGAGGACCCATATGGTTACCCTAAATGGAAAGAAAGAACATGCAGCTTGTATTGTTCCAGTCAAAATTTACCAATGTCAGTCCTCTCTTCAAGTCGCTACATTGACGCACTTTAGCAGCACATGTTAAGTTCAAGTCCTTGAGGCTGGCCTACAGAGTAGTCAATGATTCAGCATACCTGTGTATATGAAGACACTGGTGTGGTCTTCTGCTCCTTCTCACCCACTCAGGTCTGCCAGTGATGTCACGTCTGTGTGCTATCAAATCTCAATCCAGACTCTTGCCATATGTAGCTCCTAGTTTTTGAAACGAGCTGCCCATCTTCATCCGAACTGCTGACTCCCTCAATGTGTTTAAGAGGTGGTTGAAAACTGTACTGTTCTGTCAAATTGATAATGAATGTTCTTGCTCTGTAGATATCATCATTTAGATTGTTAATTGACTGTTTTGTGTTATGGTAGCTTTATAGCTCTTCACTTATTGTGACCAACTTTGATAATTTGACCTGCTACACTTGTTCAAAACAGACTATAGAATGATATTATTTGATTATATTGACCTCCTTTGTTTTTGTGAAAGCAAATAAATGTATATGTACTAAAGAGGTGTACCTCATGAACTGGAAACTCAGTTTTGGTGTGCCAGCCTAGTAGACCTTGTCTAATGGGCATTGTTAACCCAAACAAAAAAGACAAAGAACATTGAAACAAATGATAGGACCGAAGATAGCCAAGAAGTTGATGTAAGCTGTTGGTTATTTTCACAGAATGTAATTCAGTAGTGGGGACCTAAATGAATACTGACGTTTGACTGTTACTGCTCTTGAACTGGGGCTTTGAGTGGTCAGTTGGAAGTGACATCATGTGTCCGGGGCTTTCTCCTCCTCCACTCTATGGAAGCAGTTACCAGCTGTGTTACGTTCAAAGTGTTTGTGTCATTTTGAATTAATCAGAGTTGCTGGCGTGCTCCTGATGCAAGTGCCCGTGAAAAAATGTAGGGCTTCCATAAAGCAGAAAATGCAATAGCGTTTCAATATAAAATTCAAATTTTCTCCTTTTCTGTCTGCAGGTTATGCTGCAATGAAAAACACCACAGTCACTGTGACCAAGTTTGTCCTGGACTGCACGATTGAGTCTCAAAAAAGTAATAGCACGGTATTCATTTTTATTTTCATCTACTTAGTGACTCTAATTGGAAACGTCTTAGTAATTCTGGTCATAAAGATGAACCGCCACCTGCAGACACCCATGTATTTGTATATCGGCACACTGGCTGTCGTCGACTTGTTGAACAGCACAGTCCTGATTCCTGAGTTGGTGGCGGTTCTCTTAAATTACTCTGTTATCTTGTATGGGCTCTGCATCCTCCAGATGTTCCTCATAGCCTACTTGGAAATGGCTGTGACGTTGCTCTTTGCCTTGATGGCCTGTGACCGCTATGTAGCAGTTCATTATCCACTAAGGTACCCTTCACTAATTACAAATAAAACTGTATGGGTTGCTCTTTTATTATTAAGTGTTTTTAGCACAGCAGTACCTCTGCCAACCTTGTTTCTTGTTTCTGGTCTTTCTTTCTGTCAAGGCAATGTCCTACCATACTGCTTCTGTAATTTTTTTACCATTGCAGATCTTTCCTGTACTGAAGGTCCAAAATATTCGGTCACTACGTCAGCTATTGACCCTTTCTTTTCTGTACTCCCTTTAGTTTTAATAATCCTGTCTTATGTCAAGATTGCTAGAGCAGCTCTGAAGATCTCTTCTGTTGATGGAAGGCGAAAGGTTTTTAGCACCTGCGTGACCCATCTGACTGCAGTCGGGATATTTTATTTTCCTTTGCTGATATTCAATGTCTTACCAGGGTCTGGGGTAAAACTGTCAACTGAAACATCCAATATTTTGGTGATTATAGCCCATGCTATTCCACCCATGATGAATCCTATCATCTACAGCTTCAGGAACAATGAAATAAAAAGTAGCATTTTCAAAATGCTTTCAAACATGAAACAAATGTGCTAGTTAAAAACTTGCAAAATGGTTTGAAAGAGTAGAACCCGATGACTTTTTGTATATTTAAATTTTGTGTTTATCCACCAAAAATAAATAACACAATACAGATTCTTCAATAAAGGTAACCAAGCAAACTAGAAACCATTGAATATTTTAATTTGGGTATTTTTCTCCTTAACCTGATTTGTGTAAGAAAAAATTGAAGCAAATCAACAAAGGTCTCAGATCACCATGCAGTAGGTTCTTGTGTCAAAATAAATATGCTGAGTTCTGTCAGTGAACTGGCAGATAAAAATTTTGAGCAAAAACCAGGAGATGTGTGTAAAAAACAAAACAAACAAAAAAAAAATATTGAAAGCGAAACAAAAACCAAAGCCCAATATGAGAAATAATAATGGTGGTTGAGAGGGTCTAAAGAGAAACTACACTTGAGTAAAAGAGCACAAAGATAAACTTTGAATACTTCAGAGATTTGGTATCCACAGATTAGATGCAGATTTGTACTCACAGCCGTCCTTTTATCCCGTCATGTCAATTACACATAAGTACCGACCTCAGAGGCCACACCCCTAGAAAAGATGGTAGCGGACTCAAATATGGAATAAACACAGGTGGCCTTTGAGGACCCAAAATCATACTGAGTCATGATTTAATGCTAATTTAATGATCCAGCTGGGCAAGTGAGAAAATAAGATCATTCCTTTTAAGGTTACTAATTTATCTCAAGTTTTTACACGAATCGGGTATGCCAAGTAAATAGTTAAATAAAGGTACATACCATATTTCTTTTTAATTGAGCTGAGATTGAAACCACCAATATTTAATAACCCAAAAGGATGGAGAAGGGGGAGAATGATGACTGGAGACAGCCCGAAGTCTGAGAAGGGGGAACACATGCCAGTTGAAGGCCGGTTAGGAAATAAGGGAAGCTAGAAAAGATAATAAATGGCAAAATACGAGAAATATTGGTGGTTTCCGAGAGGGCCTGAAAGGGGCCAGCTGGAGTGGGGAGTCAGAAAAAGCAGCGAATGAGCTGTTTTGAGCGAGGTCAAAATGATAAGAAATGATTATATTAACTGCAACTTTTGGCTTGATCAGGGCTTAACTCGGTTTGGCTTAATTAGTTTGAGTCCATATTATTAATTATTGCAATAAAACTAATTACTCTGTTTGCCTATCCTTCGACTCCTAGAGCCTTCTTTCAAGGTGAGAACCTCTGGTGCATTTTATGCCCTGACAACAGATAGATAGATAGATAGATAGATAGATAGATATGAAAGGCACTATATAATAGATAGATAGATAGATAGATAGATAGATAGATAGATAGATAGATAGATAGATAGATAGATAGATAATCCTTTATTGTTCCAAACAAGAAATTAGGATGATACATTTTTAATTACTTTCTCGTTTTCTCAAGAACTTATCTAACAATTATACCTGGATATAGGTTTTTGTAGTCAAAGAATCCATTTTTGAAAGCATGCTTTTCTAATAGTTATATATCGTTTGCATCTTTTTCTGATGCCATTTTTGGCTTCCTATGCACCACCATTTTGAATATTAGGTTACTACAATGTTAGAGGTGCACTGTGTTGACCTTTTGTCCCATCGTGGCTATGGTGTCAGCCACGTACAGAAAGGACAGACACAAGAGGGCAGATACAAGACAGTAGCCAAGAAGTGTTGGTAAAGCAGTATAAGAACTGCAGCTGTCTAGGTTAATTGATGTCACAGAATAAAATAGAAAAAGAAAGCTACTAAGTGGTAGTTTTCAGAAATTGCAGAAGTGAGATGGAATCAAGATGGCTCACAATTGTTTGAGGAGGGCAAATACACATTAACTTTATTAGTATTGTAAGTGCCAGACTGGATGGGTGGGCATTCCGACTGGGATTGAGGATGACTTCTTACCTGATCGTAAGGCTGTAATGAGTAGAGTACAAGAACAGAGGCATAACTGGACCAGGATGGTCCCCACTTTCTGTCCCAGTCGGCATGCCCTGCTGAAATGGACAGCTGAGGGACAAATGGATATTTTGAACATTTTGTCTCCCAGCAATAGAGGTGGCACTCACAGAGTTTCCTGAGAATTGTATGGAAGTGGCGACCCTGTCGGAGTCCTTGGGTGCTGCAGGGGGGTGCTGTGAAGAGCAGAACTCACTATTTCAAGGACCTTCCATATAACCTGGAAATTCTTCTTGCATGCAATGCCATGACACCGGAACTGCCCCTGGGTCTGACATAAAAGGAGACATCTTTCCTTGTGTGGCTAGTTGGAGACAGGAGGAAGCTGAATGATGCTCACAGAGGAAACTAAAAGGGAGAAGGAAGTGCTTTATTGGCTATTGGTATAGTGCTGGACTGATTTGTTATTGTGTTGTGATAAGATACTTTTACCCAATAAATAACACTTTTATTTAATTTTAAAATGGTGTGTAGCTAAGTTGTGTCTGGAGTTGGGGCTCTGGCCGCCACCTAGTGGCCACACTATCTATTCATTTACCTATAATGCATTTATATTAGAGTATCATATAGTTTTCTACTTGTCTTACAACTTGCTCTGTGTCTATGTGCACTACCTGTTGTTCTGGGGTCCTGTTATTTTGTTCCACTGTATGCTGCAATATGGTGTATAGAAGGTATGATAATAAAGCCACTTTAACTTTACGTGAATTAAGTTGACTTAACTGGATTTAACTTATATTCAGAAAGCATTCAGACCCTTCCACTTGTTTTTTACATTTTACAATGTTCAAGTCTTGTGCTAAAATCATTTCAATTATTTTTTTCCCTTCATCAAACAACACCCAATACCCAAGAGTGGCAAAATGAAAACAGGATTTTTTGCAAATTTATTAAAAATAAAAGTTCAAAATCTCTCACTGACACAAGTATTCAGACCCTTTGCTATGACAATTGAATTTGGCTGTGGTACATCCTATTCTGTTGATAATCATTGAGATGTTTCTGCATGTTGTTTGTGGTCCACCTGTGGTTAGTTGAATTGACTGGACATGATTAGGAAAGAGACACACCTGTCTTTATAAGGTCCCACAGCTGATAATGTGTATCTGAACAAAAACCAGACCATGAGGTTAAATGAATTGCCCACATGATTTTGTTGTTGCACAGATCTGGGAAAGACTATCAAATTCCTGCAGCACTGAAGGCACCCAAGACCAGAGTCTCCTTCATTATTCTGAAATGAAAGAAGTTTAGAACAACTATGACTCTTCCTAGCCAAACTCAGTAATCATTTGAAAAGGGCCATGATAAAAGAGGTGACCAAGAACCCAACAATCACTCCAGCGAGCTCCAGAGAGATGGGAAAAACTTCAAGAAGGACAACTGTTACTGAAACACTCCACTGATCTAGTCTATAGAGGCCAGACAGAAGTATTTTCTTAGAATAAAAACACACAGAGGTCAATTTGGAGTTTGCAGAAATTCATCTAAAGGAAATAATATCATCTGGTATGATGAAACCAAGATTACCATCATATCTGGAGTACACCAGGCATCATATATCACCTTTGTAATACCATTCCAACTTTCCAGATAAGAATTTAGGGCCATGGATGAAAAATTTACATAAAAGGAGATCCTTGCCAATGGTTCTAGTAGAGAGATCCTCGCTAATAGTCTGATAGGAGTGAAAAAAGAATGATTTGTTTTGTCCACATATAGATTATGGAAAACATAATGAGAGGATCTCCATGGTTGAGATTATCTCTTGAAAAAGAGTGGATTTCTCTGTCCAGGTAAGAGGAGCACAACTGCCCTTATTGAAAGAGTTCACGTATTTCAGGTGATGGAAAAAAGGAACGTGAGATTGAAAGGCAGATTGCAACAGCAGCAGTTCTTCTGTGGACACTGTTTCAGACTGGGGTGGTGAAGTGGCAGCTGAGACTAAAGACTAAACTCACAGTTTACTGGTCCCTATCTTTACCTATAGTCATGAAATGTGGGTTATGACCAAAAGAAAAGGATCACAAGTGCAAGTGGCAGAAATAAGGTTTCTTCACAGGGTGGCTGTGCTGACCCTCTGTGACAGGATAGAAGCTCAGCGATAGGGAGAGTCTAAGAGTAGATTTGTTCCCTCTTTGAATTGAGAAGATTCACCTGGGGGGAGTTTGGGTATATTGTAAGCTGCTGAAACGATTCGGGCAGTTCCCACTGGATGGAGACCCTGCAGCTGAACAAGGTCACAGTTGAGGAGTTATATCTCTCCGTTGTCTTTGGAATGTATAGTAATTCCCCTTGAAGAGCTGAAATCTGTAGCAATGAAATAAGATAACCAAGTAAAATTATTCACTCCACGTATTATCATCTTTTGTTAATCATGGAGGATCTACTCTTTTCTCAAAACTGGATCTATGCAACACTTACAACCTGATCAGATTCAGAGAAGTAGACAAGTAGAAACAACTTTTAAAATGAGTACTTCCTGTTCGTTCAGTCCACTTCAACACACGTTGAGGATCTGCTGTGCGATTACTTAAGTAAACATAACAATTGCACAAACGTTCTCAGTGCACACATTCTAGAGGCACATCATGCCAAAATTTATGAAAATCAGGCAGCATGATGTCACAGTGGTTAGGGTGCATCCTCATGGATCCAGCATCCATGACACTATCTCTACGTCCTCTTATTTCTTCGTTCAAATGCTTCACTTTTCCTCTCTCATTTTAAACTTATGTAAGACAGGTGTATGATTGTGAGAGTTGATGGATATGAATCGGCCCTGTGATAGATTGGCATCTTGACCAGGAATGTTATGTGCAGGTAAGATGCTGGGCTGGCTCCAGTACGTTTGCTACACTAGATAAAGCAATGCCAATGGCAACCCCTTTGCTCCAAGTGGAATCATCACTGTCAGATCTGTACCTAGAGACTTGGGGCCTCATATATAAATGGTACATATGCACAAAAATGTTGCATACACCCGTTTCCACACTCACATCGCAAGTCAAGTCAAGTTGGGGAGCATGCACCGGTACAGTGCGTTGCCTCACCCACTACACAACGAAGCAGCTTGGGATCCTGGTTTGCAACCCCCCAGGTAGACAAGCGGTTCAGTTGCACGCTCTGGAAATGACCCTCTATCTGCCGCAGCCAGGTGTTACATGGGAGACCCCTTGGCCTGGTCCAGCCACTCAGGTCCCCAACAATGAGGATCTTATGAGCTGGATCACCCTCTGGGGAACATGCCACATGGCCATAGTGCCGTAACTGATGCTCCCTCACAATGCAGGTAATGTGCCTTATTCTGATTAGGACCACAGAGAGTCAGGACTTCGGTTTTACATCTCATTCGAAGGATGGCACCATTCCACTGGGGCATTGGAATCCATATTCAGACTACAGTGTAAGTGCCCCCTGCTGGACTTGACAACACCTCTTCCTGCAGTAGCCCAAGCTTTTTTCTAGTTGGCCTCCCATCCGAGTACTGCCTTGCAAATGTATGGTAAGGTGTTTGTTGCAATATGATCTAGAATAACTTAGATTTTCATTTGGATTTTATGGCATAGACTTAACAATATCATCCAAATTGTTGAAGTGTATATATAAAAAAAATAAAAACTAAAATGTTGCGAGTGCATGTGTATTCATTCTCTTTGCTATGAAACCTTTAAATAAATAAATAAGATTAAAAAAATAAATAAGATCTGATCCAACCAATTGTCACACACATGTTTGGGAGACAGCTAGAAGGACCAAACAAAGGTAATTACACTTTACCTTTGTTTGGGGCGGCAGGGTGCACTAATTTTTCCTCTGATATTCCTGCAGATCAAATACGAACAATTCTGTCTGAGTCCGGCCCTAATGACATCACTTTAGGTTCTAGCTCCATGACGTCACTTCTGTTGCTGCCCCAAGAACCTCACTTCCTGTTCCGGCCACAATAACTCACTTCCGGTCCAGATGACATCATGTCCACTGACCTGCTATAAAAGCAAGACAACCTCCACATGTATTCAGTTCTTCTTTGGACTCAAACCTGTTCACCACTTTGCTTGTTTTTTCCCTTTTGCAGCCAGGGGTTAAGTATATGGGTGGCTGCCCCAAACCTTTTTCTTTGTGACAAGGCTGATTATTTTCACACAATGAACTTCAGAAGTCACACGATTATTTAATTAGGGTCCATCTGTGTGCAATCAAGGTGTCACATGATCTGTCACATGATGTCTGTTCTGAAAGGCCCCAGACTCAAGCAATATGAAGACCAAGGAGCACTCCAAACAGATTAGAGACAAAGCTGTGGAGAAGTATAGATTTGGGGTTGAGTTATAAAAACAAAATCCCAAACTATGAATATCCCATTGAGAACCACTAAATCCATTATAACAAAATGGTAAGAATATGGCACCACTACAAACTTGACAAGAGATGGCTGCCCACCAAAACAGAACGGGCAAGGAGGGCATTAATCAGAGATGCAACAAGGACGCCAAGGACAATACTGATGGAGCTGCAAAGATCCACAGTGGAGATAATAGCGTCTGTCCAAAGGATCACTTGAAGCCGTACACTCCACAGAGCCATTGCTTAAAGGAAAAAATTAGAAAACATATAATTTAGAGTTTGCCCAACAGCATGTGGCAGACTCCCCAAACACATGGAACAATGTCCTCTGGTCGGATTAGGCTAAAATTAAACTTTTTGATCATCATGGGAAACACCATGTGTGGGGCAAACCCAAAAATTCCCATCAACTTGAGAATACAGTGAAGCATGGTGGTGGCAGCATCATGCTGTGGGAACAGGAAAACTGGTCAGGACTGAAGGAAAGATGGATGGCACTAAATACAGAGCGATTCTTGAGAAAAACTTGTTTCAGTCTGCCAGAGATTTGAGACTGGGATGATGGTTCACCTTCCAGCATATGACCATAAACATACTGCTAAAGTTACACTGGAGTGGTTTAAATGGAGACATTGAAATGTCTTATAATGGCTTAATCAAAGCCCAGACCTCAATCCACTGGAGAATCTGTGGCATTAATTGAAGGTGGCTGTGCACCAATGCAACCCATCGAACTTGAAAGAGTTGGAGCAGTTTAGCCTTGAGGAATGGGTGAAAATCCCTGCGGTGAGATGTGCTAAGGCAATAGAGACTTTCAACAACAGACTTTGCAGCTGGAATTGCAGCCAAAGGGGCCGCTACGAAGTATTGGCTTTGGGGGTTGAATACCTTTCCACACTCATGAGTTATGTTTTTTTTGTCTTAAATACTATTTGTGTCATAATGGAAAATATCTTGCACCTTCAAAGTGGTAGCCTTGAAAATCAAATAGAGTTGACTGCCCAAAATTCCATTTTAATTCCTGGTTATAATGCGACAAAACAAGACAAACACTGAAGATGAATATTTTTGCAAGGCCCTGTACCTCCAGGTGGATTACCTGTTCTGAAGTGCATGTGGTATGGTTGCTGGCAAGATCAATGCAGACCATCAGAGGACAGCTGTTTTCTGGTCTCTCCTGAGATGTTCGATTGGGTTCAATTCTGGGCTTAAGGACATTCATAAAACTGACCCTAAGCCCCTCCTGTGTTGTCTTTCTTTTGTATTTAGGGTCATTGTCCTGTTGAAATAAATCTTTGGCCAAGTCTGACATCCACAGTTCTGTGGAGCAGATGTTTCTTAAAGATATCACTGTACTCTGCTCTGTTCAGCTTTTTCTCAACCATGCCTAGCCCTCCAGTCTCTACCTCTCAAGAACAACTCCAGAGCATGATCCTGCCACCACCATATTTCACTGTTGCAATTGCGTTGCACAGGTGATGAGTGATGCCTGGTTCTCCAGGCATGATACTAATCATGGTTTCACCAGACTAGAGGTCATGGTCTGAGGGTCCTTAAGTTGCCTTTTTCCATATTGCAAGCAAGACTTCATGTGGGGTGTTGAAGTAGTTGTTGCCCTTCAGGAAGTTTCTCCCACCTCCACACAGGATCTCTGGAGATAAGCCAGGCTCTACTCCGTCAATTGGGTTTGTTTAGGTTGTGGCCAGCTCCAGAAAGAGTCACAGCTGTTCCCAACTTCCTCCATTTAGGAATTATGAAGGCATCTGTGCTTTTGGGAATCTTCAGTTCTGCTGGCATTTTAGTAGCCTTCTCCCAGATCTGTCTCTGAGCTCAGCAGACAATTTGTTCGATCTCATGGCTTGGTTTTTGTTGAATTGTTGGACCTCCTACAGAAAGGCATGTGCCTCTCCTAATCAGTGCAATTAAGTAAAATGGCCACAGTTGGAAACCAGACAAGGTGAAGACAAATCTAAATGATGATCAAGAGAACGGGAGGCATCTGAGCCAAGTTTCAAGTGCCATAGCAAAGGGTCTGAACACTTGAGTCAATTGAATATTTCAGTGTTTTATTTTTTATAAATTTGCAAAAATTTTTATAATTCTGTTTTAATTTGCTATTTTAGAGTATTGAGTGTTCCTTGATGAGGGAAAATGACTTTCAATGATTTTAGCACAAGGCTGAAATACAACAAAATGTTAAAGAAGTGAATGGGCATAAATACTCTCTGAATCCACTGTATGTATATATGATAAATATACAGTAAGTATACTATGCTCACAATTTACAGAATCACATTGTTCTTTTTAAGCTCTGGTTACACACCCATTGAAAGTAAAAAAATCGGCACTCCTCGCTCAATCAGTCCAATTAAAACACATTAAGGGTCTGTCATGTGAATGTTGTATTAAGCAAAACGTCTCTCCCCCCGCAAAAGATGGGCTGAGTGTAAGCAACATTGCATCCAATTCAGTCCTTCTTGTCAATCAAACCTCAAAATCAGTGATGTTTCACAATCAGGGCTTCAACAGAAATCAATCCTAGACCTCACCCTTCTTTACAGATCATTGCAAGATCCAAACTGTATTCTCCTACGAAAAGTTATGTGCCTTTATAAATGCTCTGCTCGCAACAAGAAACCCGTGAGTACACTCATTTCTGCACCTCATTCACAGGTGACAATTGCGTTTGCAGTGCTTGATTCTTTTTAAATCATAGAATAGGAGCTCTAACTAATAAATGACCTGCAGGTGAAGGCACACTGCAAGACACTGACTGTACCATGATAAAGTCGGACAGCGCACTTCACTCGATTTTGGCAAATCTAAACACTGCCTTCCTCTTTGTTGCCCCCTGGGAGTGCAGGTACCACAGGTTGGGAACCCCTGCTCTAAGAAGACGAAAAAAAAAAACCTAGCAGGAAAAAATTCCAGGCAGGTCGGCTATGCAATAACTGTGAAAAAGTAGGGTAAATCTAATACACAAAACAGAATACAAGTACTCTAGATGGCCAATCTATCCTTGTCACCTCAGAATACAATCATACAATATGATTTGTTCTTGCATTGCACTCCTCACTGAATCCAGGTGCAGACTGCTTCAGCTAATTGCAAGAACAGATTATACCAATCTGTTAATAGAGAACTATCACATGTAAGGATACAAATTTGTTCAAATACACAGAAAACAAAGCAGAAACTGATTAGTATAAAATGAAACCAATGATATCTGTCGAATAATTAATTGGAGCAGATGAAATGATAAGAAAAATAGTCAAAGACAGTCACACACAGTCAAAGTCCTGGAGACCTCGGCCAACTGGTCGCCTTCTTGGGCACTCTACTGGGTTGTCCAAGGTGATGATCTATCTGAACACTTCAATGCTCCTGAGATGAATTTCCCTGGTCAGGAGAACAACTTGGTTGTAGAGCAGAGGCCCCAAATGCCACATTAGGATACTTTGAAGAGTACCCTTCTCATTATGGGTTCTCCCACAGACACTCCAGTTTTCCTCCCACATTCCTGAAGTCATTCAGCTCAGGCCGGCAGGAATGGGCCCTGAAATGGACTGGTAACATCTGTTCTGTTCTTTTCAGCCTGAGTTGCTTGAATTGGCTCTGAGTGCATCATGGGATTTACTGGTGTCACATCCAGGGTTCACTCCTGCCTTTTATACTGCTAGTAATCCCTCCAGCTTCCAGTCCTGGGGCCTCAGGTATAATGCAGTGTGCAGAATTCACAGTAAAACATGGCGTATGGACAAAAATGGAAATGTGCATATGCACAAAAAAAAAATGTAGATGTACAAAACTAAAGTAAGCCAACTTCCATGCACATCCACTCCAAAAATCCTGGTCAGCATGAAATGTAAAGCATGTGCAAGCGCCTGCGGTCCCACCCCGACTCCTCCCAGAATTTTGCATATTTTAATATGTGAATCAATTAAATATCACCTTTCATTCAGTGTTTGGTTAAAAGATAATCGCAAAAGTACTGTACATGAAATAAAGAATTTCAGCAATTACAAAGTGGAGGCAAGGAAAAATATACTATTTGTTGGCTTAACACTAGAATTACCAGAGCCAACGGAAAAACTCGTAAATCCAGCCCACCGTAAATCCCTTCACACATCTCCATCAGCCTCTTTTGTCTTCTAAATGCGTCGATAAGCCCAAGCAGCAAGCAGCCTGTTATACCACCCCCACCCGCCGCCTCAGAACAAGCCAGAAGTTCTCCCAGATCCTGCCTTGATTGATTATCTGGGAGTGAGCTACCCAGAATTGCAAGGGGAAATAATTTGATGTGTGTTTTGTGTCTACAACAATCTATGTAAACATATCGTTAAAACAGAAACGTTTTTCATGTTTTAGTAATAAATAACAAAATGTAGACATGAACTGTATAATGTGTGAAGGCTGATGGCCAAATATCAAATAAACACTTTCAGAAAAGGTGCAAGTACACTGCAGCAGCTTCTGTGGTGTAGCAGTAAGATCCACTGCCACATAATCCAGAGGTTGTGTGTTCAAATCCAGCTTCCTGGCAAATGTACTGCTTTGAGTAGTGAGCTGCTCTTATTGTTACAATAAAAACATACATTTGATTTGTGTGTGTAACAGCCGCTGTAAAATAATAGTACTTGTAAAATTGAGCGTTTTTTTTTCACTTTTACTCTCTCAGTCATGATCACGATACAACACCTCCCCCCCACCCCAAGATCTGACGCAGTTACTTTTTATCTGAAACTGGGAATAACTGTAGATGCGAGTGGTGTTTTGAGACAATGGAATTGGACATTCTCTGATCTAGATGGATAAAAGCTGACACACAAATGCTGGTGAATCTGCCTTCTTCGTATCTCACCATCACTTGAATTTTTTTTATTCAGTTTTATTGAGTGTTCCTGCTCACGCTGAATTAGTATGCACCTTATGGTCCATGATGTCAAAGCTGCACTGACAAAAAAACAGATATATATGATATTTGGAATAATTCATTTTATGACTTGTATAGTACATTTCGGAAAACATTGTGGCACTGATGCAAAATTATTTATATTATTCATATTAATTCGCATGCTTTCTTGCGCTTGTAATCAGTGACCACGTTTTTTTTTTCAATCTTGCCAGTGTCCACTTTTGGGTACACAGTATTGTTTCTTTTGTACTCCAGGACATGCAGAGGAAAGAATAGTACAGAGAGGTCAGTTCCACGCTATATGGTTCCCACACACCCAAGGACCGTCATTTTTACGTTTAAGACATGTGTACCTGTTGCAATGTACACACTTCTCTCTGTGCTGTGGTTATTATTACACTGAAGGGGCTGGGGAAGCGGCAGTCTTGGAACAGAATCTTGTCGATATTGCATCCGCTTTTGTTTTATCTATCGCCTTTTCTTGTAAGAAGCGACGACGAAGCTCCTCTGCAAGGTAAGCAAAAAACACTCTTCTTTTCTCAGTGGCTCCTTTGCATGCCTTGCACAGTACATGTGCGTTGATCGCCGTCAAGCCAAGCATGTTATAGCACAAGCAACCAGCCACCTGCGTGTTTCTGCTTCAACTGAATAAGAGCACGCCTTCTGGTCCATGATGTCAAAGTGGTTCAGGTTGTGCAATATTACAACTGTATTGCAAGTTTACAGTGAGGTAATTGTACTTATATGTATAAACAGTTCTACCAGGAGCACTTGATGGACTGATTGAGTGCTTTTGGGATGAAGATATTTCTGAACCTCGAGGTCCCTACAGGAATGGCTCTGAAGCATTTTGGAGAAGTTCAAATGGACTGTGTGCATGGTCGAGGCAGCATGTTCTATAAATGCTCTCCAGGGCTAGATGCTGTATCCCTATAATCTTTTGCACTCTTGACACAATCTGTCGTAGAGCTTTCTGATCAGCTGCTGTACAACTCTGATTCCACACTCAGATACAGTGGGTTAAAATACTCTGAGTGGTGAACTAAGAGTATCAACTCTAAAGCAGCTATGGTATTTTGAATAATTTGCCATTCCATGGACCATTATATTGTTACATGTTTATTGCAATCAGATGCCTTTAACTAAAAACGATATGTGGTTAATTTCAGTGTGTTTGATAAAGTCATGTCAGGGATGTGAATGCAAAAAAGAAAGGCAAACCACACAGGAACAGTAGTACTGCTTTGATGCTGGGTACGGCAAGTTTGCAAAACCAAGTAGCAAACTTGCATACAAAATTGGTTGTGCTGTCGTGAGAATGTGTGTGGCTTAGTATTTATACATTTTTTAGTTTTTATACATCGTGATATGTAGCGTGGAAACAGATATATGCAACAGTTTTGTGCATACACACCATTTATACATGAGGCCCCTGGACTGAAACAAAAAGAGTCAAGGCAATATCTATGAAACATAATGTCTATAAATAAGATTTGATTTACAATATATAAGTTCTTTCATTTTTATTTATTCAGGATAGTATCTCAGTTGTTAATTTTGTTACCCTAAAATGAAATGAAATGGACTTAGAAAATGGAGATGAATGATTACTTTAAATGTTATGAAGCACTGTGTTACTATGAAAAATGATAATGAACTCTCCAAAGAACAGAGTTTAAGAAAAGAAGACTAATCCTCCAGGGTTTGAGTTTTAATTAGTCTCTAGTCACAACCCACACCTTTTGCACACTGGGAACGCCACAATGACAGGGGCTTTTAAAAGTGCAGAGTCTCTTTGACCTGGCTGTGCATTTGTTTAATCCTGGTGTTAAAGGCCGTTACTCATCTTAGACAAAACACAAAGAATTGTGAGTGTGTGAAAATTGCCTCATTTGTGAAGTAAGCTTATTTAAACATGCATGGAGAAATTGAAGTATTGTACTTGTAAAATTGAACCTATGTCACCAATCATTTCTAAAATGAGCCTATTCTGAACATGTGAATATTTTCTGTTTTATCTACTCCAGTTTACATTGTAAAGAAGGCCATTCATTGATGACACAAGTCACAGCAGAGATCACAAGAAGAAGGTAAAGTAAGAGAGTTTTCTGATTTTTGTTTCATTGCACTTGCATTTGCTACTTGAATGGGTTAAAGTTTTGTGTTTCAGAGCTGTATGTACAGGGTACAGAAGAGTATTAGGGCTACAGAGAAATAAAATAGGGACACAGTAAAGAATAAAAGGTCTACAGCATTTTTTGTGACTGAAGTCAAATTTTTTATTTTAATCTTGAAATTTCCACAGTAATCTTGTTAGTTAATTTCATCAATAAAGATCAAAATTTGATTTCAATCTCAAAATTCCCACGTTAATTTCATAGTTTATTCCATCATGTAAAATGAAAGTTCAACTTTAATCTCAAAATTTCCACTTCCAGTTTATTTTCTCATTAAAGATGAAATTTCACCTTTAATCTCATAATTTATTATGTCATTAAAGCAGAACATTGTAAACTCATCATATGTATATTTTCAAGCTCAAATCCACACAAAGTTTTATAAATGAGACCCACAAACAGTAACTGAGCTGTGATCAGAGAAGAGAACTTAGCTATAAGCAGTAATTATGAACCCATAGGCTAGGGGTCCTCAGTTAGGGTCCTTGAAGGCCACAGTGACTGTAGGTTTTCATTCCAACTAGAAGCCATTTCCTGATGATAATGAAACTTAGTGTGTAATTGTACGACTTGTTACAAGACACATCTTTATCACCTTGAAGATTTTTCTTTGCTGAGAGTGTTATTCATAGGTTTTGTGTAACTTTACACAATGTGTAGAAATAAGTGTTTTGGGAGTTGTAACACAGCAATACCCTCAGGTGATGCCCATGCCGCGCTCCACCAAGACATGTAGAACACGGCAACCACGCTCTCAGTGCATCTCATACATTTGTCAGAATTATTTTCTGTTGTGTCCTGTGTGTTTTTTTTTTGGACACATTAGTGTCAATCAAATGTATTATTTGTTATATAATAACAATAATCATAAAATAATAAAAATGAATTACTGAAAGCACTCCATGCCGGATTGACCCAGGATACAAACCCATAATCTCTACATCATTAGGCAGCTGCGTTACCTTTGCACCACTTGCACTGATATCAAAAGTAAAGATTTTCAGAAAAAGGCGCAGCCTGAACCCTTTCAGAGCAATGTCATTTAACATGGCGGAGGTGAACCCACACATACTGTACAAGACATGCACGGCGGTCCACAGAGAAAAGACGAGTGTTCTTGGCTCAAATTGCTGAGGAACTTCGTCGTCGCTTCCTACAGGAAGCGTGTCCTGGAATATAAAATAAACACTTTCACATGAGGTATAACAAAGTACGTGTGATTTTAATCAAGGATAAAAAGCGAATTAAAAAAATCTTTCAAATGACGTTACTGTGAATGGGTTCAGACTGTGAAGTCCACATGGGAAAGGCGCAATATAGTAAAATTTATTATTATTATTTCATTATATATTTCAAATTCAAACAGTTATATTTGATATGATACATAATAATCTGTGTCTGTCTTTGTGTAAAAGTCATTGCAGAAACGGAAAACAGATGAAATGTATGCACTTTATTTCAAATAACGATATGTCATTACCTACTGCATATAACTCCTTACAGCTCTTTGCTATTTAAAATCTTCAACACAGACTTGAGCTGTAAGTGACAGAATTCTGGCTGCGATGGGCAGGGGGGGTTACTGTGTCAGGAAAGGGATTATTCTGGCGAATGGGGAATGAGCGAGTGCAGGTTCAACGTTGCTAATCGACACTTTTGCAAAACAAAGGCGGTTTATCTGTGATCAGTTGCTGCGCTGATAAGGATATCCGATTTTTCCCGTGTCATGTTTTACTGTGAATTCTGCACACTGCATTATACCTGAGGCCCCAGGACTGGAAGCTGGAGGGATTACTAGCAGTATAAAAGGCAGGAGTGAACCCTGGATGTGACACCAGTAAATCCCATGATGCACTCAGAGCCAATCCAAGCAACTCAGGCTGAAAGTAGGCCTTTCAGAAAGAACAAATAATTTCATAGGCTAAATATTCTTGACTGTAATCGAAATGTGTCATTTATCACCTTCTCATAGAGGCCCATAGAGGTCTAGATCCCAAGTAAATGATCAAAAAACAAAAATAATGTCACATTTGTTATCACTGAACTTAAATAGTCTAAAATGATACCCCCACATGCTTATGTTTGAAAAGTGTCATTTTGAACCTTCTGCTAGTGGCTATCAGATGGCTAGGACCACTGGAAAAGAATCAGCTATCAAAAATATGGTAATATTCGTGATTAGCAACCTCGAAATAGTATAAAATGACACTCCGAATGCCTATATAACCGATCCCCACTTCTTTGAATTTTGTGAAAAAGAGTAACCTTGACCCCTCGTATCCCAGTAGGGGGTGAATCCCTGACTGGGATCAGTTTATGTAGCATGAACAACTTCAACTTCTTCTGATAATGTTTGCTGAATTGGTTTATCAAAAGGTGTAATTTCTTGCACACAATATGGTCCAGAAATGGTCTAAATGATCAGGTCTAGAGGTCCAAACATAGGGGGGAACCCCAAAAAGTGCAACTTGTTGCATTTGGGTTTTCTTGTATCGGTACCAGCACCAAAATAAATAAATAAGTGATTCTTATGAACATGTAACCGACTGTAATCTGCCTTTCTCTGCCCCGTGTAAATAACTGTCAAGTCAGAGGCACGAAGGGTCGAAACAAAAGTTTTTATTTTCCTTTCCAAAAAAAAAAAGGAAAAAAAACGGCTTCTCCCCTATGCCCCAACAGCATCCACCACACTTCTCGCCTTTTATTTACACAATAAACACATTGCATATAAAACTATTTACAAAAAAAATACTCAAATTTTCCAGAGAGAACAATTTACAATATACATAGCTTTATACAATAAAAATATTCTAACTTTATAATCATATATTTTTAACAAACAAAAAAAAACAGAGTAGCATACCTTTCCAAAAACAAATAAAGGGAAAAAAAAAAACAAGGCGTCACATAAGTGGCTTCCCTCTATACCTATTAAATAATAAGTTAAATCAATTACAAATTATTTTAAACAAATCATTAATACAAAAAGAATAAAATAAAAAATCAGAAAAAGCTTGGCGAGAGCTGGAAACACCACCTACTCCCAACAGCGTCCACCGTGCTTCTGGTGGCAGAGCCAAGAAACGAGGTGTAACGCCAATTAACGCCTGTACTGGAACATATTACACAATTGGTATGTAGCGGTCCGGTGCCATTAAGACTCACACTGTTAAGATGATGGTGATTTATTTATTTTTATAGAAGATCCCAAGGGCGCTCCCAGCCTTGGCCCGACCCGCACACACTCACAAACAGAGACAAAATAAAGCACACTGGGAACTAACAACAATTAAAGAATATAATGAAATTAAATAATATAAATGAAAACAATAATACCACCCCTGTAACCCTATGGCGAAATTACATTAAACATATAAACACAAAGAATTCTACACTGCAAAGTCCATGAGAAACAGCACTGGATGCAATGAAAGATGATGATAGTAAGTCCAGAGATCTGCACGCTGAAATGAAAAAACAGTCCTACCGGTAGACACTGTAAGGGTGAAGATGAATGGATGGTTCAGGAGCGCTCCTTTTCTTGCGGGGAAGCCAATGAATCCATTATCAGTCCTCAGCACACAGGTAGACAGAAGATGATCCAGACCCCAACAATGAATACAATCCAGGACACAGCGACTAAATATTGCTTAATTAACAGAAGGCAGCCTGACAGGTAAAAGGAACACAAAATACAAGAACAAAAAACACTCTCCTTCATTTAGGACACCTGCCCTCCTTTTAAACCCCTCTGACCACCTTTGACCCCAACAGCCCCTGCAGGGACTGCTGGGAGATGCAGTTTTAACTAGTAGTAGCACTGCTACAGGTATACTACTAACTATTTACCGGGATCAACTAATTTTGGGGAAGTTCATAACTAAAACAAAACGAAAGTATAAATAACATATTACACTTTGCTACAAACAAAACAAACAAACAAATTAATGGTTCTGTAATGTAACAAGTGAGTTAAGTAAAATGTGTGACAAAAAATCATAAGCAAAAAATAGTGTAATTATGTAATTGATTGAAATGAAAACTGTCAGCCATTGTGGCATTTTATGATTGTAATTTATGAGCCCTGACAAAGGACATATTGTAGACACAATAGCCTGACCAGAAAAGAAACATTCATCCATTTTCCAAAACTGTTTATCCAGAGCAGGGTCATGGGGATGTTGGTGCGAACCTCAGGAAGCAATGAGTGCCAGGCAGGAACAGTCCTTTGACAGGGTGCCAGTCCATCGCACACACATGGGACAATTTAGCATCACCAATCCACTTGACTAGATATATATCTGTTTCATAAGATCATATAAATGTATTGTTTTTCTTTGTTACTTTTTTTTTAATTCTTGCCTAATCTTACTTGTTTTTCTTTTCTTGTAACTTTCTATTTTGACATCTTGTAAATCACTTTGAGCTACATTGTTTGTATGCACTATAGAAATACAGTAAATGTTGTGCTTGTTAGCCTGCATGTTTTTGGATTGTGGCAAGAAATCGGAGCACCCAGAGGAAACCCAGGTGGATACAGGAAGAAATCCAGCACAGGTGACCCAAAGGATGCAAACCCCAGTCTCCTTAATGCGAGTCAGCCTCTGTGTGCCAGCAGGCCAACCAGTGAATAAACAGCTGAGTAAATTCCAGGAGCTGACAACATACGCATAGCAGAACATTCAGGGGCATCCGGCAACTAAGTTAACGGATATGAAAGCTGGAGCATTTCACGTTTTTTTATTTACGTATCAGTTATTACATTTTTGTTTATGAAACTGTTATCTAACATATTTAAAATTAATAGCAATAATAGAATGCAATTCCCTGTGTTAGTAGACACCATTAAATTGAAACTTTTTAACAGCACTTTACTATGGAGATTAAAATGGAGCACAGAGAGGCTTGTAGTGGCTCAATGGCTTCTTCTTTTTCTTTTGGCTGCTCCGTCGGGGCTGCCACAGTGGATCATCTTCTTCCATATCTTTCTGTCGTCTGCATCTTGTTCTGTTACACCCATCACCTGCATGTCCTCTCTCACCACATCTATAAACCTCCTCTTAGGTCTTCCTCTTTTCTGGCAGCTCTGTCCTTAATATCCTTCTCTCAATATACTCAGAATCTCTCCTCTGTCCACAACCAATGCAATCTCGCCTCTCTGACTTTGTCTCCCAACCTTCCAACCTGACCTGACCCTTTAATGTACTCATTTCTAATCCTATCCATCCTCGTCACACCCAATGCAAATCTTGGTATCTTTAACTCTGCTACCTCCAGCTCTGTCTCCTGCTTTCTGGTCAGTGCCACTGTCTCCAACCCATATAACATAGCTGGTCTCACTACCATCCTGTAGACCTTCCCTTTCACTCTTGCTGATACCCGTCTGTCACAAATCACTCCTGACACTCTTTTTCACCCACTCCACCCTGCCTGCTCTTTCTTCTTCACCTCTCTTCCACAATCCCCATTACTCTGTACTGTTGATCCCATGTATTTAAACTCATCCACCTTCACCAGCTCTACTCCTTGCATCCTCACCATTCATCACTGACCTCCCTCTCATTTACACACATGTATTCTGTCTTCTGTTCTGTTCCTACGGACCTTCATTCCTCTCCTCTCCAGAGCATACCTCCACCTCTCCAGGGTTTCCTCAACCTGCTCCCTACTATTGCAATAGTTCACAATGTCATCAGCAAACAACACAGGGACTCCTGTCTAATCTCGTCTGTCAACATGTCCAACACCACTGTAAATAAGAAAGAGCTCAGAGCCAATCCCTGATGTAATCTTACCTCCAACTTGAATGCATCCGTCACTCCTACCGCAGACCTCACCACTGTCATACTTCCCTCGTACACATCCTGTACAACTCTTACGTACTTCTTTGCCACTCCCGACTTCCTCATACAATACCACAGCTCCTCTCGAGGCACCCTGTCAAATGCTTTCTCCAGGTCCATAAATACCACATCTGCCACAGTTTATAATTATAGCAAATTACAATTCAAGTGATGTGAAATGTCATCAACTTATCTGTGTTAGTGGTGCTAATTGTTACATTTTCTTCAAGAAAACATTATAAAGTATACTCAATAGAGTCATATCCAATAATTAACAACTGAAAATATATATTAATACAAAATGACCAACACTGGTATAAAATCAGTATCAATACCCTATTAAAGGAGAAAAGGAAGTGAAATAAGTTCCTTATCTAGCTATTAATATTACTCAAAGCATAGGAAATCGTTAAAATAAATAAATAAGTAAGAACTTTTAAAGGAATTGATTTATTGGAAAATAAGAATATGAATAGCACACAATGAGCAAGAAGATCAGGGGCTTACCGCGATTGTCCGTGCATATCAGGGACTGGAAGGTCAGGGGCTTAAGCCATTGAAACCCCCCACCTGTCAACATCACTGTCTATATTTTAAGCCTGTCTTATATGTTTATAGCTGCACCTTTCCCATGTAATGAATTAGTCCAAACACCATTTTAACTTACCTAAAGCAGCAGGAGAAGGCGCTACTGTTTGAAATGATTCCGTGTGTGCACTCCCCGGTGTTTGACTCACTTTCATTGGGCATCCGAATGATTTTCAGATTAGTAAAATTGGAAAATATTCACCTTAATAAAAGGATAAGTATCTGCACATCTGTTTGTGAGTTTGTCTGATTGCTGTGTCTCAGCCTTTCCAATAGATGGTGCTTTAAAAAAATTTACACTGCTTTTATAAATCCCATACCAAATGAGATGTGCATTGCATGGTGCACTGCAAACATTAACGAGGTCTAAGTTGATTATTTACATTTCCACCCCTCTTAGACGGGTAGCACAGCTAGCACAAAATACACAAGTTTATTGCAACCACTCAAAAGGTATAAATTGGAACAGTAAAGCAATTCCTGGTTGAGGTCGCACAGAACATTTTTCCATTTAAGATGTACAAGCATGCAAATTCACCAATACTTTTCAATTCAAACCCCATGTAATATGTCTGAATTAACGCCTCATTGTGACTGTGACTGACAAGTCAGAAGTTTTCTTTCTTCTTAAATTTTATACCTTTTTAGACATTGTAGTCATTCTGGTGTGCGATCTGACCATATTGTGTGTCTATATAAAGTGGTACCTCTGGTCACAACCGTAATTCGTTCCAAAACTCTGGACGCGACCTGATTTGGTCGTGACCCGAACATAATTTCCCCATAAGATTGTATGTAAATACAATTAATCTGTTTCAGACCATACGAACTGTATGTAAATATATATATTTTTATGTACAAAAATAGTTACTTATACCATAGAATGCACAGTTTAATAGTAAACTAAATGTAAAAACATTGCATAACATTGAGAAACCCTTGAACAACAGAGAAAACTAACATTGTAAGAATCCATGCTAGATGCTTACGAACCGCTCGATGTAAACACTTTTTTTATAAGTTTTAAGCACAGGGAAAAATTAAATGGCACTTCTCTTGCGAAACTTTTCAAACCATCCTCTACTGCTTTAAATGCCTCACCTTTGCCACTCCAAGAAGAGTTTTTGTTTCAGCAAATCACCATGAATCTTCCTGGCTTTTTCGCATATGATCGCCACGCTTACACTATCCCCTGCAAGGTGCTTCTCATTCCTCCACACTAGCAACAGTTTTTCCACCTCTTCCAGCATTTGAGGCATCTGCTTAGTTAACATTGTAACTCCTTTTGCAGCATCAGCTGCTTTTTTAGGCCCTGTATACGCAAACAAAAAAAAATGGAAAACGGAGAATGGGAAATCATTGGAGCTTACGAACGTGCATGGGGAAACTGGCCGCTAGTGTTTTTGTTCACCACCAGAGCGTCTTGAAGAGATGCAAAATTTTGACAAACTTTTTTTGTACGTGATCCAAAACGGATAAATTGATATACAATTTCAACAAGCAATCACCTTATTCATAACTCATTTTAATTCCATTTTTTTTATTTCGGTGAAGCACTTTTCTCGCAGCAAAGCACCTTGGTTAGGGTTTCAGCTTACATGTGTTGTGGGATGTTGAACAAAAAAGATGGGGGCTCACAGACAGAAAGAGCTCAGTTGAAGCAGAAACCTTGATAAACTTTAAGAAAAATCTGGGTGAGATGTTGGGACAGCTATTAGCTAAACAAACAGGCCTAATGGACTGAAGGTTCTCCTCTTTTTTGTTAAAATTCTTCTGTTCTTATGCCACCTCACTGTGTTTAGTCATAGCCTCTTCGCTGACAACACAAGGAGTTCTCATATTATCTCATACTGCTTCTGAGACAGACATTGTGGATTTGCAGCAGTTCACCAAATCACAGATGCTCCATGGTGCGAGTCCACAGAAATATACTTGGTGACAGGGGTGGGGTTTACACTGTGGACAGCTTAGCAATACACACTCTACTGTGTTCATTTTGCACATTCCCTTGTAGATTTCTCTGTAGATGTTCTCCTACCATGGCCAGTGAGAGTCAATGTGGGAAAATCTCAGTGCATTCTGTCCGGAAAAGGTTCAGGCTCTAGAGCCCTTGAAACATTAAACTGGAATATATGGGACCTTGTGAAATTAATGATTCCTTATTTATAAGTACAGTATAGCATTAAGGCATTTGTAAACTGGAAAACACAACAGATGTCCTAAATTAAACACATTTTTGTCAATTTATTTTGTAGGTGAACTGATCTACAGCCTTTGGTGCAATGAAAAACAGCACAATCACCGTGACCGAATTTGTTCTGGACTGCGTGATTGAGTCTCAAAAGAGCAACAATACAGTCTACGTTTTTATATTCATTTACCTAATGACTCTCGTTGGAAACTTCTCAGTAATTCTGGTCATAAAAATGAACCGACACCTGCAAACACCCATGTACTTGTACATTGGCACCCTGGCTGTCATGGACCTGATGAACAGCACAGTTCTGATTCCTGAGTTGGTGGCGGTCCTCTTGCGTTACTCTGTTATTTTATACGGGCTCTGTGTCCTTCAGATGTTCCTCATAAGCTATCTGGAAGCGGCAGTAACATTTCTCTTTGCCTTGATGGCCTGTGACCGCTATATAGCAGTTCTTTATCCACTAAGATACCCTTCGTTGGTTACAAATAAAACTGTATGGATTGCTGTCTTATTGTTAAGTGTTTTTAGTGTTGCATTACCCCTACCGACTTTGTTCTTTGTTTCTGGTCTTTCATTCTGTCATAGCAATGTCTTACCATACTGTTTTTGTAATTTTTTTACCATGATGGATGTTTCATGTACCGAAGGTCCAAAATATTTAACGGCTATGTCAGCAACTGCCCCTTTGTTTTCTCTACTACCTTTAGCTTTAATAATCCTGTCTTACGTCAAGATTGCTCGGGCAGCTCTGAAGATCTCCTCTATTGATGGGAAGCGAAAGGTTTATAGCACCTGTGTGACCCATTTGATTGTAGTCGGGATGTTTTACCTTCCTTTGCTGATACTCAATGTCTTGCCAGGGTCAGGAGTTAAACTGTCAATTGAAACATCTAATATTTTGGTTATTATAGCTCATGCTATTCCACCCATGATGAATCCCTTCATCTACAGCTTCAGGAATAGTGAAATAAAAAGCAGCATTTTCAAAATGTTATTAAGCAAGAAGCAAATTTCATAGATAAACCTAACAAAATGTTGTAAATTAATAACATTTGATAACTCTTCATACCTTCAAAGATGAAAAAGGGTTATATTTGTCTGTCAATATTAAAATATCAAAATTCATGTACTGTGGTAAAATAAACTTTATATACATTCTGTTCTATAACACTCTATTTTGTGAAATCACTAAATATTTTAATTTAGGTATTTTTTCTTTTTTATCTGATTTTGTTAAGATCACATGGCCAAATAAAGGTGCTCAAAGATCTTAGATGGAAATGGAAATAAACAGCAGGAGATGGAAGAATGCTAAAGGGAGCTAACTGGATTGTAGTCGTGGAAGAAACCTGAGTGAAAACAATCAAAATAAACCATTAGAACAGCAGACCAAAACCAAAATACTGTCAAAATAAAGCTTCCAAAATGTCCTCACACTAGCCCTAAAGATTCTCCTCAGGAATTTGTCCAACAGTTGGGTAACAAGGTTCTGTTCTGATCCTGCTGGAAATGGGTTTGTGTCTCTGTGACCAATGACTAGCAGAAAGGCTTGCAGAAATATTCAGATTTAAGGATGACATTACACCATCATACCTTGTCCAAAAATATTACTGGTAATATTTAGGCATTTGTGACACTGAATAGAAATCTCAATTTAAACAATAAATATGAATATCACCATAAGTAAGGTTTACTAAAGTAATACATATAGGGCCTCCACAAAGGATTGTAACGACCTGGGGATGAGAGAAATGGAAGAATGAAATTGACCTTTTTATGCCGATTGCTGGTGAGTGGCCATAAAAAGGATGTTCCCTTCTTCAATGCTGATTTTGCCATGCTGCTTAGGTCTTTAGTAGCGATAAACACTGCCAAGGTCAGAGGTAACCCATATGCCACACTATTCACTCTCTGAGAGCCGTCCCAACCCCAAGATACTAATCCAAGGATTGCAAGCAGCGGCACATCCTATGTACCATAGCAGCTGGGATATGTATGCCCTCTAAGTGTCCTATCTGTGCCCCCCTCACCTATTGTTATAGCCAGCTTCTAAAGGTATCCCCACCCCCCTTAGGTAGCCTATGGCAACTTGAAGAGTGTGTTCCCCTGAGGACAAGACCTTGAGGTCACTACACTGCCTACTTATTTAAAGCCCTTATCCTGAGGGTAGCATGAACTCCATCTGCCAGGACATTCGAGGAGTGAGAGGCAATCTGGTCTGTCTGGCCTGAAATGAGCCATCATGAGTATGACAGAGGAGTTCACCAGTGTCAGTGCCACAACAGTCCTCCATCTCTAAGGTCATTAGTCTGTTCTTCTCCCACACACTGCAATCAGTGTAATGACCCAAGCCAAGGGATAAAGAGAGGAATGGAATTAGCCTGAGATGGGTTAAGTTTAAGGAGGAGGTGAGACAGGCACTGGGTGGCAGTGAAGAGTTACCAGACAGCTGGGAAACTACAACAGATGTAGTAAGGGTGACAGCAAGAAGGGTGTGTGGCGTGACATCTGGAAAGAGGAAGGAGGAAAAGGAAACCTGGTGGTGGAATGAGGAAATACAGGAGAGTATACAGAGGAAGAGGATGGTGAAGAAGAAGTGGGATAGTCAGAGAGATGCAGGATGTAGACAAGAGTACAAGGAAATAAGGCGCAAGGTGAAGGGAGAGGTGGCGAAGGCTAAAGAAAAGGTGTATGATGAGTTGTATGTGAGGTTGGACACTAAGGAGGGAGAAAAGGACCTGTGGACTACAGAGAGGTACCGAGCTGGGAAAGATGTGCAGCTGGTTAGGGTGATAAAGGATAAAGATGGAAACGTACTCACAAGCAAGAAGAGTGTATTGAGCAGATGGAAAGAGTACTTTGAGAGGCTAATGAATGAAGAGAACGAGAGAGAGAAGAGATTGGATGATGTGGAGATAGTGAATCAGGAAGTGCAACTGATTAGCAAGGATGAAGTAAGGACAGTTATGAAGAGGATGAAAAATGGAAAGGCCGTTGGTCCAGATGACATACCTGTGGAAGCATGGAGGTGTTTAGGAGAGATGGCAGTGGAGTTTTAACCAGATTGTTTAATGGAATCTTGGAAAGTGAGAGGATGCCTGAGGAGTGGAGAAGAAGTGTACTGGTGCTGATATTTAAGAATACGGGGAATGTGCAGAACTGCAGTAACTACAGGGGGATAAAATTGATGAGCAACAGCATGAAGTTATGGGAAAGAGTAGTGGAAGCTAGGTTAAGAAGAGAGGTGATGATTAGTGAGCAGCAGGATGGTTTCATGCCAAGAAAGAGCACCACAGATGCAGTGTTTCCTCTGAGGATGTTGATGGAGAAGTTTAGAGAAGGCCAGAAGGAGCTGCATTGCCTCTTTGTGGACCTAGAGAAAGCATATGACAGGGTGCCTCGAGAGGAGCTGTGGTATTGTATGAGGAAGTCGGGAGTGGCAGAGAAGTACATAAGAGTTGCACAGGATATGTACGAGGGATGTGAGACAGTTGTGAGGTCTGCAGTAGGAGTGACGGATGCATTCAACATGGAGGTGGGATTACATCAGGGATCAGCTCTGAGCCCTTTCTTATTTGCAATGGTGACGGACAGGTTGACAGACAAGGATGGACTATGATGTTTGCTGATGACATTGTAATCTGTGGCAATAGTAGGGAGCAGGTTGAGGAGACCCTGGAGAGGTGGAGATATGCTCTAGAAAGGAGCGGAATGAAGGTCAGTAGGAAAAAGGCAGAATACATGTGTGTAAATGAGAGGGTCAGTGGAATGGTGAGGATGCAGGGAGTAGAGTTGGCGAAGATGGATGAGTTTAAATACTTGGGATCAACAGTACAGTGTAATGGGGATTGTGGAAGAGAGGTGAAAAAGAGAGTACTGGCATGGTGGAATGGGTGGAGAAGAGTGTCAGGAGTAAATTGTGACAGTTGGGTATCAGCAAGAATGAAAGGGAAGGTCTACAGGGCAGTAGTGAGACCAGCTATGTTATATGGGTTGGAGACGGTGGTACTGATCAGAAAGCAGGAGACAGAGCTGGAGGTGGCAGAGTTAAAGATACCAAGATTTGCATTGGGTGTGACGAGGATGGATAGGATTAGAAATGAGTACATTAAAGGGTCAGGTCAGGTTGGAAGGTTGGGAGACAAAGTCAGAGAGGCGAGATTGCGTTGGTTTGGACATGTACAGAGGAGAGATGCTGGGTATATTGGGAGAAAGATGCTAAGGATTGAGCTGCCAGGGAAGAGGAAAAAAGGAAGGCCTAAGCGAAGGTTTATGGATGTGGTGAGAGAAGACATGCAGGTGATGGGTGTAACAGAACAGTGTTCACACTCCCCCTGATCTGACACTGTTGTTTTCAAATAAAGACATGCTATAGCAGAGGTGAACTCAGATGAGGATGAGTGTTCTACATCAGAGAAAGAGAACAGAAGCCCTACCCTCCCCGCAAGAAACATTCACTCACATATAAGAACAACGCAGCTACACCAGGCATAAAGGTGAAAGATGGCACCGTTTGGAGGCAGCAAGAGTTCCAGTGTCATTCTGCCAGTCAGTTTGCCTCAAACCTGTCCTTCAACGACACGTCACGTCTTACAGAGCTCGCCAACGTATCGGGCAAACTCATGTTTGTGATTATGTTTTGTGATGGTCTTTACATCAGAAACATTAATATGTTACTTATATAAAAGCCAGATCGAATGTTGTTTACCTTGATTTATTTACTTACCTTTCTACAGCATGAAGTCACAAGTAGACTGCAGAGCTTCCTCTCTTAGATAGACACGGGTATACTAACAAAGTACATGTGTACTGAAGTGACTTTATCTGCAGGTGGAAGCTCCACACAATTGTTGTTATGGTTCTGCCTATACATGACTCTTGCTCATTTGTCTCACCTTCATCTTACTTTTTTGGCTGTTGACACTAAATATGATTTTATTGGGGAAAGACTTTCACAATCTTTTTTGACTATAATGACATTTAAGGAAAGACTAGTTTTTGTACTCTGTAAAGTTTGTATCTCTGACTGAAATGTTTTATCCACCCATCCATCCATCATCCAACCCACTATATCCTAACTACTGGGTCACGGGGGTCTGCTGGAGCCAATCCCAGCCAACATAGGACGCATGACAGGAAACAAACCCCGGGCAGGGCACCAGCCCACCACAGGACACACACACCACATACAATTTAGAATCACCAATGCATCCAACCTGCAAGTCTTTGGACTGTGGGACGAAACCAGAGCACCCGGAGGAAACCCACGCAGAAACAGGGAGAACATGCAAACTCCACGCAGGGTGGACCCGTGAAGTGAACCCAGGTCTCCCAAATGCGAGGCAGCAACGCTACCCATTGTGCCACCGTGCCACCCTTAAATGTTTATCTTTGGCATAAAGTACTGGTAGTCACACAGACCAGGGTCTAAAGAACAGGGTATCTCTGGAGACCCACCTTTTCATAAGAACCTAACAAATCTGACAAACAAGAGGAGGCCATTTAGTCTATCAGGCCCATTTGTTAAGGATAACAAAATTATCAGGAAATCCTGCTCCATTGCAGGGTGAACACTGGACACACAGGAAGCTGTTGTGGAAAAGAGGATGGTGGCAAACATGAAAAATTCCCCCTATCCCCTGCAGGAGGTGCTGCCTTAGAGCGGTTTTAGCCACAGGCTCACCATGGTGAGCTAAGAAGCACCTCTGGGGATCTTTCCTGCAATTCAGTACTTCCACTTGATGTACTCATTAAGTTGATTCTTTTTTATTTGTTTATCAATTAATTAATTGGTTGTATTATTTGCCCTATGAGTATGTATTCTTGGTCTTTTTTTCATGTTTCTGATGCAGTATTCATCTGAATTTCTCCTTGGAATTAATAAAGTTTATCTAATCTAATCTAATGTCAAAAAAGTTCTCAGTGCACACATTCTGGAGGAACATCATGTCAAAATCAGGCAAACGTTTTTTGAAAAACAGGAAGCAAGGAGTGGCAGTAGTTTACACTTGTATCTCAGTCTGTGTAGCGTGTGGACATTATCCTGTCTCCTTCTCTTTGTGTGTTCTCCTTCTTGTACTCCAGTTATCCTCCCACATGCCCAAAGTTGTGCAGGTGAGTGGGTGTGAATGGTCTGCGCCACTGTCCCAGGCTGCTCTGTGCCTTTTGCTCTGAGCTGCTAGGATGGGATCTCAGTGCATTATGGGATGGATTGATGTCCCACCCAGGGTTAGTCCTTGCCTTGTATGTTATACTTCTGGTAATCATTCCAGCTTCCAAACTGAAACAAGCAGAGTTATGGCTTGAATGAATTATAAAGTCCTTCTGGAAGGCACAGTTTATGGCGATATATATATGTCTATAAACATGATTTGATTTACCTTAAAATACAAATGTGTTCATTTTTTTAAATCCGCATGATAGGACAATTGTTTGTCTTGGTGCCTCACTGTGCCAGAGAACAGAGTCGGAATATTTTTGATGGTGGCATATTCAAACCTGCTGTGCAAAGTGACACTTCTGAGACAGCCTCACCAAGACCCAGAATTGGAAAATGTGGGACCAGAAAATGGATAGATGTTTCATTTAAATGTTATCAACTCTGCACTCTGTTACCAGTAAAAATAATAATGAAGAAAGTTTAAGAAATAAAGGCTAAACCTCTGGAGTGTGAACTTTAATTAGTCTTTAGTCACAATTGACACCTTTTGTACATTGGGAATACCACGACAGGGTGATAGGGGCTTTTAAAAGTGCAGAGTCTCATTTGATGAGGCTGTATAGTTTTAATGCCACCATTAAAGGCTGTTGCTCACCTTAAACAAAATACAAAGAATTCTGAATCCATGGAAAGCGTCTCATCTTAGGAAGTCTACGTTTTTGACGTAAGCTTATTTAAACATGCGTAGAGAAATAGAAGAACTGCATTTGTAAAACTGAACCTCTGTCACTTACCGTTACTAAAACTGGCCTATTCTGAACATTTTATATTTCATGTTTTCTAGTTAACATTTGATTTGAAAGAAAACCATTTGTTGATGACACACTTCATACTGGAGATCACAACATGAAGGTAAAGGAATTAAGTATTTCAGTTCTTGCTTTATTGTGCTTGCATTGGCTCTTTGAATGAAATGAAGTTTTGGGCTGCAGAGCTTGATCTACAGGTTCAAATCATTATGATGATGTTAATCCTTCCATTAATTTCAAAATAACTGATCGGTCTATCCATTTAATCATGCCTTTCAGATGAACATGGGTGTGCTTCACAAACCTAACATGAGTTTGATTAAAATTAAAAAGATAATAATAATAATACGACTAATAATAATAATACTAATAATAATAATACATTTTATTTACATAGCACGTTTAGATCATTTGATTCATGAAAATTATAAAAAAAAACTTTGGTTCCAGAAATGCTTAACTTTTAATGGCATACGTAAACTAAGTGACCACATGTGCCCCTTTGGCCAGATAGGGGGGGCTCCCAACCCACTCAAACAGACTGTATGATGTTTTAGCAATTTTGCCCAATGACACATATTTGGTTTAGGGTTAAGTGATGGTTCATGTTGGCCCCATGGTCCCTAGCAGCATAAACCCGCAACTGTTGATAAATAAATTAAGGATTAGCTGGACAAATGAGGACACAGAGGTAGTGCTTTGTGCTTTTATCCTGAAAATAAAACAAAGTGTAAATAGTTCAGTGCAAAGTTTCTTCCTAAAATATATAAGTAATTCAATAAAAATCATGTGCAAAGTGGAGGTTAAAATCAATAAACAATCAAATATTAAATATCCATTATAAATAAGTTGGGCAGAAAAACATGTCCTTAAAAACACAATCTGAGCCACGGTGCTTCCCCTCTAAAGAAGGTCTCTTCTGCTTACCGTTATGATGGGGTGGGCAGATTCAGTCCTGGAGGGCCACAGTGGCTGCTGTTCCAACCCAATTGCTTAATAAGAAACACTTATTGCTCAAGTAACACTTCTGCTTCACTTTAGTTGTCTCGCTTGTTAAGATTTTGAACGCTTATTTCTTATTTTAGTCTTAAACAGCAGTAGTCTTGGTTTTTAATTGCTCCTTAATGGCAATAAGCTGCAAATGACAAAAGAAACCAGCATTTCTCCGTTTAGCTTGTTTCCATTCACACCTGTGAGTATCTACTGTATCATACACTATTGGGTTTAATTAAATACTTGGAAGGAAAGTGAAGAGAAAAAAGGGAAGCACTGAGAATAACTTGTCTGTTTTAGACTTCAAATCATTTGGATGATATCCTTAGAAAGGAAAAAAAATCTAGGATATCAGAATGACTTGACATGGCAGAGTTAAAGCACTAACAAGCCATGAAATTAAATAAATGACAAGGACTGTTTCTTAATTAAGCAACTGGGTTGGAACAAACACCTGCAACCACTGCGGCCCTCCAGGACTGAATCTGCCCAATGTGCCCTTATGGGTTCTCTTTAGCACGAGGAGACGTCTACCAACAGGGAAGAACAAGCCTTAATACTGGTTTGTGTTTAGGCTGCCAATCTCTGTGCATTTTACGGGGTGCCATTCCAAGCCTGCTCCTACTCCTGCTGCAAGACCCTCTGTGTCCTCAGGAGCCTTTACTGAGCAGATGGTTGGTCGCTCCTTCTCTGTTACGTGCTCAGCTCGAGCGACCTCTACCCTCCAGTGCTGGCCAAATGCTTCTCTTGGGCTCACTCCCATCTGCCTACTTCCTTCCTTAGCATTGCACTTGCTCCTCAGCAATCCTTTCATTTTCATTTCTTTAACCTCCATCCTCCTCTTCTGCTTCATTGATGTTCTTCCATTTTTTTTTCTAATTATTGTTCCATCTGTCCCCTGTTTCCTCGCCAGGCTCACTTTCATACACTGATCGGGTGGAGGTGCTGCAATCTCCTGCCCCATGGTGTGAATGAAACACTTGAACAATCTGCGTGAGCACATGAACACGTGATCAGTCAAGTACCCCAATCAGCCTCAGAGTGGCACATGCAGTCAACTGGATAACTGATACAGTATGTGGATTATGGGACATGAGTACCATTAGATCGTTTTTCTTTTTATCCCATGGATGTTTTACACATTTTTTGCTATTGTATGGAATTAATTACCATTGGCTGTTTTATTATAATACAAACTTTTTTTAAAAACATGAGACAAAAAATTTTTCTTGGCAATCACTACTAACTACTTAGTGTAAGTAACAAATACAAAAAAATATTTTGGGTGAAGTATTCCTTTAAAAGCTCTCTTCTAAACAATCCATCTTCTTTATCATTTCTACATTAAACATAAAATTCCACAAGACTCTAGTGTAAGTTCAGTATTTTTCAAGTTGAAGTTATTTCTTCACAAACATGATATATATGCATTTGCCATGCAAAATCGTGTTTTAAAGTTAAGTGTTTTCTATAATTTAAAAGGAAAACCTTGCCCACATTGATGATTTACAAATGAGGCTATGGGGCACTGGGAAAATGTACTGAAATAGCACCTTTAAAAATCACAAATGAACTCCTTTGTGCTGCTGATGCTGGTCTTGGAAACGTTAGAAATAATAGAAAATATCAACGAGAACAGGCCATTCAGCCCAACAAAACTTGCCAGTCCTATCCACTTAATTCTTTCAAAATAACATCAGATATTATCAGCTATAAGTTGCATATTTCCAGAGATTCAATTTCCATGTGATTCTGTGTTCACTTTGCATGTTCTCCTTATATCTCTATGGCTGTTCTCCTCCATCACTAGTGTCTGAGGGCCTCATGCATTTGGACTAACATCCTGTCTGCAGGAGGTTCAGGCTCTAGAACCCACACAAACCTAAATTGGTAAAATGTAGACCTTGGGAAATGAATGATTCATTATTTGTGTAGCATTAAGGCTTTCATACACCAGAAAATACAACAGACTTCCTAAACTATATACATTTTTGTCCATTTATTTCGTAGGTGAACTGATCTACAGCTTTTGCTGCAATGAAAAACAGCACAATCACCGTGACCGAGTTTGTTCTGGATTGCGTGATTGAGTCTCAAAAGAGCAACAATACAGTCTATGTTTTTATACTCATCTACCTAATGACTCTCGTTGGAAACTTCTCAGTAATTCTGGTCATAAAAATGAACCGACACCTGCAAACACCCATGTACTTGTACATCGGCACCCTGGCTGTCATGGACCTGATGAACAGCACAGTTCTGATTCCTGAGTTGGTGGCGGTCCTCTTGCATTACTCTATTATTTTATACGAGCTCTGCATCCTGCAGATGTTTCTCATAAACTACCTAGAGGCAGCTGTTACGTTTTTGTTTGCCTTGATGGCCTGTGACCGCTATATAGCAGTTCTTTATCCACTAAGATACCCTTCATTGATTACAAATAGAACTGTATGGCTTGCTGTCTTATTGTTAAGTGTTTTTAGTGTTGTATTACCCCTACCGACATTGTTCTTTGTTTCTGGTCTTTCTTTCTGTCATAGCAATGTCTTACCATACTGTTTCTGCAATTTTTTTACCATGATGGATGTTGCATGTACTGATGGTCAGAAATATTTAACAGTTATGTCTGCCGCTTCCCCGTTCTTTTCTGTACTCCCTTTAGCTTTAATAATCCTGTCTTACGTCAGGATTGCTCGGGCAGCTCTGAAGATCTCATCTGTAGCTGGCAAGCGAAAGATTTTTAGCACCTGTGTGACCCATCTGATTGTCGTTGGGATGTTTTACCTTCCTCTGCTGATACTCAACATCTTGCCAGGGTCGGGAGTTAAACTGTCAATGGAAACATCCAATATATTGGTTATTATAGCCCACGCTGTCCCACCCATGATGAATCCCTTCATCTACAGCTTCAGGAACAGTGAAATAAAAACTTGCATTTTCAAAATGTTATCAAGCAAGAAATAAATCTGCTATTTCAATCTAACAAAATGTTGCTAATCAATAGTATTTGATAGCTCTCAGTACCTTTCAAGTTAAAAAGTACTTCAATGTTAAAATATCACAATTCATATATTATTATAAAATAAAGTTATTTAATATTCAATTTGTTTTGTGAGTTCACTGAATATTCTAATTTCAGTATTTTTTATTTTTATCTGATTTTGTTAAGATCACATGGCCAAAAACAGGTGCTCAAAGTTCTTAGACAGCAATGGAAATACAGGTAAAACTCCTATACAACGAAGAACTAAGAAATATTTTGTTGTAATGAAAATTTTGTAGTAATGAGATTCTGTATTTGTTGCTACAGTGCTTTCTTTAACTTGTGTCCAGGATTTGCAATCCTTTCAATCACTTTTTTCACGTTAATTTTCATCTCCTCCTGTCTACAAGTTATGCTGACGAGAATTTTTCTCAGCATTTCCTTGCAAATGATGCCCAAATCCAATGGCTGAAGCACTGCTGTGCAATTGGGTAAGAGGAATTCTATGCGAACATTATATAAATGTGGAAGTATGTTGTGGGCAGCACTGTTATCAATCATAAACCGAATCATCCTTTTCTTCTTCTTCATATTGTGAGGTTTCTGAACTCTTTTATGAACCCCAATCCCCCGACCCAAATTATAGACCCATCTCTAACCTGCCTTTTTTAAGTAAAATTCTAGAGAAGGCAGTCATTATGCAGTTAAATGACCACCTAAATAAACCTGCTATTCTTGATACTTTTCAGTCAGGCTTCAGAACAAATCACAGCACAGAAACTGCACTCGTTAAAGTAGTAAATGACTTGCGGGTAAATGCAGACAGAGGCCATTTATCTGTTCTCATCCTCTTAGATCTGAGTGACGCATTTGACACCATTGATCATAATATTCTTAGAAATCGCCTTAGTCAATGGGTGGGCCTCTCTGGCAGTGTCTTAAATTGGTTTGAATCCTACCTGGCAGGGAGAAAATTCTTTAGTTGTGGGAATTACAACTCAAAGACACATGACATCCAATATGGTGTTCCACAATCTACATGCTTCCGTTAGGTCAGATTATCTTGGGGCATAACATGAGTTACCACAGCTATGCTGATGACACACAGCTGTACTTATCAATAGCACCTGATGACCCTGATTCTATTGATTCACTAACACAATGTCTGACTTGTATCTCAGAATGGATGAATAGTAACTTTCTCAAGCTAAATAAAGAGAAAACTGAAATCTTAGTGATTGGCAATATTGGATACAATGAGGCTATTAGAAATAAACTGGATACATTAGGATTAAAAGTCAAGACGGAGGTAAAAAGCTTATGGGTAATTGTTGACTGTAATCTGAATTTTAAATCGCATATTAATCAGATCACTAGGACAGCATTTTTTCACTTAAGAAACATAAGTAAAGTTAGACCTCTTATATCACTGACAGATGCTGAGAAATTAGTTCACGCTTTTGTTTTCAGTCGACTAGATTACTGTAATGCACTCCTCTCAGGACTACCCAAAAAAGACATAAATCACTTGCAACGAGTGCAGAATGCAGCTGCTAAAATCCTAACTAGGAAAAGAAAATCCGAGCACATTTCTCCAGTTTTGATGTCACTACACTGGTTACCTGTGTCATTCAGGATTGACTTTAAAATTCTGCTTATGGTTTATAAAGCCTTAAATAATCTCGCCCCATCTTATATATCGGAATGTCTGACACCTTATATTCCAAATAGTAACCTCAGATCCTCAAATGAGTGTCTCCTTAGAATTCCAAGAGCAAAACTTAAAAGAAAAGAAGTGGCGAGGCGGCCTTCTGCTGCTATGCACCTAAAATCTGGAATAGCCTGCCAATAGGAATTCACCAGGCTGATACAGTAGAGCACTTTAAAACACTGCTGAAAACATACAGTGGTGTGAAAAACTATTTGCCCCTTTCCTGATTTCTTATTCTTTTGCATGTTTGTCACACTAAATGTTTCTGATCATCAAACACATTTAACCATTAGTCAAATATAACACAAGTAAACACAAAATGCAGTTTTTAAATGATGGTTTTTATTATTTAGGGAGAAAAAAAAAATCCAAACCTACATGGCCCTGTGTGAAAAAGTAATTGCCCCCTTGTTAAAAAATAACCTAACTGTGGAACCATTATGAAAGGGAACGTGATGCCTGGGTAGCAAATCACAGCTGGCATACTCCTTTAAACCGGGGACATCAATAGTTATAGACAGAGACGTACTAGGGTGAATGAGGACACACAACAATTGATTTAGTTTTCAAACAAAAAATAAAGTGCAGTGCTTCTTCTTTAAATAAATAAGCCAATTAAAAAGGTTAAAAACATGGGCTCTGTCTTTTAAAATCATTCTTGTGCTTCTTTCTAAAACTTCTGTTTACCCATTAAATTTAGCTTGTGTTCCCATCGCTGTCCCACAGTCATCAACAGGGAAGCCCGTGAGTCCTTCTCTTTTCTCTGCCACCATCCTTCAGCCTTTAGCAGGAACCCACTCAGAGCAGTTGTTTCATTTCTTTCTCAGTCCATTTTCTCTCGGGATCTCTCACCCTCTCTCTGTCCACTTCAGGCTCCTTTTTAGCTGCAGTGGGTGCAACTCTCTAATGATGCAACCCAAAGTACTAAAAAGAAAATTGGCTGAACTGCACATGTCTACACATGAATGTGGTCTCTACCAATTCCTCCAGTAACACCCCAACACCGCTCGTTCATGCTACCATATGTACTTATGTCCAACTGAGCACAGTGTTTTTTTCTAAATAAAAAACTCACTGTTACATAACCCTAAAGCATTTAAACACAGGGAGATCCCCAGAGACATCCCAGGTTGTCCCTTTTTAGATGGAGGAATCCAAAAGTTGACTTGTAATCAGTAATTCGATTTGCTACTTCAAATGTCCTTACCCTGATTGGAATAAGATAACAAACTGGCAGCAGGCATCACAGAGGCTCACCTGGCACTACCAGGGTGCATGGACAAAATGCAGACAGGGTTTTAGAAATCTGTACATATTCTGGACTTGAACCCCGGACACAGGCAGACACGGACACTAATTGTCCCAAAGCACACACGTTTATTTTCTTTTCCTTTTTATAGCACACACAGTTTACCAATCACCGCCATACACAGTCCTTTTCTTCTTCTTCTTATTTTTCTCTCTCTCTTTTGTTCTGCCAGTCTGGCTCTCCGAACGGAGTGAGGCGGCCTCCTTTATACTGCACCCAGAAGTGCTCCAGGTGTGACATTCGGCAGCACTTCCGGGTGTGGCAGAAGTGCTTCATGCCCAGATTCCTGATCTGTCCAGGTGCCCCTTGGTGGTGGCCACGGACCACTGCCAGGTTGATCTTTGATGTAAACCAAGGGGGCTGCCTTCTCGTGTCCCTGGGGAGGTACTGACCCTTCCCCTGGTCTTCTCTTCAAAAGGGTGTCCCGGCCGGGCATGTTCCCCATCCGTCCATCACACTATGTATTAAAAAAAAAACCCCTGAAATATGGTATTAACACAATGCCAGGACCTTTACAAAAACCTTTTGGCAAGGATTCCAGTCTGGGGTCTTCCTGGGTCTGACGCAACAAGCTTCACACAACCGGATTTGGGGATTTTCTGAAATTCTTCTTTGCAGAACCTCTCAAGCTCTATTAGGTTGGATGGAGAATGTTGGTGGCTAGCTGTTTTCAGGTTTCTCCAGAGATAATTGATTAGGTTATTGCTCTGTCTCAGGAACATTCATAGAGTTGTCCCTAAGCCACTTCTGTGTTGTCCTTGCCTTAGGGTTATTGTCCTGTTGGAAGGTATACCATCGACCTAATCTGAGGTCAAGAGCGGTCTGGAGAAGGTTTTGATCAAAGATATCTCTTTTATTTGAATTGTTACCTTTCCCTCAATCATGACTAGTCTCTTAGCATTGCCACTGATAAACAACCCAACAACATGATGCTACCACTACTATGCTTCATGTTTGAAATGGCATTGTGCCTGGTTTCATCCAGATATGATGTTTAGAATTGAGGACAAACAGTTCAATTCTTGTTTCATCAGACCAGAGAAACTTGTCTCTTATAATCTGAGAGTCCTTTAGGTGACTTTTTGCAAGCTCTATTTGGGCTTTAAAGGTGTTATCTGGCCATTCCACCATAAAGACCAGATTAGTGGAGTGTTGGAGAGGTGGTTGTCCTAAATGTTTATCCCATTTCCACACAGGTCCTTTGGAGCTCTGGAGCCAGAGTAAACCTCTTGTTCTTAGTCATCTCTATTACCAAGGCACGTCTCTTGTGATTGCTTAGCTTAACTGGGCGGCAAGCTCTAGGAAGAGTCATAGTTGATCCCAGCTTATTCTTATTTAAGAGTTATGGAGGTCACTTTTCTTTTTGGGAGTGCTGCAAAGATTTTTTGTAGCCTTCCCCAGATCTGTGCCTTGACACAATTCTGTCTCTAAGCTCTGAAGGCAATACCTTCAGACTCATTGCTTGGTTTTTGTTTACCTGCTGGACCTTCTCTAGAGATGTGTGTGCATGTCCAGTCAATTGAGCTGACGACAGATGGACTCCTTACGATAGGTTGGAAACATTTCAATGATGATCAGTACAATGGGATGCACCACCCAAATTTCAAATGTCACAGCAAAGTGTCTGAATACTTGTGTCATCTGAACAGTTTTTAATTTTTCATAAATTTACAAAAACTTCTAAAATCCTGTTTTACTTTGTCCATATGTGCCGAGTATTGCTTAAAGAAGGAAAAAATTAATTTAAAGGATTTTAGCACAAGGCTGCAACAGCATAAATTTGTAAAAAGTGAAGGGGTTTGAATGGTTTCCAAAAGCACTGTATGGTTTAATTTAAATGAAAACATTCTTGTTTCAACTTTTTAAAATCAGCGTGGTAGCGCAGTAGAACTCTGCTGTCAGTATTATTAATTATAATGAACTCTCCAAAGACAAAAGTTCAAGAAAAGCAGACTAAAGCTCCTGGGTTTGTGATTTATAATTAATCTCCAGTCACAGTCCACACCTTTTGTGCACTGGGAACACAAATATGACAATCACCTTTAAAAGAGCGAGGTCTCTTTGACCTAAAGGAGTATTAAAGGCTGTTACTCAACTCAAACACAGCACGATACATTCTGAGGATGAGGAACACTTCTTATAAGAAGGAAATCTGAATTTTGACGGAAACATTTAAACATGAGTGAAGTAGAATGCCTGTAAATGGAAATTTAAACCTCTGTCAGTTCCCAGTTATTTATATTTTAAAGAAGGCCTTGTTTTGATACCATTCTCCAGAGCGGTAAAGTAACCACATTTTGTATGATTTTGTTTTATTGTATTTATGTTTTCTTCCTGAATTAATAAAACTTTCCATTAAGTGTGAAGAAGTTGATAGCCTCCTGAAAGTTAACAGTGACTACTAAGGAGGTACTAAGTGACTTGAAAATTGAAGAGCACTGCAAAAAATGAAATTTAAGCAATTAAATCATGACATTATATCTTGTTTTCCTTATTGTAAGAATTATTGACTTAATCAAGCAGCATTTAAGATTATTTTGATTATTTTAAGAAACCTTGTTAGGTGAATTTTTTCTTACCGAATTGGAAGATTTTTTTTGCTAAATAAAAGCAAACCAACAACCATTTAAAGTTGGTTTGTCCAGTTTTGCATATGTATTTTTTGCAGTGAGAGAGAAGTGCTGCTTGGATTAAAAAGACTGTAATCCAACAAATCACCTTAATCCGTAAATGCTTAAAGAAGTTAGAGAGTGCTAATAATTTTCAGTATATTAATGTTTATTTTATATAGTGTTGACCAGCGCAACAAGGTTTACAAATTCATAAGATAAAATACAAGGTCATGTGACTCATGTTACATCGAAAACAAATACTATTCTGATAGGGGCAATGAAAAATAATTCATGTTTCCAGACAGGAGTGGAGTAGGACTCTCATTCAACCAAGGAGTGACAAGATACATACTAGCCCACCCCAACTCTGGCTGGTATTATTATTAGGCAAGCTGTCTCTTGCTCCTTTCAATGCACTCATGTAGATGTTGGTGCAAGCAGATGTCATATTTTATTGAGGAGCAACAAGTTGCCATGGTCAAGAGTATTGTCTTGTGGAGAACAAGTAGCTTCAGCTTTGTACCTGCATTACCTGTAGTTATAGCCAAGCTTTCCTGTTACTTTTTCCACATCCTCAACACACTTCCTTGGAAATTGTAGAGGATGATAGCAGAAAAACAAATCAAGATCTTTGGACTATGCACGTGCAGAGTAATCAAAGCTTGTTGTAGCCTTCTCGACATTCTTCAAGTATCTCTTTCTTTATGCTTCTCAGTTGTTGTTGCCACTGAAAAGATGATGGATGATTTAAGGCCTGTTGGAACTGTTTAAATGAGAGCAAATGAAACCCATTAAAAGTGCATCATCTTGCCATTTGTGTCTGAGAAGGTTATAGTTTTAACACTAGAATTACCAGAGCCTACGAAAAAACTCATAGATCTGTCCCACCTTAAATCGCTTCTCACCTCTCCGTCAGCGTCTTTTGTCCTTTAAATGTGTTGATAAGCAGCAAACAGCAAGCAGTCTGCTATCACATCCCCCACTGGCTGGATTTTATTACTAAAACATGAAATGCATGTTTTCCAAATAACGATATAGTATTTATAAAAGGTGTGATTTAGCTTGACTTCTCACTCTATACAACTCCAAGCAACTGACATGCAGGTAAACAGACGAGCTGAGAAAACTGTGCGCCGGTGGGGGATGTGATAGCAGTCTGCTTGCTGCTTGCTGCTTATCAACATATTTAATGGACAAAAGACGCTAACGGAGAGGTGAGAAGCGATTTAAGGTGGGACGGATCTATGAGTTTTTTCGTAGGTTCTTGTAATTCCAGTGTTAAGTATAAGCAATTAACTGAGATGAAAGGTAAGCGTTACATCACAACTCTGAGAAGTTGGGTAACTTTACTTTGCTGTGAATTCTGTCTGGAACTTGGATTTCATGTCAGTCCGATAGCACGTGAACGCAGCACTTCGGACCCCAGAGTTTTAGGGGATTGGGCATGTATTGAAGAACCTTAATCATACAGTTTGGGTAGCATTTTCGCAATTTACCCCAAAACAAAGTATACACGTTACGGTGCCAAAATGCTACAAACACGACCAATCCAAGTTAGAAATCTTAACTATTTGAATAGGACGAATTGATTACATCAGTCATCAATGAATATTTAAATTTCAAGGATGTGCAGGGTGACTTGTAATAAAAAAAAAGTTAGTTGTGTTTGAAAACAATTCAACTCATCTTATGTCCCTGCAGCATTAGTGCACAGATCATTCTTCCTTATCCAGAGATATCTAGAAAGCTTTCTCTGCAGCCATTGTAGCTGCTCTGATGACTGTGATCCTTACTACCCCTGTGATGCCAAGAACAAAGTGTTAGAGAGCGAGCAGGCAATGAATTCTCTGCACCTGACTTTGATGGGGTCACACCATGATCTCCATCCCTTTATGTTGCATTTTTTACCAGCTGCCCACTCATTGGCTTTCTAAATTATTTCTACCCTGAGTACTGTTTGTTCCATCATGACTACATGGTGTGAAGCCTCTGACAGTAGGACCATGTTGGGCCACAACACTGTTGTTGTTATGATGAGTGGGAGTTTTTCTCTCTAAATCAACTTTTAGCTTCCAGTCTGAAGCAGTTTTCAGTAGGCCTTCTAGTGTCTTCTCCTGTGGCTGTGGCTCTTCTGCCCTAACAGAGTCAAGTAGTGACTTGCCTGGATGGTGAATTTTGATTTTATTGATAGCTTGAGGCGCCCTTCTTCTTTATGCTACCTCCCCAGCACACCACCGCATAGAAGATGGTGCTCGCCACAACCGCCTGATAGAACATCTGCAGCATCTTATTGCAGATGTTGAAGGATGCCAACCTTCTAAGGAAGTATAGTCAGCTCTGTCCTTTGTTACTCAGAGCATCAGTATTGGCAGTCCAGTCCAATTTGTCATCCAGCTGCACTCCCAGGTATATATAGGTCTGCACCCTCTGCACAGTCACCTCTGATGATCACAGGGTCCATGAGGTGCTTGGGCCTCCTAAAATCCACCACCAGCTCCTTGGTTTTGCTGGTGTTTAGTTGTAGGTGGTTTGAGTCGCTCCATTTAACAAAGTCTTTGATTAGTTTCCTATACTCCTCCTCCTGCCCACTCCTGATGCAGCCCATGATAGCAGCGTCGTCTGCAAACTTTTTTTTTGTATTGGAAGTCCAATGTACATAGGCTGAACGGGACCGGAGAAAGTACAGTCCCCTGCGGCGCTCCTGTGTTGCTGACCACCATGTCAGACCTGCAGTTCCTGAGATGAACATACTGAGGTTAGGAATATAAGTAACACGCTGGTTAAGTTTGTAGATGAGAGCAAACTAGATGGATTGGCAGATAATCTTAAATCCATTGAATCATCATAAAGGGACTTGGACAGCATACAGGTTTGGGCAGAAGTAAATGTAAAGTATTACACATACAAAGTATAAATGTTAGATCGGAATACACAATGGTCTGAAGATTGAAAGCACACCTTATGAGAAGGATTTAGGAGTCGTAATAGACCCGACAATATCAACCAACAGAGAATGTTCAGAAACTATTAAGAAGGTTGACACAATGCTATGTTATATAGTACCATGATGTGTAGAGTACAAGTCGAAGGAGGTTATGCTGAAGCTTTATAACACACTGGTCAGGCCTTAACTGGAGTACTGTGTGTGGTCTTGGTCTCCAGGTTACAAAAAGGACACAGCAACTGTGGAAATTGAACTATGGGAGATGAATTATGAGGAAAGATTTAAAAAGACTTTTCAGTTTAAGCAAAAGAAGATTAAAATGAGTTCATCAAGAACAACAGGACACAGTTGGAAACCTGTTAAGGTTGTTAAGAAGTTTTTCTTTACACAGAGAACCATAGACACTTGGAATAAGTGACCAAGTAATGTGGTAGACAGTAAGACATTACGGACTTTCAGAACTCAACTTGATGTTATTTGGAAAAATTATGTGGATAGGACTGGTGGTGTTGGGTTCAATGGCCTGTTCTAATCTAGATTCTTCTAATTTTCCCGTGGGAGACTGGATAATCACTCACTTTAGGTTCCTCAAGAAGTGAAGTCTCTACTGGGCTTTTTTAGTTTAGTCCACGTCCATTGTATAATTATAAACATGAATAAATTTCTAAAACGTAAGCCCATAAATTTACAGCCAAAATCTTATGATTCATTTCAATAAATTAAATAGACTGAGAGAGGAAGTTTAAGGTAATGTCTGGGTACTTCATTTTTGCAGTCCTTTTTCTTTTTATTTCTTTCTCATGTAACTCTGCTATGATTAGTGAAGGCACCTTAACCTTATCCTTTTGTTTTGTAGGTGAACTTCTCAGCAGGTTTAATGCAATGAAAAACAGCACAGTCACTGTGACCGAGTTTGTTCTGGACTGCGTGATTGAGTCTCCACATAGCAAAAACACACTCTATGTTTTTATATTCATCTACCTAATGACTCTCTTTGGAAATTTCTTAGTAATTTTGGTCATTAAAATGAACCACCATCTGCAAACACCCATGTATTTGTACATCGGTACACTGGCTGCCATGGACTTGATGAACAGCACAGTCCTGATTCCTCAGTTGGTGGCGGTGCTTCTACATTACTCTGTGATTTTGTATGGACTCTGCATCCTCCAGATGTTTCTCATAGGCTACCTAGAAGTGGCTGTAACATTTCTTTTTGCCTTGATGGCCTGTGACAGCTATATAGCTGTTCTTTATCCGCTAAGATACCCTTCATTAATTACAAATAAATCTGTATGGACGGCTGTATTACTATTAAGTGTTTTTAGTACTGCAGTTCCTCTGCCAACTTTGTTTCTTGTTTCTGATCTTTCTTTTTGTCATGGCAATGCCTTGCCATATTGTTTCTGCAATTTTTTTACAATGATGGATGCTTCCTGCAAAGAAGGCACCGAATTTTTAATCACTACATCAACTATTGCCCCCTTGTTAAATTTATTGCCCTTAGCTTTAATAATCCTGTCTTACATCAGGATTGCTCGGGCAGCCCTGAAGATCTCTTCTGTTGATGGGAAGCGAAAGGTTTTTAACACCTGCGTGACCCATCTGATTGTAGTCGCGATATTTTACCTTCCTTTGCTGATACTCCACGTTTTGCCAGGTACTGGAGTCAAACTGTCAACTGAAGCGTCAAATATTTTGATTATTATAGCTCACACTGTTCCACCCATGATGAATCCTATCATTTACAGCTTTAGGAACAATGAAATAAAAAGTAGCATTTTCAAAATGTTCTTGAGCTTAAAACTAGCAAAATGGTCTTAATCAGTAGCATTTCATAACTCACAGTACCTCCAAAAAATAAAATAAATAGTTGTATTTCTCCAAAAGTAAGATGTAATACAGAAACTGAAGTTCCCTGTGTTTATATCCACACAATAGGACAAGAAACAACATTGTTAAATCTTTAAATGAGAAATCTTAAATGTAAAAAATTAATAGATTCATTCAGGCTAAGATTAATTTAACAAGAGAGAGAAGAACAATGTATGGTCAAGATCTTTAGATAAGATAACTGTCCAACAAAGTCTTTTGAAGTTTGTGATGAGTTTTTCAGAACAATATGGGTCTGTAGACAGGTTGTCTGTGTCAGTCTGAGAGATGCAAACAGTCTTCACATCTGGCTATAAAACTCTTGTCTCTGTTCAAGCCATGCTGTAATGTATTAAATTTTAACATGAGCTTAACTTCCCATTCTTTTCTCTCTTGCTGTGTTTTGAAGTTGCCCATAAGCACTGTGACTTTAAAGTCCCTCTCACAGTGTCCATGGCTGTTGAAGTGGGCCGCTACAGGAACATCTGTGTTGCCATGTTTAATGTGGAATCTGTGCAAATTCATTCTCTGGCGGAGTGTTTGTCCAGTTTCTCCCACATAGAGTGCAGTGTCAGGACATTTCATGCAGAGAATTAGGTAGACCACATTAGATGATCCCTTTATGTGATGTTCAAGTCGGCAGTGTGGTATAACTATACGGTCTGTATTGTAGATGTGGGCACACGTTTTACATCTTTTCTGTAGGCAGGGAGATGTGCCATTTTCTGTCGGTTCATTTAGGGAGCTTCGGACAATTAGTTGCTGAAGGTTTGGTGGTTGTCTGTAGAACCGCATCACCCTTGTTGTCACCTACAACCCACATCTTGAAACACTTTGAAAAATTATGAAAGAACTTCAGCCAATGCTAAACAATGACCAAACACTGAAAAATGTATTTCCTGAACCTCCTCTCCTGGCATACAGACACATTTTTGCTGATAATGGGATCAAGTTATCATCTGCAGCCTCCAATATTTTGGTTACTATAGCCCACACTATTCCACCCATGATGAGTCATATTGTCTGCAGTTTCAAAAATCAAGGAAATAAAAACTTGTACTTTCAGATTGTTCTTGAGCATGAAACCATTGTCTTTGTTAAAACATGATTCAAATAAATAACATTTCATAACTCCCAGTAGCTTTAAAATTATACAAAAGTTGTATTTATTCATGAAAATTAAATCATAATGGATATGCTACAATAAATACATTTTGTACGAGTGCAGCACTTTAATTATTTACTGTTTTAAGAATGAAATCACTGAATATTTTAATGCGTGTGGTGATGGAACCAAGGTGTCAGCAAGCTCCAAACCCCCAAACACAATCACACCAAGTCCTGGGTTCAAATAATGGAAGGTTTATTTACCAAAATCCTCCAAATCTAACACAAGTACAAATACACAAGTTCTCTGTCTTTCCACAATACTCTCTTTTCTCACCCCTGCACTGCCGTTCTCCAGTTGAGTGTTGCTTTTCTTCCTCCCAGCTCCGACTTGCCTGGATAAGGGAGTGCGGTCCCTTTATTAAGGACCCAGGAGTACATCTGATGCCAGGACTCGATGCCCGATTGAAGCACTTCCAGGTCATACAGAAGTCCCATATTTTGGGCAGCACATCTCTCCGCAGCGCCCCCTTGCAGCCCTCCCGGACCCCAGCAGGGCTGTGCTGCTGGACTACAACTCCCAGCATTCCTTGGGCACCGATAGGGAGGGCTGTTGCCATCTAGCACCTGGGGAGAATAAATGTTCTCCAGGGCCAGTCCTTCCTTGTCCTCTTCTTTCATGGCGAGGGAAGGTGTTCCCTCGGGGCCACACGTCCATGTAAGGAATCTTCCTGATTCCTGTCCGGGACACCCATCCATCCTGTGTGCTTCCTACTGAGAATTTGTCTTTTTTGTCTGATTTGTGTAAAAATCAAGGAAAGAGATCAAGAAGGATCACGGACTATCATGCTAAATTTTTAATCTCTTTGTATCAAAAACTATGTCCCCTTGTTGTAAAGATTCAACTGGGAAAATAAAAATAAACTACAGTAATATATATCAAGTTGGCTGAATCACTAGCGGTATAACTGAGTGGCAGACTCAGTGACAGCACAAATCAAATGCAAGTACAGAACTAATCAAAGGGGCTACAAAGGCCCTTTTTTCTATACACTTTATTTTCTGTTGTACATTTAATTTTAAATGACTAAATTTGCCATTTCTGCCCTTCAATCAACCCATAATGATAAAGTGAGAACATGATTTTGGAAATTGTAAATTAATTATAAAACCAAAATTGAAGTCTTTTCTTCATGTAAGTACTCCGATCCTTTGCTGTAGCACTCCAAGTTGTCAGGTCCACGCTGTTTGCTTTAATTCACATTGTGATGTGTTGCAATCTTGATTTGAGTCCACTGAATTCATTGCATATTGTTTAGAAAGGCCTATATATCAAAGGTCCAAACATTCACAATGCATGTTGGGACGAAACCCATGCAATGAAGTGCAAGAAACTTTCTGTAATCCTCCGCTATCAAGTTGTGGTGAGCCATTGATCAGGGCAAGGGGAAAAAAAGCATATTTCTATGTCCAGTATGGTACAAATGAAAACAAGGTGAACAAACTTGGGACTTCTAAAGAAGAGGCGCAGATACCTCATCCAAAAAAAGCAACATTTTTGCCAGATTGACTTGATGAGCTGTACAGTGTCAAGCACGTGCTCCTCAAGGGGACATCTTCTAAGCTCCAGTAAGTCAGACTAATACTAACATTAGAAGAGAGGGGACACTGTAAGTAACTGCTATTCCTATTCTGTTTGTTGTTTAGCAGCTCACCAGCAGGATAATGAGTGATGCATTTCCCATGAAGTCCAGCTCCTTCCTTAATGCCAATATAAGACCCACAAAACCACCAGAAGTAGGGCATATGATGGGGAACCCATCCTGGATGAAGACAGTGTAACTCATCCAAGTGTCATCTTTACACAGGCCATCATTGACAATAGCAGTCATCCTCTCCACAACATTTTGGCAGGTCAGAGAAGTACCCATAAAAGTTGCCTTTTCTCACTGTGCTGTACAACAGAACGCTTTAGAAGATCATTTGTTCCAAACATTTTATAACTCTGTTGTTAACACAAGTAATTCATGACCTTGTCACTACTCTACCCTCCGACACTGTAACAATTGACCCACTTGTACTTTTTATTTATTTATTTATGTTTGTTCTCCTGGATTTTTTAAATAATTTGTAACATTTTATACTGATGATGTGTTTAAGCTACTGGACACCTGAATTTCCCTGAGGGGATGAATAAAGTATCTATCTATCTATCTATCTATCTATCTATCTATCTATCTATCTATCTATCTATCTATCTATCTATCTATCGTGGAAACCAAGGGCACGTATAGCCACCCTAACCCGACAAAAACAGGCAGAGACACAAGTGCATCACACAATACACTTTATTTCTGTGGGGAAGCACTTTTCACAGCAGCTCAATACAAATAAGCAAAAGCACCAAAGCATAATCCTTTTCTTCTCTTTTTTTTCTCTCTTTCTCCGCCTCCACTCCTCTCCGGGCAAGTTTTGTCCACCTCCTCCCGACTCTGGCTTATCTCTGTGAGGCAGATGGCTCATTTTTAACACTAGAATTGCCAAATCCTGCGAAAAAGCTCGTAATCCCAGCCCACCTTAAATCCTGTCGCACCTCTCCGTCAGTGTCTTTTGTGTTGTAAATGTGTCGATAAGCATAGGCAGCAAGCAGCCTGTTATCACAACCCCTCCCCCATACCCCCACCGCAGTTCAATTTGCATGTAAGGTTCTCACTGCTCAGTGTTTATGTTGGAGTGAATTGCCTGGAGTTGTAGAGGGTAAATAATATATTGTTATTTGGAACACATGCATTTCATGTGTGTTCCGTGTCTAAAACAATCTATGTAAACACATTGTTTAAACAGAAACATTTTTCATGTTTTAGTAATAATTGACAAAATGTAGACGTGAAGAAGTGCTGCTGTTTCTCTGTCATTTCCCTTCTTTTTCAAATTCGCTTCCATGATGCAGGATTTATCAAATACACAACAATTAATTGCATATCATTTATCAAATCTAATTCACTTGATTGTAATCATCCATCCATTATCCAACCCGCTATATCCAACTACAGGGTCACAGGGGTCTGCTGGAGTCAATCCCAGCCAACACAGGGCGCAAGGCAGGAAACAAACCCTGGGCAGAGTGCCAGCCCACCACAGTGATTGTAATCTTTCTGTAGTAATATACTGTATAATGCATGGAATGGCCAATCTATTTCAACTACCATGGCTGCTTTAGCATTGTTATTGCAAATGGAAAAATTAGAAGAGAGCACATATTTATAGATGACGATGACTGGCTTCTAAGCTGTTGTCAATTTCCAAGAGCTATCCACTTGTCGCTGTGTGAAGCTGAATTAGTGCTGGCTTCACAAAGGCACACTTTGAGGAATTGTGCTCTACCTGCTCCTTTGAAAGTTCTGACAACTCTCGGTTTTTAGCCACAGGAGCTTTTCAAAATCAATTTGCTAGACGATCGGGTATTTCTCAGTCATCACTGAGTTGCGCCATGCCAGCTGTAAAGGATGGTATTATCCGCTTCTCATCCAGATAAATAAGATTTCCTTACACTATGGTTGAATATCAAAGTGCAATTTGCAGCAACATCCGGTTCTGCAAATGTAATGGATTGTTTGGTGCCAACACTACACTTTAAATGTGCTTTCAGAGAATTAATTTGCCTAAGTAAATAGAAAGCATTTCCACTCTATTAATATGCTGCTCTATAGTGCACAGAAAGTATATCGCATTGTGCAAGCATGTAACGTGCTGCTTACTGTGGCACACAATTGTGGCTTGCCTGTACCTGAAGAGATGCAGTATGAAGAAGCTGACCCTGACCCACCAAATGATTAGCCAAATCGGACAGTGTTACAGCAGCATTTGAATGTGGCCCAAGCAGAGTGTAAAAACAGGTAATCAGATGCAGCATTTATTTTTTAACCAATTCATTTAATTTGTTGTCAATATCACATAGTACAGCCCCTTATATTCCTTAGTTCATTGGCCACATCTCTTACAGCATCCACTACTGCATTTTGTGACTCCGCAACAGCGTCTGTCGGAACACAGCCAGATGTTTGCCCATCTCTTTCTGAGGCAGAGGTCTGTTTGCAGCCAGTGCCCGAAGATGTGCTGGGCGCAGCAGCACCTTTAGTTGGCATGAGGGTCAGCTTTTGTAATATTGTCTGCAACAGAATAAACAGATTGTGGGCTGCGACTTACCTTTTCATGTCGACTTTGATATATGACTATATACTAAACTTAAAAGAAGTGGTGAGGCGGCCTTCTGCTGTTATGCACCTAAAATCTGGAATAGCCTGCCAATAGGAATTCGCCAGGCTAATACAGTAGAGCACTTTAAAAAACTGCTGAAAACACATTACTTTAACATGGCCTTTCTATAACTTCACTTTAACTTAATACTGATACTCTGTATGTTCAATTCATCATAATAATTATTCACAGTGGCTCCAAAATCTGTACTGACCCCAACTCTCTCTTCTGTTTCTTTTTCCGGTTTCTTTGTTGTGGCGGCCTGCGCCACCACCACCTACTCAAAGCATCATGAGGCACCAACATTGATGGACTGAAAGCCAGAAGTCTATGTGACCATCATCATCAGGTCCTTCCATGAAAACCCTAAATACAAAGAGGACTGTTTGATTTATGTTAGGTAGATTGCCCAGAGGGGACTGGGTGGTCTCTTGGTCTGGAACCCCTACAGATTTTATTTTTTTTTCTCCAGCATTTGGAGTTTTTTTTTTTTTTTCTGTCCACCCTGGCCATCAGACCTTACTTATTCTATGTTAATTAATGTTGACTTATGTTCATTTTTTATTGTGTCTTCTATTTTACTATTCATTTTGTAAAGCACTTTGAGCTACATTTTTTTTGTATGAAAATGTGCTATATAAATAAATGTTGATTGATATGACCACTTTTTTAGTTCAGGCACTATGTGACTCTGTGTAAATTGAACTTTCAATTTCTCCACCACTCTGTATCATTCGGTCAACTTCCTTTTGTTGCTCATAACATTGCTTAAGCCAACAAATAGTACAGTTTTCCTTACCTCCACTTTACATTTTCTGAAATTCTTAACTTCTTCTTCTGTACACTTTAAATTTACGGCACGTCATTTTTAATTAAGTGCTTTGTCTTACATGTTACTTGACACACAAAACATGCACACAAGTTACGCAAGGCTTGAAAGGCACGGTTTAAAAACATGAGCCCTCTACACCTTACACATGGCAAGGCTGTTCACTAACTGAGAATAATGTTTAGTCAGATAAGCTAGAAAAAGTTAGAATATACCAATTCAATTCAACTGATGGGGGTTATAGGAACCTCCCATAGATTATGCACTATCATTTAGTAAAACATTTATGAATCTCTGCGGTGGGCTGACGCTCTGCCCAGGGTTTGTTTCCTGCCTTGTACCCTGTGTTGGCTGGGATTGACTCCAGCAGACCCCTGTGACCCTGCAGTTAGGATATAGTGGGTTGGATAATGGATGGATGAATAGATGTAACTAGCAAATGACTCTTACACAGGTACTACTGTCATTGTGCTTTTATTATTTTTCTTAAAGGCCTAGTAGTTGAGCAACTAAACATGACACTGCTTGTTTATTTATTTATTTTTTATTTATTTGTATAGCCCAAAATCACACAGGAAGTGCCGCAATGGGCTTTAACAGGCCCTGTCTTTTGACAGCCCCCCAGCCTTGACTCTCTGAGAAGACAAGGAAAAACTCCCAATAAAAACCTTGTAGGGAAAAATGGAAGAAACCTCGGGAAAGGCAGTTCAAAGAGAGACCCCTTTCCAGGTAGGTTGGGCGTGCAGTGGGTGTCAAAAGTAGGGGGTCAATACAATACAATATACAGAACAGAACAATTCCTTAAGACAGCATAATAATAAAAATTTTAGAAGTACGGTTTAACAGTAGATGATATGACATAATTGGTTTGGATATTTTTAGAGTCCTGGAGACCTCATCCATCTAGCTGCCTCCCCATTTGGCCATTCCACGGCTGAAACTTTGCTCCAATGAAAGAACCCCTCTTTCCCATGATTCCTGTGATCCTCCATCAGGGATGACTTTACCATAGGCAGGCAAACAACTTGGCAGGTGGGCGTGGCACCAATGCCACATTTGGGTACCGAGAAAGAAACAGAATAGGTGAGGGTTAGTATTCAAATATAATTATCATGTTACTTATGTTATAGTGCTAATGACTAACAACAGAGATGCAGTATGTACAGTTAATCAGCAGTTCTAGTCAGGATATGCTAAACTGAAGTAGTGAGTCTTCAGCCGGGATTTAAAGGCTGAGACTGAAGGGGCATCTCTTATGGAAGCAGGAAGACCATTCCACAGTTTAGGGGCCCTGTAACTAAAAGCTCGACCTCCCACTGTTATTTTATTAATCCTTGGAATCCTAAGCAGACCGGCATCTTGAGATCTTAATGTGCTCAGGTTTGTAAGTCATGATAAGTTCAGACAAGTAAGCGGACCTTGGCCATTTAATGCTTTATATGTTAAAAGGAGGATTTTGAAATCTGCCCTAAACTTAACTGGGAGCCAGTGTAAAGATTTAAGAACTGGGTTATGTGTTCATATTTTCTTGTTCTTGTAATAATTCTTGCAGCGCATTTTGGATTAACTGGAGGCTGTATAGAGAACAGTTTGAACAGCCAGTGAACACCGCATTGCAGTAGTCAATCCTACTAGAGATAAATGCATGAATTAATTTCTCACAATCCTGTTTATTTAGAAAGCGCCTTAATTTCCTAACATTTTTAAGATGGAAAAACATGTTTTGGACGACTTTGTAATATGCGCTTTAAATGACATGCTAGAGTCAAAGATAACTCCTAGATTGCGGGCTGATTCAGTAAAATTAATTGGGATTCCAACTGAGTTAAATGACGACAAAATATTGCTGTGATCAGCGTCATTCCCTCCAACAATTAACATCTCTGTTTTATCTGTATTTAAAGACAAGTAGTTCTCATTCATCCATTCCTTTAATTCACTAACACAACTAATTAAAGACAACATCGGAGAAACTTCATTTGATTTAAATGAAAGGTATAACTGGGTGTCATCTGCATACGAGTGAAAATTAACATTATGTTTCCTAATGAGAGATCCCAGTGGAAGCATGTAAAGTGAAAACAGTAAAGGTCCCAGTACTGAGCCCTGCGGACACCATATTGAACTTCTGTGTATAATGATGGAGTACTGTCTGCACATTTCTGTACATACTGGAATCGATTTGATAAATAAGAACTGAACCAAGCGAGCACGGGCCTGTAAGCCCAACATCGTTTTCTAGCCTGTGCAGTAAAATAGAATGGTCAATGGTGTCAAATGCTGCACTTAAGTCCAACAACATAATTACAGTGGAATTTCCTTCATCAGAGGATATCAGAATGTCATTTACAACCCGTGTTAGTGCCGTTTCTGTACTATGACCAGTGCGAAAGCCAGACTGGAATTTCTCAAATAAATTGTAATGCGTAAGGTGTGACTGAAGCTGACTGGCGACTACTTTTCTAGTATTTTAGAGAGAAATGGTAAATTTGAAATAGGCCTATAGTTATTTAGTATGTGTGGGTCTAGGTCTGACTTTTTAAGTAAAGGTTTAATGACTGACACTTTTAGTGCATCAGGTACGTGCCATGCAGTAATGAACTATTGATAACGGTTAGAATAGGCTGCAAGAACATCCATTGCACTTTTACTAGTTTTGTTGGCACTGGATCTAGGGAACAAGTAGTGGGCTTCATTTTAGTAATTAAAGTTAAGACTTCCTGGTGAGTTACAGGATTAAAATTACTAAAGTGCTGAATGCAATGTGCAGGGTCTGCTGAGCTAGTATTTGGTTTGTACTGTGATGCTGAGATCTGGGATCTTATATTTTTAATTTTCTCATTGAAGAAGTTCATAAAGTCTGTACTGCTAATATCTGTTGGTATTTTGCACTGTTGATCTGAATTCCCATTTGTTAATTTAGCCACTGCTCTAAAAGTACCCTAGGATTTTTATTATTGCTATCTATTAATGTAGAATAGTATTCTGAGCGAGCTTTAAAGAGGGCTTTTTATATTTATTACACTCTCTGTCCATGCAATTTGAAAGACATGTAGCTTTGTTGTTCTCCATCTGCGCTCCAGTTTTCGACACTCTAATTTAAGAGCTCGAGTATTTTCATTAAACCAGGGAGAGTTTCTATGTGCTTTGATCACTTTTGTTTTTAGGGGAGCCACTGTGTCCAGAGCATCTCTCAAGGTCACATTATAATGTGATATTAGCTGATCTAAATGGTTTTCCACAATTACACTCGACTTACTCAAGGTATCTATAAATTTTGAAGCAGAATTACAATCTAGATGTCGCACTGTCTTTGTTTTAATCTGCGAGTGCTGGCATGGGCAGAACTAAATCAAATGTTATTAAGAAGTGATCGGAAATAACTACATTTAATGGAGTAATATTTAAATTTTGAATTTCAACTTTGTAAGTTATAATTAAATCTAATGTGTGGTTATGATTATGAGTTGGACCTTTGACAATCTGACAAAATCCTACTGAATTTAACAAATAAGTAAAACATTTGCTAAAAGTGTCAGTTTCCACATCAATGTGTACATTAAAATCCCCCATCAGAACTACGTGATCATAATTTATAGCCAAATCAGACAGAAGGTTGCTAAATTCAGTCATGAACAATGAATATGGCCCTGGTGGTCTGTAGACTAGCACTATAATTGTGTTGGAATCTGTTTTAATATTTAAAATGAATGCCTCAAAGGATGTAAAGTTGCCTAAATTTTTAGGAGTGATTTGCATTTTGTTACAATGAATTATTCCAAGGCCTCCTCCTCGACCAGAATCTCTAGACTTATGAAGGAACGAGTATCCATCTGGTGACGCCTCAGCTAGGGGAACAGTGTCACATTTACTAAGCCAGGTTTCAGTAAGAAGACACAGATCAGATTTTGTACTTAATATATATCATTTACCAAAACAGCTTTAGTGCCAAGAGAGCGAATGTTCAATAAACAGCATTTAAAACTGCATGGTTCTTTCTGAACTGCTGATATATTTTTGTTTTAATTTGAATTAAATTTCTATTACAGATGCCCCTGGTGGAGTGTCTGGTTTTATCCCTTGGTCTAATTATACACCTTATTTTTGGTTATCAATTAATTTATGGTTTGTATCAAGACTAAATTTACTGGATGCCCCACAACAGGGATTATGGGTAACAGCTTCAGGAAAATAACAGGTGGGATAAAGAACAGCCTGTGATTTAAGATCACATGACTGCGGCCTGGATGGTGCTCTAATCAGTCAACCAGGCAGTTTTGCTGCCATATTTTGGGATAATACATAAGATCCCTCCAGTTAGGATGAAGACCATCTCTTCTGAAAAATCCAGGCCTTTCCCAAAAATCATCCCAATTGTTCACAAATGCTATGCTTTTATTTGCACACCAGGTTTCTAGCCAGCAGTGAAAGGAATGCAATCTGCTATAAATCACATCCCTCTATATAATCTTGGTAAGGGACCAGATACAATTAAATTCCGACATTTTGTTTTAGCTTTGGTGCATAGAGATGAAGTTCCGCTTTAATACCTCAGATTGCTGTAAATAAATATCATTAGTGCCGACATGCAGCAATAAGGTAGATACTTCATCGCGCAACACGGTCCAATGGCCTTTATGCCAGAAATCTTGGCCCCTGCGAGGCACTTAACATTAACTGCTGGTTTAACATAGTTTGGAATTCTAACATTCCGCACTATGGAATCGCCAATTATGAGCACTTTATTATTCTCAGTTTCCACAGGCGTGCTGCGGAGAGCTGAGAACCTGTTCTGGGTCCGAATTGGTGACCTGGGTGCTGGGGGACTAAATTTTGGATTCTTAGACCCCCGTCTTACTGTTACCCACTCGCCCTGTGGCTGAATTGGTGCTGCTGATTTCGGCCTTGCACTGACTACAGTGGGACCTGGAGAGACTGAAGCCGAATCATATGTAGCCGAATTGTCTAAACAAACCGAGTTGATCCAATTTTCGGTTTGCCTAATTGCTATCAGATTCCTAACGCGTCCTCCAATTGCGTATTTTCCCACCAACTCTAAATTAACTAAACATTTTAGTTATCTGCACTGTCGGCCGGAAAACCTGAGCTGTACATACTGTAGGACACACAACATATAAACGTGCCCTCGATGGGCAGAGAGCAGATAGAACTTACATTAAATGTTGAAGTCATCTTTGCCGTTTTTATAGGTGCTTCGGCGCTTTCCGTGTTCAGCTGAATCACCGTCGCTTTAAGTTTCCACCACCCGCTGAGCGATCGACTTTAATTTCTCACTGCCGGTTATTTCTACTGGTCAGCTGCCGGCTTTACCTCAGGTGAACTTACTCAGGTGTTTTCGAAGGGCTACGTGCCTGAGGGAGACGCCGCCGCTCTCTGCTTCCGCTCGCTGATCCGCTCTCTGTTTCCACTCGCTGATCCGCTCAATTATATGGAATGTATAATTTTTATGTGACAAATAAAATTTTATTTGATTTAAGTATTTCAAATTGAAAAATGAATGAAAAAGGCAACAAACATAACTCAGGGAAGAAACCCTAACCAAAATATAACAGCTTCAAGTGCAAACTCTCAGTGTGTGAATTAATGTTAAATGAATGAACAAATGTACTTTTTGCAAGAAAAAAGAGAAGCATAAAACACAATTTGATTATCATAAAACACAACTGCTCCAATTTTTTTTTTCAAATAAGCATGGCAGGTAATTTGTTACAGCTGAAGTCTTACTAGTCCGGGGAACAGTATGAAATGAGTATACTGTATGTTGGATCAGTGTGCTCATTCCTGTTCTTCCAGTGACATTGGTGGCATATGATTTGCTCTCCATGACCTTACAAAATGGAAGTCAGATGAATGTTTATTTGAATGTTATGAAGAATTCAGTTGTTACCATTAATAATAATAATGAACCCTCTAAAGAGCAGAAACAAAGAAATGAAGACTAAACCTCCAGGGTCTGTTTGTTACAATTAATCTCTAGTCGCAGCACACTAGGAACACAAAGTGACAGTCGCTTTTATAAGAGTGGATCTCCTTGTCCAAGCAGTGCACTTTTTTATTTATCTTAAACAGAACACAATGATTTCAGAGCACATTGAAAGATTCTCATGAAACGCACATCTGAAGTTGTATTTTCACAGATGTAGAGAAACAGAGGGTCTGCGATTGGAAAGTTGAAGCTCCGTCAGCTGCCTTTTTTAAAATGAGCCCTTTCTGAACGTCTGAGCATTTTTTATTTTTGCTTACATTGATTCAATTTTAAAGAAGACCTTTAACTGATAACACACCTCACAGTGGACATCACAACTGCAAGGTCAAGTAAGCAACTTTGTTAATTTCTTTTGTATTGTAATTACATCTTGAATAAAAAAAAATATTTGGGCTGCATAGATTTAAAAAAGGGTAAAATCGTTGTGATGAGTGTCATGAAATGCAACCTTCAATTACTTTCAATCAATCGATTGATCTTTATTTTATATAGTATCCTTCACATTAACATAGTGCATTTTACCAAATAAACATTAGTGTAATTCATATTGACAAGATAAAACACAACAATGCTTGATAAAATACATACACAAGTACTGTTGGGAGACTGGCAGTGCTAAAGACTTTATGCTTTCAGGACTTCTTGATGGAATACGCAAGAAAAATGGCCACTGGGGGTGCCCATGCAGACTACAAGTTGTTAAGAATTCTACCTCAAAATAGTTACACAGTTTAGGAGACTGATTTGTCGTGTTTTCAGATCACCTATGCAATGCAACCAATTACATAAGGTAACATCTCATTATTTTATGCTGTATATTTGTCCTTAATTTAATAATTAAGACTGACCTGTTTACATTTTGACATCAAATAATCTTTTTCTGTTGATCAGTGTCAAAAAAGCCCAATTAAATCCAAAGCGTTCATTGTTATATGAAAATAAAATTTGAATACTTTTTGTAGGGGCTTTGAATGGGACGCACGATCGATCACCTATCTCAGTATACAACCACTATAGACGGAGTCAGCTTTGCTGCCATGTCTCAGTTATCTACTGCAGTGCTGCCATCTAGGGGTTAGCCATAGAGTTTATTTTCCTTTTACTTTCTCGTATATAAAGTATACAGAAAGTATTGTAATCGTCCAAAGATTTAATGTCGAGATTTTGATGAATCTTGATTTTTTAGACCTCCCTGACTTTTTTGTATGCAAAGTATAGGGAAAGTATTGGAATCCTCCAAAAATTCCATTTCGAGATTTTGATGAATCTCAACGTTTGAGACCTCCCTGAGTCCGAAAATACAATTAATAGAAGTATGTCTCTGTGTGGGTGGTTAGGAGATCCAGGTTCACTTCCCGGGTCCTCCCAGGCTTGGAGTTTGCATGTTCTCCCCGTGTCTGTGTGGGTTTTCTATGGGTACTCTGGTTTCCGTCCAAAGATTTGCAGGTTATGTGGTGATTCTAAAATGTCACTAGTGTGTGTGTGGCTGGCGCTCTTCCCGGGTTTTGTTTCCTGCCTTGCGCTCTGTGTTGGCTGGGATTGGCTCCAGCAGAACCCTGTGACCCTGTAGTTAGGATATAGCGGGTTGGATAATGGATGGATGAATGTCTCTATGTGTGTGTATGTAAACACGATAATTTGAGTACGCTTTCACTTTGGTCAACCAAATTTTACGTACAAGTATTAGCTACAAAACGTGGAGTTCAATCAACTTTTGGGCTATTTTTGTTAACCGGAAGTAGTACTTTACCTTTTATTCATGCAGCTGCACAGTCCAATTTATTCAACATTACTTTTACAATAATTGTTCAATATATTATTAATTCGATATGATTTGTTGTTGTGGGTTCTTTAATGTACATAATGTAATAATATAATCATTGTCTTGCGGTTTACTCCTCAAATATCCATCCCCATATCTGAGTATACGAGAAAGTCTAAGGGAGACCACTCGCGATTTTTTTAAATGCAACAGCATGCAGAAAATAATGTTATAAATAGACAATTCATAGTTATATCATCGCAAAAAAGGTATAAATCTACTAATGTATTGAAACAACTAGATTTGTTGCAAGGTAAATATTTTGATTATAATGACAGTAATTAGAGATAGTAACAGTTAATTGGATGATGTGAAACCTGTTGGCTCTAGTGCTGATACAGATACAGTAGCTGCCCGAAAGCATTTCCTTATCACAAGCAGTGTGATTCGTCACGACTATTAGGACAGCACTACATGGACAGTCTGCCACCTATCGAATGCAAACAGTTACCAACTACCAAAAGTGTTGACAGTGCAAAGAAACATGTTATATTTCTGGCACACATGCCTCTAATTCTGCACTCTGCAATGTGCTGTCCTTCTAGGGCTTTCATTCAAATACAGACTTTTAGCCATGTTGCTGGTCAAAATAAAGTAAATAACAGTTTCTTTATATTTTTGAAAGAGTTATTGTTGATAATAAAACTGTTGGTTTCTAATACATTCCTTTAAATTGTTTATGAATTTTGATTGAGTTCATTATTTACCATATATGCATAGACCACTATTGCAGTGTCCTGTGGTCAATGTGTTAAATGCCACTTTGAACTATATACTGCTGCATAACAAACAACTCCAGCCAGTAGTTTGAAGACTTCATCCAAAAGAAACAAGAAGATGCCAAGAAGCAGACTTGCAATATCCAAAGGAAAGTTACAATTATCTTTTTTATCAACTCCACTTTCTGCTTGCTGATGTGCCAAAGTCTAAGACAGACAGAAGTGAGAACTAAGGTGTATACTAGGGGATGTCACAAGAACCAATTCTTTTCTACCAAGTTGATACTAAAATTCTGAAATTCCTTCAGTATTGGTAAGCACTGAGTGAAAGTCAGTGCCACACTCATGCGTAACTGCAAGTAGACAAATTAACTCGGAAGGCACAATAATATGTGAGAAAACTGTGACCAAAACTACATATTGTAACGACTCAGTGTTGCAAGGAGTCACAGGAATAGAATCAGCACTTTAAGGCAGACTAGTAGTGAATGCCCCATTAAAGGACCATTGGCTTCTTTAATGGCCGCCCGTTTATGCTACTCAGGTCTTGTCCTACACCTTGTGCTCCCAGCTGCTTTGTATGTTTTACCTGCACATACACGCCTCACTTCGCTCATCAGCGTCCTTGCTCTTGCTATTTAGACTGCATTAACCCACTCAGTTTGAGTAATTCTGTAATTCAGAATTTGGTGAAATTCTGTATTTCTGTATCACATCATGCATTGCCATCAGAAAGTATATAAATCTCTTCATTTTTTTGATATTTTATTATGTTGCAGCCTTATGTTAAAATCATTTAAATTATTTTTTTACCACATCAAGTAAACGCTCAATATCCCAGAACAAAAAAGTGAAAACAGGATTTTAGGAATTTGAAAATTTATTAGAAATAAAAACTAACATATCACATTGACACAAGTATTCAGACTCTTCCCTGAGTACTTAGGTGTAGCAAATTTGGCGCTGATTACAATCCAGAGTTTTCTTGTGTTTGATGCAACAAGGTATGCACAGCCGGATTTGTGGATTTTTTTCCACCCTGCTCTGCAGATACCCTCAAGCTCAAACAGGTTGGACGGAGACCATCTGTGGACAACTATGCTCAGGTCTCTCTATGGACATTTCAGTCCAAGCTCTGGCTGAGCCATCCAAGGATATTCACAGAGTTTTTTATAAGCCACTTCTGTGTTGCTTTTGCATTGAACTTTTGGAAGTTGAACTTCCAGCTCAGTCAGGGGCCCAGAACATTCTGGAGCAGGCTTTCATTAAAGATATATCTGCACTTTGCTCTTATTCAGCTTTCCTTCTACCCTGACTAGTCTTCAAGTCCCTGCTGCTGAAAAATAATTCTACAGCATTATGATGTCACCACCATACTTAAACCATTGAAATGATATTGCGCAAGTGATACGCGGTGCCAGGTGCCCTCCAGACATGATGCTAATCTTGGTTTCATCAGACCAGAGAATTTTGTTTCTCATAGACTGAGTTCCTTTAGGTACCTTTTAGCAAATTCCAAGTGGGTTTTCATGTATTGTCTGGCCACTCTGTCACAAAACCCAGATTTGGAGGAGTGTTGTAGTGATGGGTGACCCTCTGGAAGCTTCTCCCATCTCCATCCAGGTTCACTGGAGCTCAGCCAGTGCGAATACTGGGTTTTTGGTCATTTCTCTCTTCAAGGCCCTTCTACCACAACTGCTCAGCTTGATCAACTATTTGAACTCTACAAAGAGTTGTGTTCTTTCAACCGTTTTTCACTGAAGAATTAAGGAGGCCACTGTGCTCTTGAGATCCTTCAATGCTGTAGAAATGTTTTTGTAGCATTTCCTGTCTCTAAGCTTTGCAGGGAATTCCTTCAACTTTTTTCTAACCTATGGGACCTTCTATAGGCAGGCATGTACCTTTCCTTATTACATCCCTTGAATGAATTGACCACAGGTGGACTCCAAATGAGCAGCAGAATCATCTCAATGATGATCAATAGAATAGGACGCACCAGAGCAAAATTGTCATAGTAGAGGATTTAAATTCTTGTGTGAATGTAATATTTCCATTTTTTATTAAAAAAAATGTAATAATTTCCAAAATACATTTTTACTTTGTCATTCTGGGATATTAAGTGTTCGATTTGGGAAAAAGTGACTTTAAATGGTTTTCGCTTAAGGATGCAACAACAAAAAGTGAAGGGATCTGAATACTTTCTTAAGGCACTGAAACATGTTCAGTAAAATGCTTAACTGATATCTTCTTCACCTTCCTCCTCTTCATCTTTCTCTCTTTTTTTTTTTTTTACAGCCAGATGCCTTTCCCGATGCCAACCCTCCCCATTTATCCAGGCTTATGACTGGCTCCAAACTGGAGACTGGGTTGCTTAATTGATATCTACTTTAGGGTTAGGGTTTGGGTTTAGTTTTAGGTCAGTTTATTTTAGATGTGTGTAAAGTAATTATTTTGTAAGAGCAGCAAGTTTATGTAGTGCTTAGGGTGTTTCTGCAACACGTATCAGGGGGTCTGGATCAGTTTTCAGGTCGTTCACTGTCTCTACATTGAGTTACAATTTTCTTATATTTTTGTGCGTTTTCAGTTTCCTCCTACGTTCCCGGTGTGAAACACAGTAGTTTTATGTGAGTACTCCCGCATTTACTGGCAAGCCTGAATTGGAGTAAGTGGCTCCGGGAAATGAATGACTCATTCTCTGTCCCAGTGGACGATTGGAAGGATGTCTGGAAAGTGTTGGGGTGCCAGCCAGGTCACCTCTTTTAACTCATGAAAACAAAGATAAAAAAGTTGCTCAATGGTGTATCAGCAGTGAGAAACCAGTGTAAATTAAAAGAGACCTTAGTCTTCTCTTAACAGAAGTCAATCAGGTCATCATCGGGAGCTCCGTGCAGTTCACAATGCGGGTCTGATCTGAGACACCATTCTCCTGGGCGTCCATTCTTTTAAAGTCCTTCAGCCATTAGGGGCGGAGTCAGTTACCCTCAGTGGGAATCTTCTCGCTGCTATAGATGACAAAAGAGACAAGAATGTCAGCGACTGCACCCCCTCTCACCCTGGGGTGGTATCACTTACCTCTGATGGGTGGTCATCCAGCTGTCCTGTCTGACACCCTTTACAGTTTGAACTCACAAATGCAATAGTCTTTAAAGGCTGACAGTTATATTTTGTCCCTTTATTTTGTAGGTGAACGGATCCGCAGGTTCTTCTACGATGAAAAACAGCACAGTCACTGTGGTCAAATTTATTCTGGACTGTGTGATTGAGTCTCCACAAAACAACAGTGCTGTCTACATTTTTGTATTTATCTACTTAGTGACTCTCATTGGAAACGTCTTAGTAATTCTTGTCATAAAAGTGAACCGCCACCTGCAAACACCCATGTATTTGTACATTGGTGTACTGGCTGCCATGGATGTGATGAGCAGCACAGTCCTGATTCCTGAATTGGTGGCAATCCTCTTACATTTCTCTGTTATTTTCTATGAGCTCTGCATACTCCAGATGTTTCTCATAGGCTATCTGGAACTGGCTGTGACATTTCTCTTTGCCTTGATGGCCTGTGACCGCTATATAGCAGTTCTTTATCCATTAAGATACCCTTCTCTAATTACAAATAAAACTGTATGGACTACAGTCTTACTGTTAAGTGTTTTTAGTACTGCAGTACTTTTTTCAACTTTGTTCCTTGTTTCTGATCTTTCTTTTTGTCATGGGAATGTCTTACCATATTGTTTCTGTAATTTCTTTATCATGGTGGCGATTTCCTGTAACGGAGATCAAAATTATTTAATTAGTTTGTCAGCTATGGTCCCTGTGTTTGGTGTGGCTCCTCTAGCTGTAATTATCTTGTCTTATGTCAAGATTGCACGGGCAGCTCTGAAGATCTCTACTGTGGATGGGAAGAGGAAGGTTTTTAGTACCTGCCTGACCCATCTGATTGTAGTCGGGATATTTTACTTTCCTTTACTGATAAACCGTGTCTTGCCAGGGACCGGAGTTAAACTGTCCACTGAAGCATCCAATATCTTGGTTATCATAGCCCATGCTATTCCCCCCATGATGAATCCGATTGTTTACAGTTTCAGGAACAATGAAATAAAAAGCAGCATTTTCAAAATGTTTAACAGTAAAAAACAAATTTGCTAGAAAAAACTTACACTTTATTCTAAAATTACCGTATATACTCGCATTTAAGTTCTCCTGCGGATAAGTCGGGGCTTGATTTTACCATATAATTTCCGGTAATTTTTAATGTTGGTCGTAAAATCAAATGTGGAAAACTCACGCTATTGGTCCAATGTATTATGATTATTATTATTATGCTAACACCCTCCTGAGAGAGTAACATTTTTTTCTATGTATTGTGTCTATGTGACTACACAGTAATCCACAAACTATTCTGAAGCAATGTTTGCTCTGATTTGTGTTTTTTGTATCTCACACCCTCATACACCTTTATCGTAAGAGCATCCATTATCTACGATGCAGTGTTCGATCAGAAGAAAATATGAAGCTGGTTTTAAATTAAAAGTCGTTGAAGTTGTGAAAGAAATTGGTAACTGCGCTGCTGCAACAAAATTCGATGCGTCTGAGAAACTGGTGTGAGATTGGAGGAAGCAAGAAGATGTAAAAAAGAAATAATCTAAGTGTCATATTTTTGAACAGGCATATAAGTCGGGATCTGATTTTATGATCGATTTTTCGGGCTTTAAGACCCAACTTATACGTGAGTATATACGGTATATAACATTTGATAAGTCCTAGAACTTTCTTCAGATTTGAATTAATCATGAAATTAAAAGTTTTATTTATCCAGAAATATACAAATTCTGAAATGCAGATACTACAATAAAACAAACTATGAACAAACATGTCAAATCAATTGAATATTTTAAATTGTGTATTTCTCAGTTTGATTTATGTCAGAAAACAACACTGACAGATTAAATGGGTTTACTATATTCAACTGATTTGTTTCTAAAGTAAACTTAGTGATTTCCTCTTTTTGATGTAACAATCCAGTTGGGCAAATAAAAAAATAAACTAAAACCATATGTTTTCCTTTAAGCTTGATGAATCACTGATGATACACATACATGGACAATTTTGTTGACATCTGTAAATGAGTGCCAGAGTCCAGAATGACACAAATTAAAAACAAGAGGAGAACAAATAACAACTTGGGACAACTAAAGAAGGGGGCACGGATACTTTGGATCAGATACTCCAGATTGACTTGATGAGCTGTACAGTCACAGCAGAAATAGGACCCATGTTGATTTACAAAGTCTACAGAGCTCTTTCCTTTTCTGAACACATTATTGCAGTGTAGATATTATCTTAAACAGAAAAACTTGCCATTTGCCCATCAATTGACACACAAAAACTCAAAATTACAAAGTGAAAACATGTTTTCAGAAAAGTTTGCAGGTTTATTAAAAATCAAAACCTGAAATCTGTCAGGCGGTTGCCACCTACAGAAATTTGAAGATGACTTGTCCATCATAGGCTGCATTAATAAAGGAGATGCTATATTCATATACTGTACATAATTTTATTTACAAAATGGTGGCGTGTACATGACAGGGAGATGAAATGAGTCCAGTGTGACACAATTATGAATAGCTGAAGTGCCCTATTTGTTGACAGCTATTTCAAAGTTTCCCAGGCAAGCAACCACTGCAGTAAGCAAACCAATTATACCTATGCTTGGAGGTTGCATTGATATAGGTTCATATATATATATATATATATATGGGTTTAGTAAAGGCTGTAATCTCTAACAAACCTACACCAAGAAGCCTCAGAGGGATGACATGGAAGTGGTTTAGAGCTACAAGTACATGAGGGTTAACATGAAAAACTGGCCTGACAACACAGTGGTACTGGAGAAAAAGTGCCAGAGCAGACTGGACTTGCTAAGGAGACTCAGGGCGATTGATGTGTAAAGCAAACTGCTGAAAATGTTCCACCAGTCAACAGCAATATTTATTTATATAGCACATTTTCATAAAAGTAATGTAGCTCAAAATACTTTACAGCATGAAGAAAAAGAAAAAAATATAAAAATAAAATTAGGTAATACTAATTTAGGCAATACTAATTAACAAAGAATAAAATAAAGGTCAGATGGCCTGGGAGGACAGAAAAAACAAACAAAAAAAACTCCAGATGGCTTGAGAGAAAAAAAAACAAAATCTGCAGGGGTTCCAGGCCATGAGACCACCCAGCCCCCTCTAGGCATTCTACCTAACATAAATTATATTAATCAGTCATCATAGTTTTCAGGCTTCACATGAAAGAATTTATGATGATGGTCATGTGGACATCTGGCCTTCAATCCATCAATGGAGGGAAATCACGGTGTTTTGATCATGTGGTGGAGGCGCAGATCTTCACCACAGATAAACAGAAAAAGAACAACAGAGAAAGTAGGGTAAAAAATATAATTAAATGCATATACAGAGTATCAGAGTTACACTAAAATGAAGCTATGAGAAAGCCATATTAAAATGAGTTTTTAGCAGTTTTTTAAAGTGATCCACTGTATTAGCTTGCCGAATTTCTATCGATAAGCTATTCCTGATTTTAGGTGCATAACAGCAGAATGCCGCCTCACCACTTCTTTCAGGTTTAGCTGTTGGAATTCTATGCAGACACTCATTTGAAGATCTAAGGTTACATCAAAACTGGAGAGATGTGCTCAGATTTTCTTTTCCTAGTTAAGATTCTAGCAGCTGCACTCATTGCAATCGATTGATGACTTTTTTGGAGTGCCTTACAGTAGTCTAGCCAACTGAAAACAAAAGCGTGAACTAATTTCTCAGCATCTTGCAAAGTTATAAGAGGTCTAACTGTTGCTATATTTCTTAAGTGAAAAAATGCTGTCCTAGCAATCTGATTAATATGTGATTTAAAATTCAGATGAAAGCAAATAATTACGCCTAAATTCTTTACCTCTGTCTTGACTTTTAAGCCTAATGGATCAAGTTAACTTCTAATACCCACATTATAACCATTTGTGCCAATCACTAAAATTTCTGTTTTCTCCTTATTTAGTTTGATAAAATTACTATTTATTCATTTAGAAACACAAGTAAGACATTGTATCAGTGAATCAAGAGAGTCGGGGTCATCAGGCGCTATTTATAAATACAGTTGTTTGTCGTCAGAATGGCTGTGGTAGCTCACTTTATGAGATAATCTGAAGAATGGCTGTGGTAGCTCACTTTATGAGATAATCTGACTTGATGGAAGCATGTAGATCGAAAAGAGCAGTGAGTCCTGGATAGAGCCTTGTGGAACACCATATAAAATATCATGGGTCTCTAAAGTATAATTACCACAACTAACAAAGAATTTTCTACCTGCCAAGTAAGACTCAAACCAATTTAAGACACTGCCAGAGAGGCTCACCCACTGACTAAGAATATTGTGGTCAATGGTATCAAATGCGGCACTCAGATCTAAGAGGATGAGAACAGATAAATGGCCTCTGTCTGCATTTACCCATAAGTCATTTACTACTTTAACGAGTGCAGTTTCTGTACTGTGATTTGTTCTAAAAACAATTGAAACTTATCAAGAATAGCAAGTTTATTGAGGTGGTCATTTGGAGCATAATGACTGCTTTCTCTAGGATTTTACTTAAGAAAGGCAGGTTAGAAATGGGTCTAAAATTTTCAAAAACGGAGGAGTCAAGATTATTTTTCTTGAGAACGGGTTTAACTACAGCAGTCTTAAGACAGTTTGGGAAGACCCTTGTATCTAATGACGAGTTTACTATGTCAAGAATACTATCAATTTGCACGCCCGATAAAAAAACTTGTATTGGGTCAAGGATGCAGGTGGAGGGTCTCAGTTGAGAAATTATTTTATATAAATTAGGTAAATCTATCCTGGTGAAATAATTGAATTTGTTTAAAATGGAATACTGGGATTTAATAGGATTAGTATTGGGGAGATGTACTATATTATTTCTAATATCATTAATTTTGTGATTAAAAATATAGCAAAAGCCTCACAAGTTTCACTGGAGTTTTTTTTGGAGGCATTCCATTGAGTGACCTGGGTTTAGCAGACAATCAAGTGTAGAGAATAAAACTCTCGGATTACTAGCATTGCTATTTAGTAGTCCATAGTAGCCAGTGTGTTGGTCTATGCCGCAGTCACCTGGGGAAGCAACTTGAGTTCAAAAGACACACCATGCCAGAACAAACGTATCAGAAAAGCCTGCTCCATCAAGTTGTATTGTTGCAAAATGTATTTAAATGAAAGACAGAGGCCACAAAAATGTTTTGTGCAACACCGCTGTAACGTTTTATTTCACCGCAATGTACTGGGTCTCATCACCTGCATGCCCTCACAGTGGCCATTATAGAAATATTAAATGTAACAGATACCTGCATATAAAATTACATATAGGGTCTCATAATCTGCAGTACAAAATATATCTACATTTCAGTAGAAAAACAATAATTATTATGAAATTAACAAATTAATTATACATATTGTGAACACGACCCGGACACAGACAGGCGGACATGTTGTTCCTCACCACCACACGTTTATTTACAAGTATTCACACAGAATAAAGTCAGTGCACACAAACCCCCACAAAGTCCTGGCCACACAACACCTTCTCTTCGGGCCGCCTCCACTCTCTCTTCTGCTTTGTCCTGCTTCCACCTGACTCCAGCCTTGAATGAAGGGAGACGGCCCCTTTTATTTTATCCCGGATGGGCTCCAGGTGTTTCCCGGCACTCCTCCCTGGACGCCCCAGTATGGCGGAAGTGCCGGCTGTTCTCCTGGAAGCTCTCCGGGTGTCCCTGCTCCTCTTCCTCCCAGCACTTCCTGGTGTGGCGGAAGTGCTGAGGTCCAGGGTCCCCAAGGCATTGGGCCACCCCCTGGCGGTGACCACGGGTCCCTACAGGGCTGGGCTCCCAAGCCCTCTACCCGTGGCCACCAAAGCAACCAGGATGGCGGCCCCCACGTGATCCAGGGCGGGCATAGACCCTCTTCCGGTCCCTCAAGGCGTCCCGGCCGGGTCGTTGCCCCTGGCATCCCTGACAATATATATGGCAAACCATTTGTTGTAGCAGAAGCCTTACTGATCAAGGGAACAATTTGAACATGGATGGAAATCCACATTTTAGATTTGGCTTAGTTTGCTGATAACATGGTAGTTGTCAAACCTGTCATCATGGTGCTAGGGAAATAGCTTTTAACTGAATGTCAGCAAAACTAAGTAGCTGAGAATGTTAGGGTCTCCCTTTCTCTTCAAAAAACTGGTTTGGCAAGACTGCAAAGCTCTACAAAGGGTGATGTTGTGAGCAGCGAAGTGGACCATAAGATCTGCTCTCCTTTCTGTGCAGGTCACTTACACCAAGCGTAGTAGGATCATAGCAACCCAAACCATCAATGACACCTTCCACCAAACTAATGGATGGCTGAAAGATTATGCAGTCTTAGGGTCAAAATAGAGAGACTAAGAAGGAGCTTCTATCCTAAGGTTTTTCCATCAGGATATGCCCGACAACATATTTTAGATTAGTTTAATTTAGATAAACTTTATTAATCCCATGGTCAAATTTAGAAACATACAACAGCAGAAACATAAACAACAAAGATACAGACTCACAGCACAAATTATACAATTAATCAATGGATGATTAAATATAAATAGATAAATAAGTGTATATTGTGCAGAAATAATTGAAAGAACTTAACACTAGAATTACCAGAGCCTACGAAAAAACTTGTAGATCTGTCCCACCTTAAATCGCTTCTTAAATCCGTTTGCACCTCTCCGCCAGTGTCTTTTGTCTTCGAAATGTGCTGATAAATGCAAGCTACAAGTAGCAAGCAGCCGGCTATTCCATCCCCCTACCGACTTAGAACATGCACGAACTTCTCCCAACTCATGCCTTGATTGATTATCTGGGAGTGAAGTGGAGTTTTAGAGTGGAAATAATAGATCGTTATTTGGAACACACGCATTTCATGTGTGTTCCGTTTCTACAGTAATCTGTATAAACACATTTTTAAAACAGAAACATTTTTCATATTCTAGTAGTAAATGACAAAATGTATGCATAAACTATATAATGTATAAAGCCTGAATTCCAAATATCAAAGAAACACTTTCACAAATATAACAGAACAAATGCACTTTTATTCAAAAATGTAACTGCAGAAAAACAACCCGCGTTTACCTGCGACATTGACATACCTTCGTTATCACAGCTTCGGTGGTATCAGCCATTGACTGGTAATTAAAGCTTCATGGGTTCGATCCCGGGCGAGTCTGTTTTGAGAACTGAGCTGCTCGTATTCTTACTATTTTAGAAAAAAAACTTACATTTGATTCCAGTCTGTAACAACTGGTGTAATTTATGATACTTGTAAAGGTTAGCTTTGATTTTTTATTATCTTATTTTCTCAGCCGTGTTCACGTTACCATCTCCCCATAAACACCCCCTCCCCACCACCCATTTGACACTGCTGTTTTCACATAGACGCTCTATAACAGGGGTTTGCTCAAATCATGATGACGGTTCTACATCGGATCAAGAATGCACTTTTGCCAGCACTGTACTTTGTATATGTACATGGGAAGCGCTGCACTCGTGACTTTCTGCTGTAGATCTGGTTCCTACATACAAAGGACTGTGTATGTGTCCAAAACATTAACATTTATATGTTACTTACATAACAGACAGATCTAATGTTATTTACCTATTTACTGCATAAAGTCATGAGTGCAGAGCTTCCTTAAATCACTTCTTAAATCCGTTCGCACCTCTCCGCCAGCGTCTTTTGTCTTCTAAATATGCCGATATAGGCAAGCTGCAAGCTTGCAAGCTGCTATTCCATCCCCCCCACCGACTTAGAACATGCACAAACTTCTCCCAGCTCACGCATTTCATGTGTGTTCCATTTCTACAGTAATCTGTGTAAACACATTTTTAAAACAGAAATATTTTTCATGTTCTAGTAGTAAATAACAAAATGTAAGTGTTATTTTGTTTGACTTCTCACTCTATACAACTCCAAGCAACTGACATGCAGGTAAACAGACTTGAGCTGAGACAACTGTGCGGGGTGGGGGGGATGTGATAGCAGGCTGCTTACTGTTTGTTGCTTATCAACACATTTAAAGGACATAAGACGCTGACGGAGAGGTGAGAAGCATTTTAAGATGTTAAGAAGTTAAGTTTTTTCATAGGCTCTGGTAAATCTAGTGTTAAAGAGTATAAGTGTTAATTTGGGATGTCGGGAGGAAGCATTGAATTGCCTAATAGCAGCAAGCAGAAAAGACCCCTAGAGGTATTTTTTAGCACACATTAATAGAATAAGCCTGTGGCTCAATGCCATGCACTTTTTCCATCATCCTCTTTTCTACAACAGCTTCCAGTGTGTCCAGGGTCCGCCATGTGATGGAGCAGGCTTTCCTGATATGTTTGTTCAGGCACTGTGTGACTTTTGAACTCAAGCTGCTCAAGTATTAGCCTTGAATTTTACATTAAATGTGTAAATCAGAGACTCTGGAACATCACAATGCTCTCAGAAGAAAGGAACTAATGTATCCGATTTACACACATACAAGTTTGACCAGACACACATATAAATGGGACTTGGTGCATGTACAGTAAATTTAGAGCTACTACTAAAAGCGACAGAGAATTGGCTGAAACGTGGCTATCCCATATAAACGTAATTAACAGACATATGGACATCAACCCAGCATACGCAGGCTTGAAAAGAACATGCAAATAATAAATAAGACGTTATGACCGCCACCCTCCGAATCCCACCCCATCAATACACCCCCCCAAATCCAACTACCCTCCACTCCTGGTTTGCTATATATTGCCACAGATTCCTATAAGTGTAATCATTTTCCTTTGATGATGATTCCTAATAGAAGCTGAAAGCTTAGGAATAAAAATCTATTATAAGTTATGTGATTCATTTTCTCCCTTTGTGGATTTCCAGCTACAAATATGGAAGCCCTATCACAGACCTTCACTTGCATTCATGTATGACTGTGTATGTGACCAGTTGAATTGGATTGGCTTTCCATAACCTTGAAGTAGAAAAGAAGTTGTTTCAGAAAATGCGCAGGTGAATGTTTATTTGAACGTTATCAAGAACTCTGTTGTTACCACCAATAGTGATAATGAACCCTCCAAAGGAAAGAGGCTGAGAATCGGAGACTAAACCTCCTGGGTCTGTGTGTTATAATTAATCTCTAGTCACAGCACTCTAGGAATACAAAGATAACAATCGCTTTTATAAAAGTGGATCTCTGTGACCAAGCAGTGCACTTTTTTAAATCCCAGGATTGTTCTTCTTAAATCTAACAGACTGAATCCAAAGCAAAGGGAAAGCTTCTAATGAAAAGAAGATGTGAAACTTGAAAAACATGCATCTGCATGTATGTAGAGAAACAAAGGGTCCGTAATTGGAAAACTGAAGTTCTATCAGTTGCCCTTTTTAAAATGGGTTTATTTTGAATTTCAGGACAATACGTATTTTATTTTACGTAATAAAAGTTTAAAGAAGGCCTTTCATTGATGACATGCTTCACAGCGGAGATCACAACAGCAAGGTAAATAAGGAACTTTCTTAAATGTTCTTTTATTGTATTGACATTGGCATGTTGAATGATTTACATTTTGGTCTGCAAAACTACAGTAGATGTAGAGGGTAAAATCAGTGCAATTAAATTAAACCTTCCATTATTTTCCAACAGTCAATTCACGGTACATTTTACAAATCAAACATTAGCATAATTCATATTAACAATTTAAAACCTCATTCACTGTTTGATATATTGTACATAAATATATTCTGTTGTGAGACAGGCAGTTCTAACACTTTCATGCTTTCAGGACTTCTTATGGCACATGCAAGATAAATGACCACTTGGGGTCAAGGGGGCTTGGGCAGCACCCACGTTGAGTGGACGGTGTTAGAAATCAACCTCAAAACTGTTATATAGTTTAGGATGCTGTTTTATTGTGTTATCAGATCACCTGTGCCGGTGGTTTTCAAACTGGGGGCTGAAGGTTGGCATTTTTTAAATTCAGTTCCAATCTTGAGAATTGCACATGTCTGAAAAACTAAACTCATAAAATATTGTTTTCATTGTGAATGGTTATTTCTGTTTGCATTCATAAACACACAAACAAATAATGAGAATTTTTTCTTTCACATCACATATAAGCACAAAATTGAAAAGAAATTAAATTAAAATTTAACAAAATTACACAATTTATTCATGTATACAATATTGTTCTAAATGAACACAGACCGCAGACCCAGCAGCAGGTGTATTGTGTCTGTGGACTGAGTTTCTTCCCAGGCCAGAGGAGTGCAGGGATAAGAGAACAAGCGTTGGTGTGGGAGTCTTATGTGTAAAACTACGTAACAAGGAATCTGGGCGCGGCATAAAAGTATTTTATGTTTTCAGACAGGATCACCCCAAAAGCCTTCCACAATAAAACACACAGTCTTCATACTAGGCTGCATTTCAGTTCTACTACTCGTCTCACAGAGCTCTTGCAGCAAGTCTCCACTCCTGTCTCACTCACCTGAACCCGTTTTTCCATTCCGTGCCCACCACCTCTGCCAATTCGTGCTCGTGGAGTTTTAGATGAGAACTGTTTCTCACTCTCCACCTCTTTGGGAAGATCAATAGCAGGATGGAGACTGACCTGGAATGATGTGCCAAGACTGATATTTGAGAAACAGTGCATAGTAAACAGGTGAGTTCTGCTTTAATCACTTTGACACAAGCAGCCTTCAAAGCGTCACCCCCTCCCTCTCATTCGGTCTCACTCTGTCACAGGACTTCTGTGCCAATGGTACAATATTTTTAGTTTTTTTGCAAAATCGTGTTTGCTCTATCATCACTTTCAGAACAGTTTCAGAAATTGGCAGACTAGTACAAAATATACAATGAGGAAGAAAGAAGAATGTTAAAAATGACTAGTAATAAAATGCAAGTATTTAATATTTAAGTGTTTTTAATACAATATTAATCAATGGCAGGTAGCTTTTAAAGACACTAATGTTTGGTAACCTTCATCCTTTTTTGAAAAATAAATACAGGCACAGGCTAAACCAAAAACCACAACCGGGCAGCCATGAAGCAGGCTCAGCCTTCACATTGACGTGCAACCATCTGTGAGTTCTTTTCCTTTTTTTTGGACCATAAGTAATGTGCAAATTGTGAGTTACTTTTCAGCTGCTTTGGATTCAAATGTAACTGTATACTTTATGCAAATGTAAGTATTGTAGGTTTTTTTTTAATTCCATATCAAAACACATTACTGTTTTTACATTAACATTAATTTCAAAATTAGCATACACATGGAACATTAAAAAAACACAGACCCACAGAAAAAACTATCAATAATCAATAATTTTGAAATGTAATCCTCAAAAGCAAAATGCATGCAAAATTTCCAACTATATATGAATATATTATGAAATACTTAAAGGGCTGCGTTGGGCTGCCGCCCTCCCCGGGTTTTGTTTCCTGCCTTGCGCCCTGTGTTGACTGGGATTGGCTCCAGCAGACCCCCCGTGACCCTGTAGTTTCATATCTTGCAGTATACTGAAATGTATTTTAAAATATGTAAATTCTTCCTGTTTTTGAAACATATTTTCCAAAATATATTTTCTAAAATATTTTAAACTACTATGAATAAAGCAATGAAAGATTCATTTTAGAAAACTATTACAATATGTTTTTTTAAAAAAGGTGTGAATTCCAGGTATAATATATTGCACAATATTTTCTAAAGTTTATCTTTTAAGATAACTGTCATTTTTGTATACTGCAATATATTTTAGAAATATATTAAGTGGCATTGAAAATACAATTATAGCTCAATAGATATCTACTTAAAAATGTTTGGAAACTCCTGACCTATGCAATGTACCTAACATGAAAAGCATCAACTAACTTCTCTGGGAATAAGAAGAAATGGCAGAGCCAACCATGGAACTGTTACCTGCTTCACCTTAGGGATTTGTATGCCTGCTTGCTGCCTGGGGTTGATTTTGTATTCAGCTCTTTACTTCAGCCCAGTATGGCACCAATAGTGAGCTCCTCAAAGGTGTCTCCTTGAAGCTGTTAACCTCCTTGAAATTAAACGTGAGTATGACATGGCTTGGAATTATATGTAATTATGGTCAAGTCAGAGTCAGACTTGGGGTGACGTTTAATGATCTGCTTTTACAGTGTTAAGCCCAAATAACTCTTAGGACAATATTCTTTCTCCTATCTGGTGGATAAAATAACATCATGCTGCAAAAACACAATGAATATTTCTATGTGTTTTGCAATTCTGTTAACTCATTAATATTCATGAGTGGGGCTGAGCCTTCAACCAAAACATAACAACATTGTAAACAACAATGCTGTAAAGCCAGTTTTTGAACAAACTGAAGACAAACATTTGGTTGAATCAAGCGATAGTGATGACAGTGAGAATTGGTCATCAGATGTTGACACAGATAGTGAAACCGATATATATGGCACTGTATCAACCGAGGCACTGTGATATGCCTGGTGACTTTAGTCACATGACTCTACAGTATCTACATGGGAAAAAGGCAAAATGATTGTGATCAAGTGGAAAGACAAAAAGACTTTAGCTCGCTAAGCACTGTTCAGGAGAAATTTGGAAGTTACTAAGCCTTGCACTTTGGTGATCTGCAATAACACAAGAGAAGCGTTGAGCGTGGGGAGCAGGCACTGACATTCTACCCTTTCATGCTCCAGCAAAAGAAAAAAATATATATGAAGTGAGCAAAGAGTCATGATTCTACTGTCCCTGTAATGTCAGGCTGTGCATTTTTGCTTGTTTCAAAAAATGTCACACGAAGGATGTGTACTAAATCTGCATCAGCATCACCGTACACACTAGACATACCTTTACTACTGTATTTCTGTTAACGTGTTTCAAATTTACAGGTTTCAGTTACACATAATGATTATTTTTTGTTGAAGAGATAAATTCAATATTTTACTAGGGGTAAACATAACGTTAATCAGTGTAAGAGGCCACAGATAGACAAGAAATAAACAATCTAATCTCCTAATAATAACAGCAGCCCACTATTCAAAAGAGGGAGAACCTGGGCTCAAACCCATAACCTCCTGATTACAAGGCAACAGGTCTTACCTCTGCACCAGCCAAGCACACAGTTGGACTTTGTATCAACTGATATTTGGGCTTGGGCTTTTATTCATTGACAGCAACATGTAAATTCAATGATTTCTTTTTCTTTGGTTATATTCTTGAATGAAAAGCACACTTGTTTTGTATAGCGTTTGGGAAAGTGTTTATTTGATATTTGGACTTTAGTCTTCACACATTTTACACTTCACATCAACATTTTGTCATTATTACTATAACATGAAAAAAGTTTCTGTTTTAGCTACAGTATGTGTTCAGCATTTCTTGCCTTGCATTTCCTGTCATCTTACATTTACCCAGATTGTTGTAGACACAGAACACAAATGTAAAGTATGTATTCCAAATAACAATATACAGTACTATTTATCCTATACAACTCCAGACACCTAACTCCCAGATAAAGAAACTTGAGCTGGGAGAACTTTGAGTTCGATTTCAGGCTGTGTCGGTGGAGGATGGGATAGCAGGCTGTTTGCTGCTTGTGCTACAAAACAAAGACGCTGATGATGAGGTGTGAAGGAATGTCAGGTGGCCCAGCATTACGACTTTTTTCGTAGGCTCAAGGGATCCTAGTGTTAAATCTTCATGGAGTCCCCCACATTAGCAAAAGCAAGACACTGATAAACATTCCCAGATAACTTTTTTCCTGTAGTTGTTTTCTCAGGAATATAAAGATACAGAGAGAAATACTTGTTTGAAACACATGTTTGTTTTTAATGGAAGTGAGTGCTCCTCTGAAAAGTGTTTTCTTCTAAAATAAAATGAACAGCATCAGCTCACCTCCCTTCTGGCCCAAATGTTTACACATACAGTGCATCCGGAAAGTATTCACAGCGCATCACTTTTTCCACATTTTGTTATGTTACAGCCTTATTCCAAAATGGATTAAATTGATTTTTTTCCTCAGAATTGTACACACAACACCCCATAATGACAATGTGAATAAATTTGCAAAAATCTCAAGCAAACTTTCTTCACGTTGTCATTATGGGGTGTTGTGTGTAGAATTCTGAGGAAAAAAATTAATTTAATCCATTTTGGAATAAGGCTGTAACATAACAAAATGTGGAAAAAGTGATGCGCTGTGAATACTTTCCGGATGCACTGTACAAAATGCCTGGCATACTAGTTTTCCTCTCTGTCAGCAGGGTGAGCTGACATTTTACAGATTCTCAGAACACTTTGAAAGCATATACATTAAAATATTACAGCGCATCATTATCACTAAACTCATGGTTATTTTTCTGGGATTCAAAACTGACTAAGCAAAACACTCTAGAATCCTGTTTCATACTTTAACTTACCCAGCATGCACTTCACTCTTGTTCAGCATGACAAGACTTCCTACTAGAAACAAAAAGATATGCACTTGAAAAGTTTAAAGTATCTTCTGAACCAATAGAAAAAATGGATAGAACTGGCCCCAAATGCTTTCGAAGTCCAATTTCATGATTTGAACAATGTTAGAGATTTTGCAGAGTAAACTAGATAATTAATCATAGTCAATTCAAAGAAAAAAATGCAGTCTCCTATATATGTGCATGTTTTGTCATAGGAGGATTTTGAGCTGACTGGACCCTAAACCATTTCACCCAGATTCTTTGTTATGTAGACCCTCCACATGTCCTCCACCTTCAATTCTCTTATTACCATATTCTCAGCAAGAGCGACTCATCTTTCATTAAAAAGTCGATAATTGGTTTGTGGCATGACTCTGAATCTAAGGTTTTAATTAAAAATACAATGCAGATTTATTGTTATAAAAACAAAGTACAATGAAGCTCAAATGTGCTCTTTTCACTAAGCCACCACTGCCTGAATCTTGCTATGCAGGCTATGTAGAATAACAACATAGAATGTTGTTACAAGCCATTGCAGAACATAACTGTTGGAAGAAATAGAATTGCAGAAGCAAAATTAGGATAATAAGCTGAATAAAGCTTGGCAAACTTGCGATGCTTGGCATTGTCATTTCTGTACTCATGTGAAAATCCAAAGGAACAGCAAATGTATTCTTATCTCAAGAAAAATAGGACCAAGAATCTTTGATAAAATAATTATTTCTAGTTTCCCTTTGTCATAAGTATGCCTCATAAAAGAAGAAGACATATTTTCTTAAAACAAAACCTTTGCTGCTGTGCAAAAGGACATGTTTGGTACATATTAAGGCTTTTTCATTTCATCGTGTGCCCTTCAACCCCACTGTAAGCTGCAAGAATAGACAACGTATTTTTAAAACACATCACTTTAGAGGACAAATTGAGGTGGCAAATTAATTTATACCATGACTGTGAAGAAATAACTTTGACTTGAAAAATACCAAAATTATCCTTTAGGCTAGTAAATGATAATTTTCAAAAGTGTACTTAACTGTGAAGTGGATCATTATACATTACCCCGAATCTGATGTATTTACATAGAATACTAAGCATGAGTCACTTTCGGGATTATCACCAAGGAATTTAAGGCATACAGTATATCTTAGTATGTCTAGAAGCTAGCCATGCATTATTTGCTTTCCCCATGTACATATTAGCTTTAAGGCTTAAACTGGTAAATGACAATTTGAAAACATTTTTCTCTTTATTTTGTAGGAGATCTGCAATGAAAAACAGCACAGTCTCTGTAAATGAGTTCGTTCTGGACTGCAAGATTGACTATCAAAAAAGCAACAACACGGTCTACATTTTTATATTCATCTACTTAGTGACTCTGATTGGAAACTTATTGGTAATTCTGGTCATTAAAATGAACCGTCACCTCCAAACACCCATGTACTTGTACATTGGCACCCTGGCTGTCATAGACTTGATGAGCAGCACGACCATGATTCCTGAATTAGTGGCAATCCTCTTACATTACTCAGTTGTATTATATGGACTCTGCATGCTCCAGATGTTTCTCATTGGCTGCCTGGAACTGGCTGTGACATTGCTCTTTGCCTTAATGGCATGTGACCGCTATATAGCAGTTCTTTATCCATTGAGATACCCTTCATTAATCACAAATAAAACTGTATGGACTGCTATCTTACTATTAAATGTTTTTAGTGCAGCAGTAGGTTTATCCACTTTGTTCCTCGTTACTGATCTTTCTTTTTGTCACGGGAATGTCCTGCCATACTGCTTCTGTAATTTTTTTATCATGGTGGCTGTGTCCTGCAGTGAAGATCAAAAATATTTAATCACTTTGTCAGCTATGGTCCCTGTGTTTGGTGCGGGCCCTTTGACTATAATCATCTTGTCTTACGTCAAGATTGTTCGAGCAGCTCTGAAGATCGCCTCTGTTGATGGAAGGCAAAAAGTTTTTAGCACCTGCATAACCCATCTGATTGTTGTCGGGATATTTTACTTTCCTCTGCTGTTACTTCATGTCTTACCAGGTTCTGGGGTTAAACTGTCAACTGAAACATCCAATATTTTAATTATTGTAGCCCACGCCATTCCACCCATGATGAATCCTATCATCTACAGCTTCAGGAACAATGAAATAAAGAGTAGTATTTTCAAAATGTTTTTCAGCAAGAAGAGAATGCACTAGTTAAAACTCCTAAAATAGTACACATTAATAACAATTGATAATACAAAGTAACTTTACATCTTAAATTAACCAAATATTATCCATAAATATTAGAAAATTAGAATGAACATACTGCAATAAAACAAATTATATACTAACTGTGAAATCATTAAATATTCTAACTTGTGTTTCTTTTTTATCGGATTATGAAAGAAGAAGAGTTAGATCAACATGTGTTATATTTATCTGTTTTTCTCAAAAAAGAAACCTGCCATGTTTTTGTTGTTGATGTAATGGAAACATAAAAAATAAACTCAAACAAAATCTTTTCTTTAGAGCTTAATGATTAGCTAATATCACAACTGAGTGCTGAGTGATGGATAGCGCAAATTAAAAAACAAGACCAAAACAAATTAAAAGTTGAGGCATCTAAATAAGTGAGGTATACAGACTCTGGCATGCTAAGGTAAATACCAGACACCGCTTAACAAAAAAACAAAAAGATGTCACTGGACTGGCTTGATGGGCTGAACAGACACTACAGACACTGGACCAGCATCAAGAAGTTGAGAGGTCAGCATCTGCACAGACAAACAGAATGCTGGAGATTAAAAAATGTGCTGACAAATTAGAAACAGACATCTGCTGGTTGATGGTCTCACTCATTCATTCATTGCCATGCCTTTCACACAGCGTTACATTGCAAAGTGCTATTAAAAAGCACATATGAGGATAATTCATAAGGTAAAGGCAATTTAAAAATTATGCAGCAAACACAACAGACAGAGGCTGACAGAACATGTTTGTGTCGATAGCTGGTTCAATCACGCCCTGTTCAGCACTCTGCCATTAGTCTAGTTTAAGCAAATTCAAAAGTAAATGGATGCTCGAGTACAGGATTGTATCTTTGTTAAACAATGCATCATAGTGAGATATTTTTTGGCCGATGGAGTTAAACCTGCTGAAATTCACCAAAGGATGCTGACTCAGTACAGAAATGTAAACTGCAGGACTCAACGAAAAGTTTATGAATGGGCAGAAAAGTTTAAAGTGGGAAGAAGAAGTATAACCGACAAAGGTCAATCTGGTTATCCATCAATCTTGCACACACAAGCCTACATCAACAAGTGCTGCTGGACACTTGGATATCAGCTATGGATCTGCACACGATGCGTACCCAAATGGATTCTGATCTGCAGAAGCCAGCATCCTTCAGTGAATTTCAACACATTTCACTCCCTCTGCTTAAAGAAATATCACTACAACAAATTTTTCAACAATGGTGCAATTCCCACAGCGGGAATTTGACTTTTTCTTCATCCAAACTAATGACAGAGTGCTGTGCTGTGTGTGCGCTGCCTGCAGGGTTTCTGTAACGTAAGCAGATTTCCAAATTTGCTGTCTAACTCAGAATAACCCCACTTCAGTATTTAGATGTTAAAAGCAAAATGATACTTTTCAATCAGCTTGAATCATGAAATATTACATTGAGTCAAAACAATATTTTTCTAAATGCAGTACAGAATATATAAAAACACAGCATTCCTCACATATTTCATGGATTATGCAGGTAAAAGGCAGGCAGCAAGAGTATAATGCTGTGCATGTGAAGAGTCTGAGCGGCTCATGTGCCAAAAATGGGTGCACTGCATTCATTTTCATTTTGCTGCATGTGTGCTTTCTCACTGCCTCTGCACTTTATCTTTATCTGCCTCTGTGACCACCCTTCATTTCCTGAGTTTCCATTTCTTGTCCCATTATGTTCACAGTTTGGTATGGAGCAGGTGCTGTCGTTTTGTCAAGTAGCTTATTGTCCTTGCAAAGTTTGTGCTTGAAGTTGAATAAAATAACTGTCTGTTCTTCTTGTTCTGTTTGCTACTTCATCCTTCATTTGAACCATGGAAAAGGCTGGTTGGTTGGTGGAGGTCTGAATTTGTGCTCATAAAGTTTTTCTCATGTGGAGGTTTGAGTGGAAGTCCCCCTTATAGAAACCAGCATGTGCTGATATATATAAAATACTAGCAAAATACCCGCGCTTCGCAGCGGTGAAGTACTGCATTCAAATTTTTATTAAGAAGAAAATCCTTTTTAAACTGTGGGACAATATGCCAATAATTATTTGTTAAGGATCTCTTTGTATACCATGTTGTCAGTTCGGCCCTCCGGTTGTAACATGACCAAGCTGTGCGCTGAGCTTACTCTTGAGCATGTAACGTACAGTCGGCCATGTGAACAGTAATCTTACCTCAAATCTCACAGCTTGGATTGCTGCTGTCATAATCGGTTTGAGTTTCATGGTTTGTTTCAATTACGACAGTATTTGTAGGATTTGTGTTAAAGTGACATTCAGCATCTGTCAAGCGTTGTAAGCACACAACCGGTTTCATCGATAAAATCACATCCAGCTTTTGAGAGTTTAAACATTCATAAACATCAAAGTGTCCACTACTGAAATCGTCACGTGTGAATCTAAGATGTTTAAGAGGCATTGGCGGTTGTCGAAAGGTGTAAAATATTTGGCCATTTCGGTACACTTGAAAGCGACAACCGAACAATTCAGCGGCAGCCATCAACTCACATGCAGAACCATAGGTGAAGGGCTTAAGCATTTCACTCTTCTAGTGCTCCTGTGTAGTATAATTATCTCCTGTACCGTCATCAGTCCACACCTTGAACCTGTGCCAGTCATTCAATACATAAGACAGAATGTTCCTCCGGATATCAAGAGTAAGCCTGATATGGCCGTGCAATATGTAACAAAGAGAATGGAAAAGGTAGGTGCCATCTCCGGGCATGGAAACCACTCGGTAAGTGACAGTTCTTTGATCGATAGAATTTCTTGAAGATGGGCCCATAAGTAACAAAGACTGTTGAAAAGTTCAATATGGCATCATACTACCGAAATAAGTACGTACATTGGTTTCAGTTAGTGGAGGGAAGCCGCCTACCAAATTTCGAGAAGATGGGGCCATAAATAAGAAAGTTCAACATGGCAGACGTTGTTGACAGTTGACAGTTATGAAAACCTGCTTAACTTTTGTAAGTAAGCTGTAAGGAATGAGCCTGCCAAATTTCAGCCTTCTACCTACACGGGAACTTGGAATATTAGTGATAAGTGAGTCAGTGAGTGAGTCAGTGAGGGCTTTGCCTTTTATTAGTATAGATTTCAGAAAGCTGTGGAAATGCCTACTGGAAGCACTGTTGAAAGTGATGTGTAAATATCATCAGTACTGACTTTTCTCAAATTTCCTGTGAAAGGCTCAGAAGTCACATCTGCAGTCATACTGTGTTTCACTGCCAATTTAAAGAGATCCTTTTTCAAACAGGTAATGGTATCTAGTATATATATTTGTTACTTACATCAGCAGCTCTCCAAAACTTGACTCCAGACTTATAGAGTTCATTTGACTTTCACTAAGTTAAAGGGTGTCAACAGTGTAAGCACTACTCATCAGTGGTTATGTCTGCCCTTACTTATAACGCACTAATAATACACTTCTGCAAAAACTATGCCGAGTGCCCGAGAGCAGCACAGGTGTCATTATATGAAGTTCACAACCCCGCATCCATTTTATGTGAAGAAAGAAGAACGCGTGAGATGGTCCTTGTGGATATTTTCACAGACACAGCAGAGCCGACAATGTATACAAATGCAAGAATTAACAGACTGCTTTGTTTGCATGTGTACGCATCTGCCATCAAATCATATGCCTGTATGTGATTCAATACATTTGATTGTGTGTGTAAGTAATTCAAAGCATGCACCATCATTTCAATATAGCTCTACTAATATTATACATATGTATTTTTTTTTCCTAAAAGGCACTTCATTTACAGTCAAGTAGCACATTTCACCTGTCCTTCTATTTTCATTGTGCGTGGAAGAGCACAGCACACTTCAGATTGATGCTGTCTAAGTACTTTACTTTACTATATTCCAGGTTGTGTGAAAACATTATATTGCTCAGTCATTGTATACTTAAAATTGTGACTGTGGAAATGCATAGTACTTGGCCACAAGTGAGGTGCCTTTTACACAAAAGAGAACGATTTATGTACAGCTGTATGGAAATGTTAAGACATATATAGAACTAGCAGAATACCCGCGCTTCGCAGCGGAGAAGTAGTGTGTTAAAGAAGGTACGAAAAAGAAAAGGAAAAATTTAAAAAATAACGTAACATGATTGTTAATGTAATTGTTTTGTCATTGATATGAGTGTTGTTCTCATATCTATCTATATATATATATATATATATGTTGTTCTCATATCTATCTATATATATATATATATCTCTATCTATGTATATATATATATACCCGCGCTTGGCAGCGGAGAAGTAGTGTGTTAAAGAAGGAAAGAGAAAGAAAAGGAAACATTTTGAAAATAACGTAACATGATTGTCAATGTAATTGTTTTGTCACTGTTATGAGTGTCACTGTGATATATATATATATATATATATATACTAGCAAAATACCAAGGCTTAGCGGAGAAGTAGTGTGTTAAAGAAGCAATGAAAAGAAAAGGAAACATTTTGAAAATAACGTAACATGATTGTCAATGTTATTGTTTTGTCACTGTTGTGAGTGATGAGTGTTGTTGTCATATATATATATATATTTACACACACACACAAACATATATATATACATATCTATACATATACACATATATACATACATATATATATCTACATATATACACATACATATACACACACACATAAATACATACACACATACATACATACACACACATATATACACACAAATACATATATATATATATATATACATACACACACACATATATAAACATATATATACATATACATACATATCTACATATATACACACACAGCTATTTCAGATCAGTGCAATACGCTGCTTGTTAAAACGGATGACTCCGCTCTTACGTGCAAGTCTGCGTGGATATTATGAACTATCGTATTTGTTCAAGTTCTATTTAAATTTTAAATAGAAGGAATTTTTATTTAGTCGACAGAAATATCTTTGGTAGGAATGGTAAAAACAGACAGGAATATTATTCCTGAATAAATCAACTCAAACCTTAAACAACTTATAATATTTTGCTCTCCATAAAAATATATCCTGTCTAAATTATACAAGTTAGAAATAAAGTAAACATTAAAAGAACAAACATTCAAATTTCTTTACTCTTATGTAATTTTATATTTTATAAAAATAAACTTAGATTTTAAATATCCCAAAAGATTTTGCTCTCCATAAAAATATATCCTGTCAAAATTATACAAATTCAAATATGAACATGCTGCATAACAAAACCTGGAAATATAAATAAAATGTGTTCCTTTCAGCAATAACAAATCAAATCATTCAGTTGTCTTTGCTCATATGTCATTTTAGAGCTGGACGCCTGGCATCTTTTTTTGGCCACAGGTTCGTTTCTGTTTGGTGTGAGGTTCTGTGTTGTGGAGATTCTCAGGATGGATTGCAGGTGCTCATCAGTGAGGCGACTCCTGTGTGCTGTTTTGTTAGTCTTTATCACTGAGAAGAGCTTCTCACACAGATATGTGCTACCAAACATGCACAAGGTTCGAGCCGCATGTAGACGGACTTTTTTTGTTCTTCAAAGTCACCAAAGCGCCGTGCAAACTCAGTGCGCTCAGTTTATCAGCAAAGTGCGTATTTGGGAACACCGTAGTGACGACTTGGTTTAACATTACTTGGTAATAGGGAAAGTGGGGCAAGTGGTTGTGTCTCCCATAAAAGCAGTCTCAATTGAAATCACTTTGTGATTGTGCACGGGTAAAAACGTCCGCTGAAGTGTCAGATTCTTATTTAATTCTTCTGCTTTCTGTATCTTCTGCATTGCATTCAGGTCTTTCAGGTTACCCTGTTGTTTTGTTTTATAGTGCCGTCTTAGATTAAATTCTGTAATTACAGCCACATTAGCTCCACAAATGAGACACACGGGTTCAGTAAACATATACTCAGCCTCCCATCGGTTTTTAAAGGCTCTATTTTCAGAATCAACTTTTCTCTTCAGCATTGTGTGAGCTAGCTTCGCAATAACTTGCAGCATCTTAAGGTAGACTTGATTAACGTGGTAACTGTTCGGCAAGGCAGCTGAAGCGCTGCATTATGGGATCTGTAGTTTATTGTGTTACCAGCGCTTCATATACCCGGCTTTAATAACAATAATACAGTATATAAAATGATCTCGGGGGCGGATATAATTACACGCCGGGCGGATGTGGCCCGCGCCCTTGAGTTTGACACATATGGACTAAATAGAACTTGAAAAGATATATTTTTTCAAATGTGATCGCGCAATTCAGATAGAGTTGACGCGCACTACAGCCTGCATGCCTCAATAAGTCATCCTCCCTTGCCCTTACTTTTTTACCGTTCATCTAATGAATACACTGAGTATGGCTTTACCAAAACAATCACTGATGGCGAATAAAGTATCCATTATTCGAGTATGTAGATCGGGTTATATATATATACATATATATATATATATACCATCGCAGCGAGAAGTAGTGTGTTAAAAAGCTAGAAAAGAAAAGGGAACATTTTAAAAATAACGTAACATGACTGTCAATATACAGTATTTGTTTTGTGAGTGTTACTGGGTGTTGCTGTCATCAAGGATTTGATTATCATTATTTCTTTCAATCAGGTTTTGTAGGATGTGTTGTGTTCAAGTTACATTCCGTGTTTGTCAATCGTTGTAAAGATAACAGGTTTCATTCATCGATTCGTTTCTTACTGCATCAATAAACAGCTCGTCTTCTTCTTTATCTGAGACCTGACACACTGCATGCACGGGTTTTTTACACTGTCTTCCTTTAGCGGACATTGACTTTTTCCAACGTGTGCTTTGTTTCCGCAGTAGTTGGATTTATGAATATGCTTGTATGTATGAGACGCTTCATATTTTTTGCTGCCTTTTCAATTGTGTAATTCAGTTTTGTTCAGCGCTCTTTGGAACTGTTGCCTTTTATCTGTGCACTCGCCAGTTCACGTGAGCCGCTCGGTGTACATGCATCGAAGGTTCCCAGCTGTGCTGGTGCCATCTGGTGCTATGTCCATGGCTGTATTTAATGTTACCTTAGTCCTGGCACTTAAAACTTTCTCTCGCAGTTTCGCTGAGTTTGTGTCAAACACCACCCTGACCATCTCATCTTCCTCTCCATAAGCACAGTCCTTAACCCGTGAATATTTAGTGGAGTTTGCTATTGGATTGCCGCTGACGGACGGCCTTATATGGGCCGGCACTAAATTACAAACGCCAGCGCAGCCTGTCTATGAACTTAATTTAAAGTGTAGGTTTACATCGTGCTTTGTTTCCGAAGTAGCAGAACTCATGAATATGGTTGTATATGTCACTCGCTCGCTTCTTATTGTTTCGCTGCATTCTCAATTATATAATGCATATTTTCTTCAGCGCTTTTTGAGGTCTTCCTGGTTTTCTATGTACTGCGTGATTACGTGGGAGGCGTGATGATGTCACACGAAACTCCGCCCCCACGGCGTTGAAGCTCATCTCCATTACAGTAAATGGGGAAAAACTGCTTCCAGTTATGACCATTACGCGTAGAATTTCGATATAAAACCTGCCCAACTTTTGTAAGGAAGCTGTAAGGAATGAACCTGCCAAATTTCAGCCTTCCACCCACACGGGAAGTTGGAGAATTAGTGATGAGTCAGTGAGTGAGTCAGTGAGTGAGTGAGTGAGTGAGTGAGTGAGTGAGTGAGGGCTTTGCCTTTTATTAGTATAGATAACATACACAATATATGCATATGCAAGCAAAGCTGATTGTTTACTCTTGTAGTTGCATACATCATCAGGCCTGCCATTTCTTGTGAAAACATTGAAAGTGAGATTTATTCACTTGTGGATTGCTCCATCCAGAATGTGCTCTCTTGCATGTTCTCCTTTCTCCATGTCAAATTGATGCTCTCTGTGTACTTTGTACACTGAAAGCTTTGCTGCTTCTAGATATTTGACACCCTTTTAAGCTGGCTGCATACTTTATACTCCAAGTTGTGTGAAATCATTACATGCGAGGTGGCAAATTGTGAATGGTGCACACAGAGTTTAAAAAGCACAGCACTGGAAGGCAACTTTCTCACATTTCCACAGACACTACATACTACATAATGTATTAAAATGCAAAAAAAAAAAAATAGTAGACTTTATTTACTAATGTAATTATCTGCTGTAAAACCATGTGTGCCTGCTATTCAGTACATGCAGTTGTGTGTGGGATGGTGTGTGTGTGTGTGATTCAGTATATGCGTGTGCCAGCTTTTAAAACTCTAAACGCTTTTTCTAAAAGTCGCCTTATTCATGGCCAAGTACCATGTTGCGTTGGCCCTTCTTTCCTCATGAAGATAGCTCACTGTTCATTCTCACATTTGCATACGTCACCAGGACTGCCGTGTGTGTGAAAACAGACAGCAAGCCGCTCCGCTCTGTCCACAATGGGCCACCAAGCATGTTCTCCTTTCTCATTGTCAAACTGATGCTGACGGTACACTTTGTATTCCAAGTTCAGTGATAACATTGCAATGCAATGTCAGGAGAACTATTTTTTAAATAATTAATTTCAGAAAATATACCACACCATATCATTTCTTAAACCCACTTAATTTAAAAATATATTATACATATTCTATAAAATAGTATTTTTTTCATTTTAAACCTTCATCTCTCAAAAACTGGATGGCATAGAGCAATTCTGTTGCTAAAGTTTGATTTTTTTTTTTGCAGACTGGTGATATTGTTCATGAATGGATTGAACTTTTTTTTTATTCTAAACTGAGCATTTATTGACAAGGGAAGAAGCAAATTGAAGATAACCAAATAATGATCTGTAACGGTTTCATTAAAAGGGTACACAATTATATATTCCATATTGACTCCAAAAACAGAGACACCAGACTTGAAATAAATTTAATGAAGTCAGTCATACTGAAGGTTTTATTTTACCCTTCAACATCAAAATAGAGAAAGAAAAAAGTAATCTCTGCACACAGAATTGTATTATCTTTCTAGTTAAACTGTAGAGGTTCTTGTGCATTAAAATCCTAAGTGGGCAGTTGAAACCTCAGAAACATGCGGCAAAAGATCATACACTGGTCAACATCAATAGTCAAAAATATGAATGTCGTACAATCAGCTAGTTGATCTCAGTCTAACTGACAGACTGTTGTGCTGTTTGAAACCCATGTGATGTCATCCAACTCAATTAAACTTGAAGCAAATAGGCTCTGCAAGATAATAAAGGTTGAGATTAAATGCTTCATGTCAGCGTGAGTTTTCCTTCCACTTCTCCACAGATGTGCACATACAGTAGATTCCATCCATCCATTCTCTAACCCGCTGAATCTGAAGACAGGGTCACGGGGGTCTGCCGGAGCCAATCCCAGCCAACACAGGGCACAAGGCAGGAACCAGTCCTGGGCAGGGTGCCAACCCACTGCAGTACAGTAGATTCAGAAAGTCTAAATTAGTGTTTAAATTTAAATTGATAAATTGGCCATTTTTGCCCAGCAATATACATTTAATATCCCATAATGACAAAGTGAAAACATGTTTTCAAAAAGGTTGGTGAACTTATTAAAAATCAAGAACTGAAATCTCTCATTACTGGAACTTTTTAGATCCTATGCTGTGGCACTCCAAATTGTACTCAGGTGCACCCTGTTGTCTTTAATTCACCTTGAGGTGTGTCTACAATTTGATTGGACAGCTCCTGTGGCCAAATGCATTGATTGGCTATTGTTTAGAAAGGAACCCATGTACCTGTGTATATAAGGTCCACAGTTCACACTGCAGGTCAGGACAAAATCAAGCCACAAAGTCCAAGGAACTCTCCGTAGACCACCATGATCAGATTGTGGTGAGTTACAGATAAGGCAAAAAATGAATAAAATTATTTCTAAACCCTTGAGTGTTAACAGAGGCACAGTGGCCTGAATAATTGTGTAATATAAGAAGTTTGGAGCTTTTAGGCTGGGATTATTCTCAATGCACATACTTTACATGAAGCTGGAAGATGCCACCAGGTGGCAGTGCGAGATATCATTCCGGTGAGAACAAGTTCGGTCCTGCTATGTTGTGAATAGCCTGAAACATTAATAAAAAATTCTGAGGACATCTTGCCACAATATCTCTGGAAAGGATGGATGTTTAGTTATTAAATCCATCAATCCAGGGATGTGCCCATTCCAGATAGCACTGGGCATGAGGCAGAAACAATCCCTGGATGAGGCATCAGCTCATCATGAGGTGAATACAAGCACTCATATACACCAAATCCCCAAACCTTCAAGTCTTCGGGAAGGAAACCAGACCACACTGTGGAAACCAAGCAGGAAAATTTGTAGACTCCAAGCAGGGAACACCAGGGACGTGACACCCTCCGAGACAGCAGCGCTACCACTCCTCCACCGTGCCACCCCCACATGTGTAAATATTAGCAATATTCATTATTTTAATGAAGTTAACAATTTATCTGTAAAATGTAATATACATAAAATATATACATAAGAAGGTGCTATCAAGTATAAATCTAAGGATTCTAAATGTGCACAGAGCTGGAATATCATAAATTTCAAATGTTTTGTGTGGCAATTGATGCTGTCAGTTCAGGAGGAAACCCCAGAAACTTGTAGTGATTAACAACTGGGTCAGCTTTAAGATGATGTTTATGACGGTCTACTTCAATAATAAGATAAACTATGAGATTAAAGTGGACATTTTGAGATTTAAGAAAAAATTTCCACTTTAATCACACTTTTTCATTGTGTTCCTAACTTTTTTTCTCTGTGGCTCAAATACACCAACGTACATTCTGATGCTGTTGAGAAAGGTCCCCAAAAAAAAAAAAAAAACGCACAGCAGATGGTATGTGAGACTTTCAAAATGTATCGTGTCATTACGTTGGAGAATATATAAAAACACCATGAATGTATTTGTATGTCAGCATTTTGCTTCACCTCATTGAACCATTCATCAAACATTGCAGCACACACATCGATCTTGTAGAATCCGTATAGCTTTCTGCCACATGAAGATAGTAAACAGAGACTCTGACGCAACATTCCAACATGATCACAATGCGTCCCCCGACTTTTTGCTGGTACTGCAACTCGCACACATGTCGCATTAATATCTGAGGATATGCTGAGAGGACACGTCAAATGAACACAGGGAATGCATGGCAGCCATGATGCGTGTGCGTACGGGTTCTGAGCATGAAGTATAAACCAGCCCTAGGATTCTTTTTAAAGTTGGCTGTCTGGTCAGACTCAGTAACCTGGCAAGAAGAGCCTTGGTCAGGGAGGTGTCCAAGAATTCATTGCTCACTCTAACAGAACTTCAGAAGTTCTCTGCTAAGATGAGAGAATCTGTTGGAGGGACAATTATCTCAGTAGCACTGCATCAATCAGGTGTCTATGGTAGAGTGGCTTAAATTCCACTTGGAGTTTGTCAAGCAGCATTTAAAGGACTGTGACAGCATGTGGAGAAAAATGACTCTCTTGTCCGATGAAACAAAAATTGAATTCTAGGGGCAAAATTCCAAGCACTGTGTATGTGCCTGGCACATGCTCATCACCTGCCTAATACCATCCCTATGGTGAAGCATGGTGGTGGCAGCATAATGCTGTGAAGGTGCAGGGACTGGAAGACTACTCAGGATAAGGGAAGGATTAATGCAGCCAAATATAAAAGTCAAAGGCCCAGAGTGCATTCAAACTCAGGGTGGAGCAATGGTTCTCTGTGTCCTTGAGTGGCTTACCAAAGCTGACAATTAAACCCCATAGAACATGTAAGGAGAGACCTGAAGATGGGAGTTTACAGATGCTTCCCATCTAGTCTAAAATACACTGATCAAATCCATATGTGTCATGCTTGCAGAGACTTACCTAAGAAGACAGTCAAAGGGGCTTCTACAAAGTACTGAATTAACTCTTTGAGGGCTGGATATCTTTTCCAAAAATCACAGTTGTCTGAAAAGCACACAAAGCAATGGCTTCACACATAAAACAAAATAAAACAAAACCAAAAACATCTGTTGCTGTGTGCTGTGGCCAGCTGATCACCATCTCTTGTGACTTGAGTTGCTCATGGGTGGCACGACAGCTGTCAGGAATGCGTGGCAGCAGGCTGCCAGGCTGTTCTTGTGTGGTGGGGGGTGGGCCATTAGGAGTGGTCGTGGTCACAGTGCAACGCAATCTTGTTTGTACCTCTTGTCATTGTAGGTGGAGATTCTCTCAGGTGAACATTGCCGTAGGTGTGTCAGTTACCCAAATGTGCTCAGCACCACGATCAGCTGGGGACCTAACAGCTGACGTCAGTACCTCACTTTCATTTTACATTCTTGATCTTCAGAGCATCAGAATTGGAGTCCAAAAGGTCAGAGTCCAATTCATCGATTAATTAATATGCAAAACGTCGTCCACAAGGTGTTGTGCATTCACTTCGATCTCTCGCCAGATGTCAATGCCATTTTTGATGTTGTTTGCTCTTCACAACTCACGCATGTGAAGGGAATCTCAGTCAAACCAATGGAGCTAACTTTCCTTTTAACAAACAGAGTCGAATTAAAATGTAGTGGTGGGTTTTGTCACCGTTTACAGTTGATTACCACCCTTAGCTCCACCTGTTGTCAACATCAGCCCCAACAGAACCTAAATACCTCTATGAATGAGAGATTTCAGATTTTGATTTTGAATATGTTTGCAAACCTTTCTAAAACATTTTTTCACTTTCACATTTTGGGTTAACTTGGATTGATGGGCAAGAATGGCACGTTTATCCATTTTTAATTGAATTTACAAAACAATAAAATGTGCAGAAAGTGAAGGATTCTGAAGACTTTCAAAATCCATAGTAAGCTAACTAGATGCTTCAAACTGCCCCCTTTGTGAATATGCATGTGGGTGTTTGCATATGTGGGTCTAGAAATGGACTGGTACCCTGTTCAGAGATCTGATCATGTTTGGTGAGTGAGTGAGTCTGTCCTGTGATGGACTCTCCAAATTTGCTTCCAGCCCAGTGTCTCAGAAGGGAGAGGCTTCAGAGGCTTTTATATATATATATATATATATATATATATATATATATATATATATATATATATATAGAGGCAATATAGAGTACTTTCTGCTTCCCTTGCCTAACCATGCCTCCTAACAAGGTCACTTCCGGCCTCAATTATTGGACTCCACCTCTTCCTCAATGGCTATTATAAAAGCCCAACTCCTTTTGTGTTTAGTTGTCCCTGTTTTGGACACGGAACCAGATGTTGCTCTGGAGCCATTTGTTGAATTTCTCTGTTACTTTGCATTGTACGCTGTACAATATAGGGGGTGGTTCCCCAAACCTTTTTGTGTCTTTTTGTGTACCTTCTCACACACGTGCGAGTAGGAGGCAGCTAAAGGGCTTCAGTAATGGTAATACCATATCAGACCTGGGGGCAGCAGGGTGTATTGACTGTCTTTCTCAGTTACTTGCAGACCGTTCCCAGGAAATCCCAGCAGGTTTTGGTGGCTTTGATGAGGCCACTAAAGGTTTTCCAGCGGTGGGAGTGCCATTGATGACGTCACTTCTGGCTGCGGTGATTTGGATGAGCCCACTTCCGGTTATGACAGCATAATTTCTGGTTCCGGTCCCAAAGATGTCACTTCTTCTCCGGGCCTTTAAAGCCACCATCTTACCTCCAGTCTGGCAGTTCTATTTTGGACTCAGTCTTGTGAATATCTCTGTTCAATTATTTTCAAACTTTTGCACTCAGGATATAACATACGGATGGCTGCCCCAAACCTTTATAATGTCTGGAGTGTATTCCTTGTCACAATCTTTACAATGATATATGTGTATCAACACACTAGAAGGAGGACAGAAGTTGAAGAAGTTTAAACAACTTTAAGTGTAATTTTAAAACCCATCATGAGGAGAAACAAGATGCTGGCATAACACAGAGTTATGGCAGTAATTTGGTTCTTATTGAAGTGCTGATATGATACTGTATATAACTTAAATGAGAGTTGCAGGACAGACTGGCATTACCCATTTTGCTGTGTCTAGAACAGAAATCCGTGGCTTTAACACTAGAATTGGTGGGACCTTGGTAATTCTAGTGTTAAAAGCCACTGGCAGACCTCTGGGTTGTTTCCATACATTTTTGAATGAAAATTAATTTTTAAACTAAGCTGAAGAGATGCTACTCTCAACATAGACCCATACAGCGGCCCACCCCAACTGTATCTCAGACAAACTGGAAACTTAAGAAGTGTCATCACATGGTGAGTTTAAAAGATCAGGTGGCTGACTACGTATATAAGATCCCTGCAATCATCGGCACCTAAAGATTCCTGTTACGCCCCATTGGAAGAGCCGATCGTCTGTAAAAGAAAAGGGCAAAAGGGTGAGGATCTGGAGCAAGGACTAAAGTCAAGTGGAAAGGATTCAGACCTGGGCTGACTTCATGTCATGAGAAATGTTTGATTGCTTTAATACAAGTTGTTTCAACTGTTATATGTCAGAGCGGATTACAGTGAGCTCAGGTACTGTGATATCTGGGCACTCTGGAGAATTGGCTTACACTATTTTAATGCTGGACGAGTTTCATCAGGCTGAGTGCAAAAAGCAGGAGGAGGACTGGAGATTTTTGTGAATGTGCAGTGATGAAAAAGGGAGCACAGTACATTAGAACTAAATGTGCGATCCAGGCATTAAATGTGTCCATGTCACTGCCTGAGTAAGTAAGTTACATCATCTTGCCTGACTCAGCACCAGAAATGCTTCACTCTATATTAGTGTCTTTTTGATGAATCAGTCTTAATGCTGGTGACTTCAAAGAAGGAATCAAGGCCTATTAGACCAGTTCCTTTCATGGACACTGCTCTTTCCAAATACTAGTGACTTTAAATATAAACCTGTGGCATATCTATCTATCTATCTATCTATCTATCTATCTATCTATCTATCTGTCTGTCTGTCTGTCTGTCTATCTGTCTGTCTGTCTGTCTGTCTGTCTGTCTGTTTGTCAGTCGTGACCTGATCAGGACGGTGGCTGGGTGGAAGGACAGAGGGAGTGACCGTATTCAGGACTTTATATCCTCCAAGACATTAGAGTGCCGCCCCCCGGGCTGCTACAGCACCATGGATGTCGGCAGGGTATGTAGGGACTTGTAGTTTGGAATAGCCCTGTTGGACTCTGTGAGTGCTGCCAGGGGGTGCTGCTGGGTCCTACAGCACACCTGGAACTGCCGCACAAAGATCAACAAAAAAAAAAAACAGCCGCCTCACCACCAATCAGGGAGCCAGAGTCAGGTAATGGAGGACAAATCTTGCGAGTTGGAGTCGGGAGGCAGCGGAGGCAAAGAAGGATAGAGAAGACCCAAGAGATCATTTATTGGATAGTTGGTGGCTTATTATTATTATTATTATTATTATTATTATTATTATTATTATTATTATTAATGTGATTAAGACAAGAGAATTGTGAGAAGGTGCCTGAAAAGGAATAAAAGCATTTTACTTTATTCTATTATACATGTAGTATAGTGCTGGAACTATCTATCATATAGTGCCTTTCACATCTATCTATCTATCTATCTATCTATCTATCTATCTATCTATCTATCTATCTATCTATCTATCTATCTATCTATCTATCTATCTAAACAGGTTTAAGACATGAGTAAATAATGTAAATGTGCTTCTGATTTTTATTCTGATGAATAAAGTTAAAACATCTATAAATATGCTTTAATAGTTTGAATATTTAAAATCAGCACAGTGGCTGAGTGGTTAGTCCTGCTGCCTTACATTTTTAATGACCACTAAAGTGACACTGCCAGGATTGGATTTTGTTGAAAAGTAAAATGCAGAATTAGAAAATGGCGAGCTGAATGTTTACTTGAATGTGATCATGAACTTGGTTCAGTTATTATTAACAATCATAATGAATCATCCAAAGAAAAAAGTATAGGGAAACAAGACTAAACCTCCTGGGATTTTTGAATTAAAAATATTCTCAAATCACAATATGCACATTCTGTATGCTGGGAACACAAAGCTTGCTTTTAAAAGAGTGGAATATCTTTGACCCAGCAGTTATTTGTAAGTCTGGCATTAAACGGTGTTATTGACCTTCTATTTAATGATGCACAGTCATTTGAGTACATGAATTTTGAAGTAAACTTATAGGAACCTATAAAGTGAAACAGAATACCCATATTCTGAATTTGAATCTGAACTTTGGCGCTGAAAGCTTGAAGTTTTTTTAAAGAAAGCTTTTCACTGAAGCCAAACCTCACAGAGGAGATCACAACATCAAGGTACAGTAAGCTTTTTTTTTTTTTTTAAGTTTCCTTTATTGTATTTACATCAACTTCTTGAATTAACCCTTCTATTATGTTTTAAAAAATGACAGCTTAAAGGTATGGCTCAAATTCACCCACAGAGTTTACATAAAGTCAAACACAGGTAGGAATCACATTTTCGGAACATTCAAAAAGATGAAATATGAGAACCTATGGAAGTTGCACTATAATTAATAAACATTTAATGAACATATTTTCCTTCTCTCGAACCAGGCATTTTGATTACCCAGTTTAATTAATGTAATACAAAGACATTTTGGTAACACTTTTGTTTAGGTCGTGCAAAAATGCATTTACTATTTATTACACAACAAGACCTTAACAAAGGCATCTTTTGGTGTTCACCACACATACAAAGCAGCAGTAAAGTGAAGATTCATCTCTGCAATGTGACCGACTAACAAAACTTCACTTTGAGGGGGTCTGAAGTGGCCTAACTGAGACACATTTGTCTTGATATTACATATTTATTATGAATCCTTCATATTAACACAGAATTTTAACATCATGTCAATATGCCACACAGCACAGATATGAAGAACTGCTGTTTTACAAGTGTTATGAAGACAAAAGCAAGCCTTTGTTAAAGCCTTACAAAAGAGTAAATGAGTAACAGGTGCATTTTTGCAGTAACTAAAGTGTACTGACATGCTTTGCACTTTGTCAGAAGTTTAGCATTACAATCCCTGTATATTGCTCTCCACATGCTCTCCAAATGTGTGCTTTCTGCAGATTTTTCTCCTGTACACACTTGCTGCTGGTTTTACTGGTTTCTTTTTGAGAGGGGCAGACCTGGCATTTTTTGTTTGTCGCTTATTGCCATCGCACATTCTGTACCCACTGGATCCATTTCTTTTTGATTCCCTGTGGCTTTTGCAACATCAGCTTGTGCTTTCATTTTTATGATTGCAGCTGCTGGGGATCGAGGTGGCATGAGTCTCTTTGGAGTTATAGGTGCTTTGCCAAGCTCCTCCAGGCAGACCTGATATTAGAACAGTTTGCCCTTACTCTACTGCGGGTTGATCTCTGTCCACAGGACTATGCATTTTAAGCAGACATTTCTAAAATATTGAGAAAAATAACCAAAAGCCAATGGGGCAGTCATACGGGTAGCTGAATGTAGTCGTAACTTTGTCCAAGTTGTCAGTTTCTCGTTCAGCAGAGCGGTAGTCCAAGATTATCTGTGGCTTCACATTCACTCTTTCACTCAGGCATCCATCGTTGTGCACTGCAAAACAATGGCTGCGTTGTTCAGGAAGGGCAAATTGTGAGGAGTGGATTCCATCACCACCTGTACAGTCTAATCCACCGTTCCCATACTCATCAAAAACAATTCTTTTCACATGAGTCGGACGAGCACATAGCACCCTTGACGACCCAGGCAAATGGCTTTTGTTTTGGGTATTTTGTTTTCAGGTCAAAAGGAGCTGCAGTATCATCTTTGAATAGCAATTTTTCAATGAGAGCAGTATTTCATTGACTATTGATAATTCTCTAATCTCTTCTTCCTCCTAGGTTAAGAGCTTAGGTGTTATTCTTAATGGTACCATAATATTTGAAGAGCATATTTATAATATTACTCAATCTGTATATTTCCTTCTACGTAATATCAGCCATTTACGCCGATCTCTTTCAGCTACCAGCTACTGCTCTTCTTGTTCATGTTCTGATCACATCTCATATTGATTATTGTAATTCTTTCCTTTTTGGTCTTCCTCACAAACTCCTTTACCAACTTCAGTTGGTTCAGAGTGCTGCCTCTCATATTTTTACCAGAACCCCTTCCATTAAACATATTATTCTTGTCTTTCAGCACTTCGCTAACTCCCTGTTAAATATTGCATTGATTTTAAGATTCTGCTTATTACTTACAAGACCCTCCATAATTTGGCACCTCCTTATCTTTCTGATTTTTTTCACTTCTCCATTGCATCTCATATCCTTAGAACTTCTTCCTCTATCAATCTTATTATCCCTCTTCCTCGCTTGACCGCCACAGGGTTTAGTGCTTTCAGTCGAGCGGTCCCTCGCCTCTGGAACTCTCTCCCACAAGATATTCCTAATATCGACACTCTTCTTACCTTTAAATCTCTTCTTAAAGCACATCTTTTTAATCTGGCTTATTCTGTTTGATAATTTTATTATTGTATGTATTCTGGTTTTATTGTAATGTAATACTCTATTATTATTTTATATTGTGACTGTTGTTATTAATGTGCTCTGTAAGGTGTCCTTGTGTGCCTTGAAAGGTACCTATAAATAAAATAAATTATTATTATTTGCACAGACTTTCGCCAGTGCATTACGATGAGCACACTTTGCATGTGAGATCACCGACCCTAAATGATGAAAAGTCAAACAATTTCAGGGAGAAAAATTGACAGTTACTTGTATTTTATATGACAACTCGAAAATGCAAACGGCTCAGATTGATCCGCAGCATAATAGGAGGATTAATAAAATTTTGGGGGGCAGACATCAATGTGCAGAGTTGGTGATGAAATAAAAACCTCTGTTACTTTACAAACAATCAATCGTTGCCTCCATACTGCACACTGACAGGGTGCACTCCACAAACCAAACTGTAGTCAGTTAATCAGTCACTGATTTTCTAACCTGTTTTGTCCTGAACAAAGGGGTGCTGAGGCCTAGCATAGGGCACAAGGCAGGAACAAACCCTGGACAAGGCACCAGTCCATCGCAGGGAGAACCAAGCACACACTCGGGCCAACTTAATGTCGCCAATCCATCTAAACTGCACATATTTGGAAAGTGGAAGGAAATCAGAGCACCCAAGGAAATCCACACATACACAGGGAGAACATGCAAAATTCATGCAAGGAAGACACAAACCCTGGTCTCCTTACTGTGCTTGGCATGCCACCCCCCTAACCATAATGCAAATGAAATTAACAAGATAAAGTGCAAATCATTCATTACGTAATAAATTATAAAGAAATAAACACTCTTTCGACACAGACGAGGTCCCAAAAGGGCTAGAAATGGTATCTAAGGGATTCTGTCCAGTGTATACATTTAAAAAAAATGTTAAAGCACCACAGAATACACCTAACTTGATTTAAAGCAAAAACACCGTCTGCAATATCTGCACACCATTACACCCAAAAAAAATGCAGGGTGACATCTGTCAAAATGAACAAAATAACAGTTTCAGGGTCATTTATGTAATGATAACTGAAAAAATGTGTGTGTGCTTAGTGTGAGCCTAGCAAGACCAGTGTATGGGAAGAGAGTGGGGGTTCTCAGAATTTGAAGGGGTTTGCGAAGAATTTATGTGCAGCTGAAATTAAAGTTGGTGTGATAAACACCTTAAAAGTCGCAGATGATGGAGACATTGACATAGTCAGATGTGGAGCTGTCTTGGAATGGAAAAGACATTGCTAGCAATCAGCCAGCACTCTAGTTTATGATATTCTGTGCTTTTTGGAAAGTATTGGCTGCTCCCCTATTTATCTATCTATCTATCTATCTATCTATCTATCTATCTATCTATCTATCTATCTATCTATCTATCTATCTATCTGTCTGTCTGTCTGTCTGTCTGTCTGTCTATCTGTTGTGACCTGATCAGTACGGTGGCTGTGTGGCCCCAAGGGAAAGGAAAATAAATGTAACTTTATTAGATCTGAAAGTAAAAAGGAGCCTTTACTATATTTGCTTCTTTATTAATACAAGTTACTATCTGTAAACCAATGTTTCTTGGGTAACTGTGGGTCACAGACATGTTTGCAATTGGTCACCACATCATTGTGTAGTAACACTTTCTGCAGTGACAGCCCACCGTGTTGCAGCAAATGCTTTGCAACACCCAATTGCAGTTCAGCTGCAGACATGTGATCTTGGAGATGATGGTGTGCACCACACTAGGATGGATGAGCCATCTCAGGGAAAATAATAAAAAGGTTAAAGTGGACTGGATCTGCTAGCTTAGTGTTGTGGTGATGCACAAAATTTGCCATAAATACATGTGGAATCCCATTATAACAAAACTCACGAGACCATCAAAATATTTTGTTATAATATAAATTTTGTTGTAATGAATATGGAGAAAATATGTATAATATTGTGACCAGGGTCACCAGTGATTCACCATGTCTAATGGCACCAGTGTAAGGACAGCTCCATAGCTCCTTGACTGCATCTGGTAAACAGTAAACCAAGGGCAAAGCAATTGGTTGTCCTCTAAAGGATCAGGTTCCTGCATACCGTGCTTGCCATATAATACTTAAAATTTTTTTCCTCACACTCTCCTGATCTCACCGTGTCTGCCACAGCAGTGATTCTGAGCCACTGGTGTTCTTCAAATCTGAAGATGGGAGCTAAAGCAGGATGATCGCCTGTGCTGCGGCACCTAACAGCTCCTATTCTGAATGAAGTCATGAGAATGTAACTGTCTTCTCTACACAGTAATAAAGTACCTGTATTTTCCTTGAAAACCTGGACTCATCTTCCTGTCTCTCGTACAACTCTGTGACCCGAGATTGACAATACCTGTATAAAAAAATCAGTGCTTCTTAAACTGCAAAAAACGTTTTATTTGAAAATAAGACATTAGATTTTTATAGAAATATAGGTGTGAATCCAGAATGAAAATGAGACATTCGATGTAACTTTTTAAAATAGAAATACAGGTCTGAATACAGAATGAAAGCAGAAAGTTAGATGTAACTTTTTTAATAGAAATACAGGTATAAAAATATAGAATGAAAACGAGTCATCAGATGAAGATGAAAGCACCATTCCAAAATGCGTTCACCATGTCATTTTTCTTCATTCTGGAATCAACTTCGTCTAAGATTGTCATTTTTTCTTTCAGCATAAACTCATGCTGTTTCCCACTTTTTTTTTTTGTTATACTGAGATTTACATCACGTTTAAAACAAGATTCATTTAACATGATGTTCTATGAACGTTTGTCTGGGCCCACAAAAGGTATTCGTTATTATGAAAATTTTGTTACTTCGGTATGCGCTATAATGGGATTTAACCTGAATATGCAAGTTCTTCTATCAAGTTTTCTTTTATAAAACTTGACATTTGCGTAGAAATTTGTATACACACATTTCGGGCGTTCTTTTGTATGTTTGAAAGTTTTATAAATCTGACCCCTAATGCAGTCTCACTAGTGTGTTATATCATCTGAACATAACATCACTCAATATATATATTTTACAATTTATATTATATAACATAACATTTTAAACATTACATTGTATTTGTTATTTTAATCACTTTTTCAAATTGCTTATATGAGGAAAGGGAAAAAAAAAACAATATACTGAAATAAACAAATCATTTAAAAAAATGGTTTCCTAAATGCACATGAATATTAATCATATTAATTCAAACACCTCGAACAAAAAAATCTTACAAAACGCACATTCAAAAGCAGAAAGTTAAAACTCAAATTTTCTAGCTTCTATTGATAGATTAACTCAGATTTTGTTGCACATTCTGATTTATGTTTTATTTTGTGTTCTGCTATGTTCCTGTCCAAGGATGGCTCACACTATGCCTGGTGATGCTGGGATGCCAGTAAAAGCAAGCTCAAAAAATGGATGAATGAATGAAAAGAGGAAGGAAGTAAGGGAGGAATAACCTCATTATGGCAGGCAGCAATTTGCTAATAAAAACTGCTGATAGCAGAGTTGACTCCCTATCGTATGAGGCAGGAAATTTTAAATAATTTTGTACAGTATGCCACGCTTGTAATTCATTTAAAATAACCTTCCAGTAATTCCAATTAATGTAATGGAAGCTGTTTAATTCGCAGTGTTCTTCCAAGATATTGTCATGTAATAACAAAGCATTTTTTGTTTAAACGGACACCTAACTATAAATAGAGAAATGGCTTGTTTTAAGACTCACTTGATGAAACTAAGTACTGTAGACTTTTAGATAATGTCAACAATAATTTATAAGTCAATCTGTGGCATTATTGTAAATATAAATAAAAATTTGAATAAGAGCTTAAATTTAAGTGACATTTAATGTGACATTTAAATAAATTATAGCATCTGTTCATTTTACAAATGCTAACGGTTGTCCATCTGTCCCAGAAAAATTTACAAATGGCTGGACCTTGAACCTCGATCTTGTTCTTAAACGAGAGCTTCTGAAGGTGTAACACAACTCAATAATAACAGCAGCAAGCTATCTTGCCTGTGTGAGTGGACTTCAAGTTCTTCTCACGGCATGAGATGACATGGGCACATGCCCTAGCTGACATCCTTTCCAGATCTGGTTCAGGATCTCTCCTGCTTAGGTAGATAGATACATAGAAAGATAAGATAGCTCATTATTTGTCCCCAGGGAGGAAATTTGTTTTTTCACATAAGCTGAACAAATAAATATTATATTTAGGGCTGAGCAAGTTAACCTGTTATTATTGTGTTAACGCATTAACTCCAACAATTATTTTATCGTGCGATAACGCAGTTTTTGTTATTATTATTTGAAAGACTCAGTCTCGCTAGCGATTGATAGAGATCAGTGATCTTCTTGTTTCAATACGCTTTTGCTAGAAGGAAAATTATCTTTGTTGATTTGACCTCAATTCCCTGTGCGTGCATGAGTAGCGAAGAGCAAACTGCTTATAAAATGGCATGTTGAGAGATACCGAAATGAATGCTTAAAGCAAAATAACCCGTAGATGACTTTTTTCGTATTATCGCTGAATCAGACTCTGATTTGTGGGACTCCAATCTTGATGCAAGTGATCTGGAGATGAAAAACAAAGGCGAGGTACCGGCACGTTTGTGTAGCTGATGCACCTATGGCAATGTTCACTTCGGAGGACAGACACTTACGGTGACAGGAGGTACAAACCATATTGCGTCTTACTGCAACTGCCACCCCCACACACCTGTCTCACAAAGACAGCCAGGCAGCCAGCCCACCGTGCATTCCTGCTGGCTGTCGAGTTGCCCCACGCACAGTTGCTGCTGCTGCAAACTGCTAACAGGCGCCGACAGCAGGCATAACAGGCAGCAACAGATGTTTTATTTTGAATTATTTGTGAAACTATTGCTTTGTATGCTTTCAGAAAACTGAGTTTTTTGAAAAAATATTAGCCCTCAAAAAGTTGCTACTGAACATACGACTGTTTATGCTGCTCCCTGATAAAAGAAAATGTTTCTGCTGGTATCTGTTCAGATAAAAAAGAAAAGATTTAGAAATGTTAACTTGCTGTTGTTTGGAAGGTGCCTGTTATAATGTTGCGAATGTGGCTCTAGACTCTGAGGGTAACTCGTTTTTCTATAACAAACTACTGTAGATAAAATACTAATGCCCTGGCCGTGGCAAATAGCTTTGGTTTTATATTTGATTTGATTACATTAATGTTCAAGTTGAGATTTACAAGAAATATTTTAACTGCTACTATGTAAAGGGAATACTGCTGTTAAAAAGGACATTATTTGTTTAAAGTGTTTGCAAATGAAACTACTTTTGAGTTCATTATTGAATTTTGCACATAACAATGTGTTTGTTGTGATTGTCTGTGATTAATCGTGATTACAAATTTTAATCATTGCCCAGCACTAACTATATTATAAAAAACAACAATCCTTCTGTGAAGTACATACCAGAAAGACTAAATTATAAGAAAACTATAAAGAAAGAATAGCTTCTCTCTTGACTAAAGATAAAAAGACCAGTCACAGTCCCAGAAAGGCAATATGCAGACATATTGCTGTTATTATAAAGTCCCCATAGTGTTTCTTAACACACTTCTGCTGAATAATTTGTTAGCTGAAAGTCCTCAGTGTTATGGTGTAGTAGAGAGGATGTGCAGCATTGTTTATAATGACACTCAGTTTTGTTTTAATTCTCTCCTTTACTACAGCTTCCAGTGAGTCCAGAGAGAGTCCCATAACTGAACCTGGCCTTTGTAATTAACTCATTGATTAGAAAGGCCTCACTTGAAATGATGTTACCTGCCCAGTAAATCACAGCTTAGAAAATCACTCTGGTCATAACAGTGTTGTAGAAAATGTGAATGATGCTACTATGATGTCACTTTTTTATATAATTCATCTGTGTTACGAGACCAGTCCAACCTCCATATCCACTCCCTGAGTAGTCACCGGACATAGAGGATTTTTGATATTGTCAAAGTCAATAACCAGTTTCTTGGTTTTGTTGAAGATAAGTAGCAGAAAATTGTTTACATACCAAGTAACAACGTTCTCCAACTAAATCCTCTCCTTGTCTCATCCCTCTTATCAATACACCCCATAAATGTCAAAATACTTCTACAAGTGACGTGACCACCTGTAGTATTATGTTGCAACCCTAAACTGGAATTTGCTCTGAGACATAAGTCACTAATCCTTTGGTTTCAATTTATGCAGGGCTTTTGTAGCAATAAACTGGTAATTCAACATATTCTTAAAACTAAACTCTATTTTTGTCAATTAATTTTGTAGGTGAACTGATCTACGGGTTCTTCTTCAATGAAAAACAACACAGTCACTGTGACAGAATTTATTCTGGACTGCATTATTGAGGATCCACAAAGCAACAACACTGTCTACATTTTTATATTCATCTACTTAGTGACTCTCATTGGAAACTTCTTAGTAATTCTGGTCATTAAAATGAACCGCCACCTGCAGAAACCCATGTACTTCTACATCGGCACCCTGGCTGTCATGGACTTGATGAACAGCACGACTGTGATTCCCGAATTGGTGGCCATTCTATTAGATTACTCTGTTATTTTATATGAACTCTGTGTACTCCAGATGTTTCTCATAGGCTACATGAAAGTGGCCATTACTTTTATTTTTGCCTTGATGGCCTGTGACCGCTATATAGCAGTGCTTTATCCACTAAGGTACCCTTCAGTAATTACAAATAAAACTGTATGGACAGCTATCTTACTATTAAATGTTATTAGTACAGCATTACTTCTACCATTTATGTTGCTTGTTTCTGACATTTCTTATTGTCATGGCAATATCTTAAAATACTGTTTCTGTAATTTTTACACCATGGTTGATGTTTCCTGTAATGAAGATCCAAAATATGTAATCCTTTTGTTCACTATGATCCCCTTGTGTGGTGTAGCACCTTTAGCTTTAATAATATTTTCTTATGTCAAGATTGCCTGGGCAGCTCTGAGGATCTCCTCTTTTGATGGGAAACGAAAGGTTTTTAGCACCTGCCTGACCCATCTAATTGTAGTCGGGATGTTTTACTTTCCTTTGCTTTTATTTTATGTTTTGTCAGAGTCCAAAGTAAAACTGTCAACGGAAACATCCAATATGTTGGTTATTATAGCCCATGCGATTCCCTCCATGTTGAATCCTGTCATCTACAGCTTTAGGAACAATGAAATAAAAAGTAGTATTTATAAAATATTTTGGATCAGGAACTAAACAAATGTTTATTAGTTACTTGTAAAATGGTGTAAATCAATAACATTTTGTTAACGTCAATATCTTCTTAAGATTTTGATGTAAAAGAAACTTGTTGGCATATTTATCTACCAATACTGCAATATCGCAATGCAAATGCTACAATAAAATATATACCTTTATTTTAATATGTTGATCTTTTTTAATGTGAACTCATTGGATATTTTAATTTAGATTTTTATCATTTTGATTTGAAATAAATAGGGAATCATATCATTAAGGGTGTCAAGTCACAAAACATTGTGTTCATGAACTCTTATCACAAAGATCTCTGCAGAATCATTCTGGCTGGTTTCCTGATGTGGCCTGGCTAATAAAGAATAAGTTAAAGCAACATCATTAAGCTTTCAAATTACTGATATTATAACTGAGTAGCCAACAATATAAATAATGAACTATTCATTCATTCATTTTCCATGGCTTATCCAAAACTGGGTTTTGAACAACAGTCTTAGCAGTAAAGCCCCTATGTCCTTTTCCCCAACCACACTTGCCAACTCATTCTATTGGATGCCATGGTGTTCGCAGGCCATCTGGGAGATATAATTCTCTCAGCAAACCATGGGTCTTCCCCAGGTTTTCCAGCCAGCTGGTCGTGTCCAAAAAACCCCCACAGGGAGGCATCCAGGAGGCGTCTGTATCAGATGCCTGAACCATCTCAGTTGGCTTCTCTTGATGCCGTGGGTCAGTGGCTCTACCCTCACCACTACAGATCAGTACAATGACCAAATAACTGTGCTCGGTGCTTCAATCTGTCTGTTGATCTCAAAATTCCACTTCACCTTGCTTGTGAACAAGACCCCAAGGTACATTTGGAGAGGACAGTCTACCTTTTTCCTAATTTGGTCCATGGCCTCAGATTTGGAAGTACTGATCTTCTTCCCTGCCATTTCAAGCTCGGACGGAAACCGTTCCCAATAAACAAATGTAGACTGATTGATGCTCCCATGTTCCCTCCAGAATCCTCATGAGGGTAAAGAGCTTGTCCACCAGCCCATGAGCTGGATGGAATCTAAATAAAAAAACAGACCAGAAGAAATTATAAAGCGGATTCTGATACTCCATCTTCTTCAAAAAATGCTGCTAGACTGGACTGACAGACTTCACAGACAAGACAAACAGAAGACACCTACCAAGAGGCTGAGAGTTACTCCACAAAGAAGGGTCAGTGATAGTCTGGGGAAGCATATCTTTGGAGGGTTACACAGACCTGGTGCCCTGATGGCTGTTACGTACTGAGATGAGATCTTCAGTACCATTCTCAGATGTTATGCTGGTGCAGTGGGTCCTGGGGTTCTTTCTGGTGCAGGACAATGCGTGCAGTTTGTAGGAAGTTCCTGGATGACAAAGGCATTAATTAATTAATTGACTGGTCTGCATATTCCCCAGACCTAAATCCATTTGAGAACCTCTAGGATGTTATGTATCAGTGCATCCAACGGCACCAAGTAGCTCCACAAACTGTTTAGGAGCTCACTGATGCCCTGATCCACATCTGGGAAGAGATCCCCCAGGGTACCATCCACCACCTCATCAAGAGTGTGCCCAGACATTGTTGGGACTGCATACAGGCATGTGGGGGCCATTCACACTACTGAGTCACATTATGAGTTGCTGTGATAAAAAATTCACACAAGTTTGATCAGCCTGTGATTTCAGTTTTTGAGTTTGATTTTTGGTGTGATGTTGAATCTAGCCATGAATGGGAAGGTGATTTTGGTTCCCATGGACCGTTGTTACGTCATCGTGTTCTCAACAAATTACACATTATTATTCAATAAATATTTTCCACTTAAGTATTTCATTTATCAAGATCTGTTGTGTGATTTAAGTGTTCCCTTAATTTATTTTAGCAATGTAGAAAAAGGTATCCCCTGTTGGGTGGTTTCCAGCAATTGCACTGGTGAGACCCACTGAAAGCCTGACTTCTGCAGAGTCAATTGATATTCCTTCAGAGAATCACTCCTTTCCATCCTCTTCCCTTGCCAATTTATAATTTAATAGTGGACTTGTAGAGGTGTGGCATAGTGCACAAGCAGAATGTGTGTCAGCCCTAATTGGAGGAAGGGAGAAAAGGACTCCTTCTTTCCATTCTCTTCCCTCATTAATGCATTTAAAGGAGAAAAGAATGCTCCTAACCCAAAGCTACCTCGATATGTTAACAACTGGTCAAATTTACTCATGAAACTCTAATGAGCCGTCAAGAAAGGAACCTCCAACCCTATGAACCTTCTGGAGGACAATATTTATGAGTCCCTTGTAGTTCAAGCATAATCAAAATCAGAGATGACTGCCTGCGGAAGACTTTATCAACAGAAACACAGAGGCCTACCACAAGATAAAGATCTATCTATCTATCTAATCAGTGATGGGCTGGTGGCACCTCAATGTCTGCTTCCTGGATTATGTCCATTACTGTGTAAATGGGTTCTGGTCCAGCATGAGCCTGAATTGGATTAAGTTGGTTTGGGAATGTTCCTAAAATCACTTAAAACAGTGAGATTGATGCCATTTGGTCTACATTGGACTGGTTTCCTGCCCAGTCTAGTGCTGGTAAATGGTCCAACTTCCTATTCTGGACTGGAATAATCAATCAGGTTCAGGCCATGAATGACTGAATTAATGTCATTTTAAAGAGCAATGGTAATCTAGACCCACTGACCCTACCCAGGACAAGTGAGTAACAAAATGGAGAAATAGATGTGATGGTGATATTGGTGCCTAAAAACAGGCTTGGAATTAGTAAAACAGTACAATAAGATATGCCAAATGGAAACATAAAAGTAAACTGGACTTCCAGTTTTCAGCAAACAAGTGCTCTCAGGTTGATACTAACTATAAAAAGACATCTCCCAGATGTCTTACTCAGATTCATCCCTCCCTGATAAACTTAATAAGTTTTACAGCAGATTTGAACAACAAGGAGAAAAGTATCAACCATCCCTCTGCTCCTCAAATTCTGAAGTGGCTTTGGCAACAGTCGTCTCTTCACAAAAGCCTCACTCCTCTTCTTCCTTTTCTATCGAGAAATACAATACTGGGAAGCAATTTGCAAGACAGAACTACAAAATGTCTGCCGGTGTTCTGTCTCTCCCGCAATGATCAAATACTGTGCAAGCCAGCTCGCTCCTCTCTTCTCTAACATCTTTAATCAACCTCTTGACTAGTGTGCTGTTCCAGATTGCTTTAAATCTTCTCCTATTGCTCATGTTCTCAAAAATGATAAAATAAGCTGCCTCCATGCTTACGGACCTACTTTGTGCTAGAGCATCTGGACTGTAAAGGAAGTTATGCCAGAGTACTGTATGCAGACTTCAGTTCAGCTTTCAACACCATTGTCCCTGAGCTGTCATTAACTAAACTTCTACCAACTGAACTGGATGCCTCTATCTGTAAATTAATTTACAGTTTTCTAATATACCAGAAATAATACGTAATACGACTGTTTCTATATTAGCACTGGTGCCTCATGCCCCCCAACTCTTTTCCTAATACACCAATGACTGTGGGTCCACTGACCCCTCAGTAAAAATCGTTAAATTCACTAATGACACTTCCATCATTTGGTTCCACACTAATGGTAATGAAACAGATTAAAGAAAGGCGGTGTCTTGGGTGTGCTACCAATCACCTGTGACAGCAGTTACAACCTCTCCCAATAGAAAATAATGATTCTACAGTCCTCCATCCAGCCATCCATTATCCAACTCGCAATATCCTAACTACAGGGTCACGGGGGTCTGCTGGAGCCAATCCCAGCTAACACAGAGCGCAAGGCAGGAAACAAACCCTGTGGCAGGGTGACAGCCCACCACATGATCCTACAGTCAGTATGATGGAATCCTTTGAATTTATGGGGAGAACTATTACAAACATTTCCAGCTGGGACATCAACACCACTTCCATCACTAAGAAGGCTCTGCAGCAGATTAACTATTTTATGATAACTTAAAGAAATTAAATGATTCCCAGCCCTTCCTAGTATAATTCAACAAAGTCGTAATTGTCATCACATTCAGCATTGTTGTCTGGTTTGCATCAGCATTGGTCCACTCCAAAAATAGGCTACAGTGTGTTGTGAGGTCTGCTGAGAAGGTAATTGACTGTGTTCTTCCAACATTTGCAGACCTGTAATGCATCAGGCCTCACTTACCATGTCAACAGGATCATCATGGACTCAACTCACTCATCCTCATTACATGTTCCAGAAACTCCCTTCTGGTAAACGCTTTAGGTCAATTAAAACTAAAACTAACAGACACCTATACAGCTTCTTTCCCAGATCTGTAGCCCGGGTAAAAGAGTAATTTAGCCTATCTTACTAATGTGTTCCCTCTTATAGTGTATGAAGGTGTGTTTATGTGCAGTATATATTCATATATATATATATATATATATATATATATATATATATATATATATATATATGTATGTGTGTGTGTGTGTGTGTGTGTTGTGCCCAGGTGCAGGAATAACAAATCATCTTACAAATTAAAGTTGTGGCGCCAACTGGGTCGTCCTGCTTAATGACAAAAGTCCAAACGAAAATCATGCCACTTGGCGACAAGTTTAAATAGTTGGGAAAAACCGACAAAACCATCGTCTCATTGCAATGGAATAAAAGACGTCTGTTAGTCCAAAAGATGCCTCCTTCTGGGCAGCCAGGCTTCTTATATCATGCAAACTGGAATGGGCAGAGCTAAGTGCCCTCACTGATCAGTTTCTCAGAGCTGCGGGGAGTGAAGAAGAAGAGAACGTTAACAACAGCACCCCTATTCTGTAACTGTTTATAATTTATGTTATTTAAATTATACTATTTATGTTATTTGTATGTGATGTGATGGCGCAGTGGGTAGCACTGCTGCCTTGCAATTAGGTGACCCGGGTTTGCTTCCTGGGTCCTCCCTGCATGGAGTTTGCATGTTCTCCCCATGTCTGCGTGGGTTTCCTCCCACAGACATGCAGATTAGGTGGATTGGCGAACCTAAATTGTCCCTAGTGTGTTTTTGGAGTGAGTGTGTGTGTGTGTGCCCTGCCCGGGGTTTGTTTCCTGCCTTGCACCCTATGTTGGCTGGGATTGGCTCCAGCAGACCACCATGACCCTGTAGTTAGAATATAGCGGGTTGGATAATGGATGAATGAATGTGATGCTGTGTTCTGTTTTAAGCACAGAATATTACGTGCTGATGAATAAAAGGAATTCTTGAAAATTAATGAAAAAAACAATAATACTATCCACATGATTTGAATTAACTGATATGGTGGCCCAGATATTAGTGCTGTTGTCTTACTGTCCCAGGGAACAAAGTTTGAAGATGTGTAGGTCGGCCTTGCAAGGTACACTAACAGGATTGGATTTGGCTGTCTATGACTCTCAGATTGAAAAAGTGGGTGCAGGAAATGGACAGATGAATGTTTATTTACATTTTGTTAAGAAATGTGTTGTTATCATCAGTAATCATAATGAGTCCTCAAAAGAAATGAGTTAAAAAAGACTAATGCTCCTGGGTTTGTAATTTATCACTAATCTCCAGCCACCATCAGCATGAGACCACAAACACTTTTAAAAAGTAGGATCTCTTTGACGTAGCCGGGGTTCAAGGCTGTTATTCATCTTAGCCATAACACAAAGAATTCAAAGCACATGTTAGACTTCCCAAGAAAAGAAAACATGAGTGATTGAAACATGAAAACAGAACCCCCACAGTCAGAAACTCAACCTCAGTTGTCTAGTATTTCTAAAATGAGTCTGTTATGAACATTTTTATTTACTCTCTTTGACAATTTAAAAATACATTACTTGATGACACAACTCACAGTGAAGATCACAACAGTAGCTAAGGTAAGCAAGCTTTCTTTTTTAATGTATTTTAGTCAAGATTTTAAAAAATGTTTCGTTTATTTACAGTGGAAGCTTGAATGTAGAGCTAGATGTGCAGCGTGCAAAGAAATAAAGTACTTTTCAATCAGTTGTTCATTTTTTAATATAGTGCTCTTTACAAAGCACACCAATGCAGGCAACTTCACAAGCACTAGTGCAAATAAAATTAACAAAATAAAATACAATTCAATAGATTCAAATAAACCATTATATAGATGGGCTTAAAGTTTTTTTATACAGTATATGTATTTGCATATGTATATTTGTATGTTTAACATATGTATGTATAAAAGTGTTCAGGTATGTCTATTTTTATATTGTTTTATATATTTAAAACCTGTCTATGTAAGATCATTGTTGATACACAAACCAAATGAACTTCCCTCTATTGAATAATAAAGTTAAAGTTGGCTTGAGACAAATTATAAGAAAAACTACCTGTGCTACCCATCTAAGATGGGATGAAGTCTAACTAATTAATGGAGACCTCAGTGTTAACATTTGCAGTGCATCTAATGGAAAGTACTTTTTAATTCATGTAGTAATAAAATGCATTGAATTTATCATTCTGACAGATGGGACATCATAAACATTTGTAGTAATAAAATGCATTACCTCAAATGCATTACCATCTGTTAGAATGAATTTGCCATTTGGTATTGGATTTGTAAAAGGATTGTTAGGTATCATTTCACAATTTACAAATGCAATGGATTTTACTACTACAAATGTGTGTGATGCACCATCTGTCACATGTTGTATAGGTTACAATAGTACTAAATATGACATACTGTATAGAAGCAACCACTAGAGCCTATCTTTCTTAAAATATGTTCTACATTGATTCTATGTCTTTAATAAGTGGTGGACAACTGGCCTGCTGCTAAATAATTAGTGTTGATTGAAATACAAACCAGACCGTAGCAAGCAGATTTAGAACAGGATTTCTTTTCTATTGGAAACCAAACTAGGGCTGATTCATTGATTTCTGCAAATTTCCAGAATTTCAAAATATACATAAAATATACAGCCTACTCATAAAGCTGAAAGTTAGATAGTGCCATACTGCTTTCTACTTCTACTACTGCCTTCAAGATATCTGTGGAGTGGCATTTTCATTTGTGGTCATTATGATTTATTTAATGCATATAGGGATGCTCTGGAAAAGGTATAGGTGCTTTGGGAGGACACTGTTTTGACTACATTACTTCTCCTGACCTGTGTAAAATGGAGACCACATATTAATATCTCCATTGATTTTTTTTTTTTGTTATACTACGTATAGTGTGTCTAAGAGGACCTTTACATTTACATGTGATGGTTATCCCCAGATATTAAAATTATTCTGATATTATCCACAAAAAGTTAAATCAGTCTGGTATAACATGCCAGACATTTTACTGGACAAAAAGGTTTTTAACACTAGAAACCCTGAAGCTTACAAACAAAATCTGTAATGTCGAGCCACCTTAAATTCCTTCACACCTCTTCATTAGCACCTTTATTTTGCATATGTGTCAATCAGACCAAGCAGCAAGCAGCCTGCTATCATATCAAAAAAACAAAGCAACAGATGTTCTCCCAGCTCAAATCTGTTTATTTGGAAGTGAGGTGCCTGGAGTTGTACAGGGTAAATAATATATTGTTATTTGGAACACACAAATTTCTTGTGTGTTCCATGTCTACAACGATCTGGGTAAATGTAGGACGACAGGAAATGCAAGACAAGAAGTGTTGAACACATAGTTAAAACAGAAACTTTTTTCATGTTATAGTAATCTCTCTATATATAAAATCCAACGTCTGTCTGTCCACTTTTCACAAGAGAACTACTTAACAGATTTAGATTGTGTTTTTTACTATAATTTGCTTGAACATTCCTGTTGATTTTGAGAGTTCTCTCATCGTGCTAAGTATCATAGATCACTTATGGTACCAATTTATTTCTATGAATCAGAGAGACACACAAGCAGGCCAAGGGGAGGGGAACAGGGCTTTGGGGTGTACCTTACTTCCGCTTAGCTAGCAAATAAGAAAACAACTTAATGGACTTAGATAATTTGTTTAAAAATTTCGGTCGATTTTGCAACTTCTCTCATCGTGCTATGAATCATAGTTTGCTTGCAGGAGTGATATATTCACACTAACCTGAGACAGAGGCTGTGGGCTGAGGGTGAGGGGGAAGTGTGATGTCAGGAGTGGGGAGCCAGGTATGGCCCTCCTCATTGTCCTATTTCAGTACTGCACAGGTGGAGCCATGAGGGACAGCTAGTTATTGATAAAATGTTGACGTGAAATGTATAATGTGTGAAGAGTTAAGTTCAAATATACAGGTATAACAAAACAAGTGCACCTTTATTCAAGAATATAACCAAAGAAAATGAAATTATTCAATTTACATGTTGCTGTTAATATGTAAAAACCAAAGGCCATTTGTCAATCGCTTGGATGGGTGAGAGGTAAGAAAGGTTGCTTCTAAATCAAGAAGTTGCAGGTTCAATACCAGGTCTTTCCTACATTTTCCATTTTGAGAAGTGAGCTGCTATTATTATTATTATATAAAAACATATATTTGGTTTGAGTCTTTAACACTCGTTGCAAATTTTTGCTACTTGTAAAAGTTAATTTTTTTTATTCAGTTTTATTCTCTCAGTCACATTCACGTGTTACAATGAACTTGCGTCTTCCTCTCTGAGTGCATGCCGTTTATCTCCATTCTTTTCACAAGAGCGGCGACAACCACAGTTGGCGCTGTGTTTGATGCCTGCTCTGAACTATTTGTTGTACCATACAAACAAAGATACAGTGACCAGTATCAGGCTATCATGCGGCATTTGAGCTTTGATAACAAAGACACCCATGCAGAACATTTGAAAAATGACAGATTTGCACGTGCACGTGCAATGCTACTTCTTATTTAGGAAAAGATCCCAGTCTGTGGTCATAAAGCCATTTCTGGATGAAGGCAGAACTGTAACAAAAGACAACTTCTTCACATCATTTTTGTTGGCTATTAAAGTACTGCACTGCAACATAGCTCTGCTTGGCACCATAAAGTGGGATGGGAACTCCCACCTGCAGCTTAAGTTACTTCAGTATGCATGCAATTCTCCATGCTAGTGTTTAGATTTGGCAGTGCCATGCTAATGGTGTATGGGCCCAAAAAGAAAAAGTCTGTCTGTATTCCCAGTACCATGCACCGTAATGTGGAGACTGGGCAACAACGAAAAAACCCACCATGTCCAAATGACATTGTGTTTTCAAATAATTGTGTTTTCATTTCATGCTTGAAAGAGGCAGAGACAAAACCTTCACATTGATCCCTTCATTGCGGCGGCATTATCGCGGTGCTTCGTTTACTTAAAAGCCCAACAGCCCTATTGATTTTGATTTACTTTTCTCTCTCTCTCTGACATTCTCTGCTACGCGCACTCCTTTGAAGAGGAAGATATGTTTGCATTCTTTTAATTGTGAGAAAGAACTGTCATCTCTGTCTTGTCATGGAGCACAGTTTAAACGTTTGACTAAAGGGTGTTATTTCATGTCTAGAGGGCTCTAATAATATTAAAAAATGTATTTAGAAGGTCGTAAACATGTTTTCTATGATCTAACTGCGAAAATATTAGATTTATAAATAAAGAATCCTACTTCGTGGAAATTCATTTATCTGTCTGAAGCAGATTAACCGCGGTAAATGAGGGTTTACTGTATAACTGTGCGGAGAATATTTATAAACAGAGAGGGAGAGTTTCTAAGGGCTTAAAATATATAAAAATAACCTTACAAACATATGGTTTCTACTTTGCGGATTTTCACCTATTGTGTGGGGTTCTGGAACGCAACCCCCGCAATCGAGGAGGGATTACTGTACATGCTGTTAATAATAATGGGGTAAGTTGATTAATTCCTATTAACACTAGAATTGCCAGAATCTAAAAAAAACTCATAGATCCGGCCCACCTTAAAACCGTTCTCACTTCTTCGCCAGCGTCCTTTGTCTTCTAAATGTGCCAATTAACGGGAGCAGCAAGCAGCCGGCTATTCCACCCCCCACCGTCGCAGAACATTCACTAAGTTTTCCGAGCTCATGCCTTGTTTGATTATCTGGGAGTGACTCAACTGCTGGAGTTTTAGAGTCGAAATAATAGATCGTTATTTGGAACACATGCATTTCATGTGTGTTCCGTTTCTACAGTAATCTGTGTAGACACATTGCTAAAACTGAAACTTTGTCATATTTTAGTAATAAATGCTACAAAATGAAGGCATAAACTATAGAATGCGTGAAGCCTGATTTTCAAAGATCAAATAAACACCTTCACAAAAGGTTCAGAAAACAACAAAACAACTTTCGTGGCATAGCACTAAAGATTTGCCTCTCAGAGTGCAGCATTCTTACCATGTCTCACAGATTCAAGTTCGATTCCTTGCTAGGGAGAAAGTGTTACTTTTATTTTTCTTTTTAACTATGGCTGCGCTGCCTGCCTTCCTGCCTGCAAGCGTCTGCTTTCTGTGTGCTGGGGCGTTTTTCTTTTTTTTTCCTAAGTAAATTGCTAAGTTTAAAATGTCTATCGCGGTTATTTCTGTTGATTAATTCATGCTTTCATTCACTATAGCTAATACTGTTATCAAGTGGTCGCTATTTTTGCCTGTTGTATACAATTTATCTAGCGTCTTTATCTCCACTCTCACTGCCCGTTTGCCTGCGTGCAGCGTGTGTCGATTGATAAATGATTTAATGTATTTTCTTTTTAACCTCAAACGGACATAAAATTTATAAACTGTTATGTACTGTCAGTTAATGGATCTTAAAAGTAACAGTTATAAGGACACTTGTTCATGTTAATTGCAGTCTCAATTGTTAAACAATATTTTAAAAGGAGCATCCCACATGAAAATATAACGATCTCATTAACTGACAGTGCATACCAGTTTATAAATTTTATGTCCGTTTTGATGTTAAAAAGAAAAAAAAAATAACAGTCTCTCCTCAGGAGGGGAATTGAACTCAGGTCTCTAAAGCACAGCCAGCCCACTGCACGGAGTCAGTGACTCTTACCACTGCGCTACAGCAGTTGTTTTAATGTCCTTCAGCCTTTTGTGAAAGTGTTTATTTGACATTTGGACTTCATGCTTTTACACATTCTATAGTTTATGCCTATATTTTGTAACGTTTATTACTAAAATATGAAAAAGTTTCTGTTTTAACAATGTGTTTACACAGATTACTGTAGAAACTGAACCAACATGAAATGTGTGTGTTCCACATAACGATCTATTATTTCCACTCTAAAACTCCACTTCACTCCTAGATAATCAATCAAGGCATGAGCTGGGAGAACTCAGTGAACGTTCTGCGACGGTGGGGGATGGAATAGCCGGCTGCTTGCTGCTCGTCTTAAATGGCACATTTACAGGACAAAAGAAGCTGGCGGAGAAGTGAGAACGGTTTTAAGGTGGGCCAGATCTACGAGTTTTTTCGTAGACTCTGGTAATTCTAGTGTTAAATCCCACTGGATAGCCATCCAGGGCTGCAGCTTTTTTACTTTGTAGTGCAGTTTTGACATCTTGCATTTCTGAAAGTCTCAGAGGTTGATGAAGATGTTCTGCATTGAGGTCACCAAGCTGTGATATCCTTATTTTATCAAAAACATATTTATCTTGAGCCTTGTCTAGTTATAAGGGAGTTATAAAATTCCCTTCCTAGTTTTTTTTTTCCAGTGTTACATTATGAATCTGCAATTGTAATGCAAACTTTATGTTTATGCATTTCTTAAGCTAAGATCTTATTCCCCTTGTTTCCATGTTCACAATAGTGATGGCATGACTCAAAAATAAAATAAGGAAATAAAATTTTCCTTTCATCCTATACTTACCCAGATCTTTGTAGACATGGAACACATATGAAAAGCATGTATTCCAAATAACAATATGCTGTATTATTTACCCTATACAACTCCAGGCACCTCACATGCATATAAAGTGCCTTGGCTTGAGCTGGGAGAACTTTTTGCCCAAACTGAGCTCCATCAAGGTGGGGCATGGGAGAGCAGGCTGCTTGCTGCTTGTGCTGATCGACACAATTACAAAACAAAAGAAACTGATGAAGAGGTGTGAAGGAATTTAAGTTGGGCTGGGATAATGTGTTTTTTCGTAGGCTTCAGGAATTCTAGTGTTAAGTGGGTCTCCTGTAAAAACACAATCTCATCTTTAAAGGATTTAAGATGTCAGAATACTTTTTTCTCTTAAGGTCATGATTAAGGCAGTGAATATTACAGCTTAAACAATTTAATGATGATCAGAATTATTACTGTTCCTCCCTTGTAAGAAACATTTCTGATATTACATATGTTATTTAATTATATAAAATTAAATCCATCGCCTTTGAACTCAACAGTTTTATTTCTAATGTAATACTCATTGACATCGACATCAGTTAGAAAGACTGCAGCTTCTACTCACTGCTGCCTCTAGGTATATATAGGATTGCATTGACATGGAAACAAGCCATAATCTTGAAGGGGCGCATGGGCATAACTGACTTTGCCGGGGCACACAAAATCAGACAGATTCTCTTGCAGTATTTTAGCTGAGTGAGTCTCTAGTATAAATTTTACCAGTTATGGCTGTAAAATATAATGATTTTGACCTAAGAAGATCACAATCTACTGCCAGGCAGCAAAACCTGAGCACCCATGAGTATGCAAAACACCCCGATTTGAAAGTTTCATAATTTATGTTACACAATTAGCTGTTTCTCAAAAACCTTACATGAAGGGAAATATTTAAACATTTCTGTGACTAGCATCACAAAATCTATCTGGCACACAGTAAATTATGAAGGAAATGAAAACATTGAAAACAAAATTACCAAATGAGATGGTAGGGGAAAAGAGATTAATAAATCATAAACTTGCCCTCTTTCCTTTCCCTACATCTGTGTTTGTGTGCATTATCATTTCTACTAAAACATACTAGTATAATTGGTTAATAGAATACACTATATGTGTTTTAAACTATATATACTAAATATGTTCTCCATATTCTATGTATTCTATTATAGCTATTATTATTATTATTATTATTATAGTAAATACTTGTGGATAAGTTCTCCTGATAAGTCGGGACTTGATCTTATCGTATAATTTCCGGTATTTTATAATGTCGGTCGTATAAGACGAATGAGGAAAGCACACGCTATTGGTCCAGGAGATCACGGTATCCTAACGCACACTGCCTTTTTTTTCTGTGTATTGCACCTACGTGACCACATGGTAATGTTTGCACTGATTTGTGTTTTTGTATCTCACTCCCTCATACACGTTTAATCGTAAGAGCATCCCTTATCTATGATGGAGCGCTCGATCAGAATAAAATATGAGCTGGTTTTAAATTAAAAGTCATTGAAGTGGCAAAAGAAATTGGTAACTGCTCTGCTGCAACAAAATTCGATGTGTCTGAGAAACACGGAGTGAGATTGGAGGAAGCAAGAAGATGTAAAAAAAAAGTTTTGCATTTTTGAACGGTCGTATAAGTTGGGGTCTAATTATATTATCGATTTTTTGGGTTTCAAGACCCAACTTATACGTGAATATATACGATATTTTAAAACAGAAAAAATGATCCTGCATTGGACTGGGATCTTTATCAGAAATGGTTTAGGTTCTTGATGCTCTTGTAACTCTAAACTGGAAGAAAATAATCCAGAAAACAAATTTATTATTATTTGGTTCAGTGTATATATTATCGCTTTAAGGATTTTGTACCCATAAATGAATAAATGCAACATAAGTTTTAAAACTAAAATCACATTTTTTCCCTTTATTTGTAGGTGAATTGATCTGCAAGTTCTTCTTCAATGAGAAACAGCACAATCACTGTGACCGAGTTTGTTCTAAACTGCGTGATTGAGGATCCACAAAGCAACAACGCTGTCTACATTTTTTCACTCATCTACTTAGTGACTCTCATCGGAAACTTCTTAGTAATTCTTGTCATAACAATGAACCAGCACCTACAAACACCCATGTATTTGTACATCGGCACACTGGCTGTCATGGACTTGATAAACAGCACAACTGTGCTTCCTAAATTGGTGGCTGTCCTCTTACATTATTCTGTTATTTTATATGGACTCTGTGTACTTCAGATGTCTCTCATAAGTTACATGAAAGTGGCCATTACTTTTCTTTTCGCCATAATGGCCTGTGATCGCTATATAGCTATTCTTTATCCTTTGAGATACCCTTCAGTAATTACAACCAAAACTGTATGGACTGTTGTCTTTCTATTGAATATTATTAGTACAGCCTTAATTCTACCATATGTGTTCCTGGTTTCTGATCTTTCTTTTTGTCAGGACAACGTTTTACCATCCTGTTTTTGTAGTTTTTTTAACATGATAGATGTGTCCTGTGATAAAGATTCAAAATATGTAACCATTTCATTTGCTATGGTCGCTTTGTGTGGTGTAGGCCCTTTAGTTATAATTGTCTTGTCCTACATAAAGATTGCTCAAGCAGCTCTGAAAATCTCCTCTGTTGCTGGGAAGCAAAAGATTTTTACCACCTGTGTGACTCATCTGATTGTAGTCGGGATGTTTTACTTTCCTTTGCTGATATTCTACATCTTGCCCGAGACTGGGGTTAAACTGTCAACTGAAACATCTAATGTTTTGGTTATTATAGCCCATGCTATCCCCTCCATGATGAATCCTATTATTTACAGTTTCAGGAACACTGAAATAAAAAGTAGTATTTTCAAAATGTTTTTGACCATTAAACAAATTCAGCTACTTAAATACCCTTACAATGGGCCAAATCAATAATATTTAATAACTCACTGCATCTTTTTCAGTGTTTAAAATAAAAAATTATATTGCTGACCAAATCAACAATTGAGTAAGAAGACAAGTACAGTTAATGTGATGCACGCCAGACCAGTTGTATGTAGTAGTTGAGGAGGGAATGAAGACAAAACCGCTTGCCTTTATGAACAATGCTGCACATCCTCTCTCTGACACACTAACATTGAGGACTTTCAGACAACAAATTATTCAGCAGAAGTGTGTGAAGAACCATGACTGGGGGTACTTTTTACTTCCTGTAAGCGCTATATGTATGTAATGTCTTCTTCTTCTTCTTCTGTAATATGCCTTTATAGCACCTCACCGGGCCTGCTCTCTTGTTAGCCAAGTCACAATTTTTCATCAGTTTTGTAATTCTTGTGTGCTGTTTGTCATAATAGTGTTTGAGCTTGTGTAAAAAACTAAATTTTTTCTTCACAATGCAGATATTACAATTAAAAAAACTTTATACATTAGTTTTTCAAATCATTGGACTTTTTATTTGGGTGTTTTACTTTATGATTTGATTAGTTAACAATAAAAATTAGGAAGAATTGACAAGGTGAGCCTATCACCTAGCATTATATTTATATAAAAAAGAAATCAGTTTCTCTTTGTTGGTATCACAATCCAACCGGGCCAATAAAAATACACTAAAACATTTGTTTGTTTCTTTAAAGCTAGCTGGATTACTGATGCTATAATTGAGTGCTTGAGTCAGGGATAGCACAAACCAAACACAACACCAGAACAAATAACAATTTTTGAGCTTGATGTTATACACAACATGTGCGTTGGAAGAGGACTGTGATAAGACACGTTTTTAAATAAATTGTCAAGCTTGGGTGACAAAGTTGCACAGGAGAGTTCAACAGGTTACCCAAAGAGTAAAAACTTTATTGCTGTTCTGCCAGTTATAAACACAAGGCTCTTACAGAGGCCTCACAAGGAACTGCTGTCAAATGTGATGCATCGGATCCGTCTCCTGCTCAAAAGAACACAAAGTCTTCTTCATCAAGGGGATCCAGCAAGCCGGTAGCCACGGCTGGTGCAGAGGGAGTCTGGGGGAAGAAAGACGGGAGAGTGACAGACCTTAGGATGGCTGCGGCTTGCCAGCAATCCGGCAGCTTCTCCCACAAACAGGTACTGAAAGAATTTCTTTTCCATTGCAAAACTGTTTAAGAGGGGATTTGTGAAGGGCCCCCTGCGGCAGCAGTCACAAAATAAATACATTTTACGTCTCAGACTCCATGGGTGTACGTGTGTGTTCCGCCCCAAGATGTTTGATGGGTTGATTTGGACTCATTAGTTCCAAATGACTAATTGACTTCCTGTGGATTGTAATTAAGATGCTGTGTTGCGCCTATGCATGAGTGAAAGAGAAAAGCAGAAAAGAAAGAAGGATCGAAGGTTAAATGGAAAGTAAAAGAAAATAAGAGAAGATGGAAGACAAGCCAATGTAATAGAGTGGAAGCAGGCAGCAGTGTAGACAGCCCCGAGGAGGAGCATAGGGTCCAAATGAAGAGGGTCACTCTGGCTGATCGTTTTCAGGTGACCCGTTGCTGACGAGGGCACCCACATAAGACCGAGTAGTGGCAATGGGAAACAGAGGAGCGAGGATCGCCGCAGCGAAAAGCCGGGAGCCTGTGACAGCAGCAGAGGCCCAAGCTTGGATTTGAAACATTAGCTGTGTCTGTTAGACATCAGTTTAAAGAAGGATGCACCAGGGCTTGTGAGTTTATATAGAACTGTTTCCTGCCGTGTGTTTCACTCTCACTTTAAGGAATTATTTATTGCTTGTTTTAACACCACTTGTTTGTTTTTATTTTAAAATAAAAGCACCTGTACTCTTACACCACCTCATTACTGAGCGTGTCATCACTTTGTGGCAGCTCTTCCTTGGGTACGTTATCAATGGTTCTGCATCCAAGAGTCTCCTGGAAGTACCTCAAGGAGTGTGGAGAAAACCTGGACCATCGCATCATGACTAACACACGACATCTTTCAAGAAGTTAGCAAGTCGGCTAACTATGCAGATGGAAAAAAACAGGAATATTGCATGGTGTTTGGCAGACTACGCCTGTTGTACAAGATAGCATATGAGGAGACACTCACAAATTCCTAGAATCGGTCAATAGCACAGGAGTAGGGTGTAGTTATCAAACATACCGCTAACAATCGTGTGCTTATATTCTGGTTGATTAGTCCCCCAAGAGGAATCATGCTAAGATGATCGGGTTTATAGTTCTACTGTTTTTTCTAAAATTATGCAAGTGACTTGGGTAATTCCAAACCACCATGGCAGTTTTTCAAGAGACAATGATAATCAGGTTTTTGTTTTTTTTTGATACAGACAGACTGTTAATCAGCAACTTTCCATTGAACTGCTGAGGCATCTACGGGAAAGCATCAGGAAAAAAAAAATGTTAAAAAAAATGCCACACTCAATACTGCATTTTGCCAGCTATACCACATGCTCTACAGATCAGGTAGGAGACCAGCTGATCTTACCTTGTGGTTTGTGTGTGGATCGCAATGCTCCAGTGCTATAAAAATAGTTCCATCCTTCAGCTGAGACCTAAAACCGAGGTCCTAACTCTGTTTGCATAAAAGATCCTTTGGCATCCTTTGTAAGGGTTACAGTGAATCCTGATGTCCAGGCTAAATTGCCCACCCCGGCCTTGTCCATTTTGGCCTCCTAATCATGCCATGTACCTAATTGGCAAATTATCTCTCTCACCACTTCACCACCTAATAGCTAATGAGTGATGAATATACTGGCACAAGAATGGCTGCAGTCGCATTGTCCAAGTGGTTGTGGTTGAGAGTATGTAAAGCGTTTTGAATAATGAGGAAAGCGCTATATGTATGTAATGTCTTCTTCTTCTTCTTTTTCTTTTCTTCATCTTCATTCAGTCAAAGACATTTTGACCAAAAAACAATGTGGTTGTGTATGCCACAATTTCAACAAGAAATGGCCAATTTAACAAAGTTCATCAATGCTAATTTCAAATTTATCCATTTACACAGGTCAAGTTTCGATGATCCTTAAAGTCTACCAAACTACTTTGTGTGAAGAAAACTCTTCTAATGTTTGCAAAATGTGTTAATTTTATAATTATAGCTGGGAACCACAATTCTAATTCTCTTCATGATTTTGACCTCTTCAATCATGTCACTTCTCAGTCCCTAACTTGATGTGTACTCCACATATTTTAGGTACTACTGGTATATTGCCAAACATCCTGTTGGCCATCTTAAGTGCTTTTGTCTAAACTCTAGATATAGAAATTGAAAAGTCCACTATGATTCCTAGGTCCTTCTGATAATATGTACTTTCATGCTTCAGACCCTCCAGCATGTATTCAAATCTAACATTTTCACTATTTACATATAATAATTTACATTTACTTACTTTAAGTTTTCACTGCAATCTTGAAGTCTGAATTCTGTCCAGGCTCCTCTATAATTCTTCTTTTAAATTCTACATTATCTGCCATCTCCTCCTTGAACCGTCGCCTTATCGTGGTGGAGGGGTTTGCGTGTCCCAATGATCCTAGGAGCTATGTTGTCCGGGGCTTTATGCCTGGTAGAACCACCAAGGCAAACTGGTCCTAGGTGAGGGATGAGACAAAGAGCGGTTCAATAAACCTCTGATGAAGAATAAAAACCTTGGACGACGTTTTCCCTTGCTCGGACGCTGGTCACGGGCCCCCTCTGGAGCCAGGCCTGGAGGTGGGGCTCGATGGCGGCGCCTGGTGGCGGGCCTGCACCCATGGGGCTCGGCCGGGCACAGCCCGAAGAGGTAACGTGGGTCCTCCTCCCCATGGGCTCACCACCTATGGGAGGGGCCAAGGAGGTTGGGTGCAGTGTGAGTTGGGTGGTGGCGAGGCGGGACCTTGGCGGTCTGATCCTGGCTACAGAAACTGGCTCTTGGGGCGTGGAATGTCACCTCTCTGAAGGGAAGGAGCCTGAGCTAGTGCGCGAGGTCGAGAGGTTCCGCTAGATATAGTCGGACTCACCTCGACGCCACAGCTTGGACTCTGGAACCAATCTCCTTGAGAGGGGCTGGACTCTCTACCACTCTGGAGTTGCCCCCGGTGAGAGGCGCCGAGCAGGTGTGGGCATACTTATTGCCCCCACTGGAGCCTGTGCATTGGGGTTTACCCGGTGGGCGAGAGGGTGGCCTCCCTCCGCCGGGTGGGGAAGGGTCCTGACTGTTGTTTGTGCGTATGCCCGAACAGCAGTTTGGAGTATCCACCCTTTTGGAGTCTCTGGAGGGTTGCTAGAGGGCATACCTTCTGGGATTCCCTCGTTTTGCTGGGAGACTTCAATGCTCACGTGGGCAATGACAGTGAGACCTGGAAGGGCGTGATTGGGAGGAATGGCCCCGATCTGAACCCGGCGGTGTTTTGTTATTGGACTTCTGTGCTCGTCATGGATTGTCCATAACGAACACCATGTTCAAGCATAAGGGTGTTCATATGTGCACTTGGCACCAGGACACCCTAGGCCTCAGGTCGATGATCGACTTTGTGGTCGTGTCGTGGACTTGCGGCCATATGTCTTGGACACTTTCGGGTGAAGAGAGGGGCGGAGCTGTCAACTGATCACCACCTGGTGGTGAGTTGGCTTCGATGGTGGGGAAGATGCGGTCAGACCTGGTAGGCCCAAGCGTGTTGTGAGGGTCTGCTGGGAACGGCTGGCAGAGTCCCCTGTCAGAAGTAGCTTCAACTCCCACCTCCGGCAGAACTTCAACCCGTCCCGAGGGAGGTGGGGACATTGAGTCGAATGGGCCATGTTCCGTGCCTCTATTGTTGAGGCGGCTGACGGAGCTGTGGCGCAAGGTGGTCGGTGCCTGTCGTGGCGGCAATTCCCGAACCCGTTGGTGGACACCGGCGGTGAGGGATGCCGTCACGCTGAAGAAGGAGTCCTATAGGACTTTTTGTCCTGTGGGTCTCTGGAGGCAGCTGATAGGTACCGGCAGGCCAAGCGGAGCGGCTTCGGTTGTTGCTGAGGCAAAACTTCGGGCATGGGAGGAGTTTGGAGAGCCATGGAGAGCGACTTTGGACGGCTTCGAGGAGATTCTGGTCCACCGTCCGCCTCAGGAGGGAAGCAGTGCAGTGTCAACACCGTATATGGTGGGGATGGTGCGCTGCTGACCTCGACTTCGGGCGTTGTGGGTCGGTGGGAGGAGTACTTCGAAGACCTCCTCAATCCCACTAACATGCCTTCCAATGAGGAAGCAGAGCCTGGGGACTCTGAGGTGGGCTCTCCCATCTCTGGGACTGAAGTCACCGAGGTGGTCAAAAACTCCTTGGTGGCAGGGCCCGGGGTGGATGAGATCGCCCGGAGTTCCTTAAGGCTCTGGATGTTGTAGGACTGTCTTGGTTGACACGTCTCTGCAACATCGCATGGACATCGGGACAGTGCCTCTGGATTGGCAGACCGGGTGGTGGTCCCCTCTTTAAAAGGGGACGGAGGGTGTGTTCCAACTATAGAGGGATCACACTCCTCAGCCTCCCTGGAAAAGTCTATTCGGGGTTCTGGAGAGGAGGGTCCGTCGGATAGTCGAACCTCGGATTCAGGAGGAACAGTGTGGTTTTAGTCCTGGTCGGAACAGTGGACCAGCTCTTCACCCTTAGCAGAGTCCTGGAGGGTGCATGGGAGTTTGCCCGACCGGTCTACATGTGTTTTGTGGACTTGGAAAAGGCATTCGACCGTGTCCCTCGGGAATCCTGTGGGGGATGCTCCGGGAATATGGGGTACCGGACCCCCTGATAAGAGCTGTTCGGTCTCTGTACAACCGGTGTCAGTAAGTCGAGCCCGTTTCCAGTGAGAGTTGGACTCCGCCAGGGCTGCCCTTTGTCACCGATTCTGTTCATAACTTTTATGGACAGAATTTCTAGGCGCAGCCAGGGTGTTGAAGGGGTCCGGTTTGGTGGACTCAGGATTGGGTCACTGCTTTTGCAGATGATGTTGTCCTGTTTGCTTCATCAGGCCGTGATCTTCAGCTCTCTCTGGATCGGTTCGCAGCTGAGTGTGAAGCGGCTGGGATGAGAATCAGCACCTCCAACTCCGAGAGCATGGTCCTCAGCCGAAAAAGGGTGGAGTGGCCTCTCAGGGTTGGGGAGAGATCCTGCCCCAAGTGGAGGAGTTCAAGTATCTCGGGGTCTTGTTCACGAGTGAGGGAAGAATGGAGCGTGAGATCGACAGGCGGATCGGTGCGGCATCCGCAGTGATGCGGGCTCTGCATCGGTCTGTCGTGGTGAAAAAGGAGCTGAGCCGTAAGGCAAAGCTCTCAATTTACCAGTCGATCTACGCTCCTACCCTCACCTATGGTCATGAGCTATGGGTAGTGACCGAAAGAACGAGATCGCGAATACAAGTGGCTGAAATGAGTTTCCTCCGCAGGGTGTCTGGGCTTTCCCTTAAAGATAGGGTGAGAAGCTCAGTCATCCGGGAGGGGCTCAGAGTAGAACCGCTGCTCCTCCGCATCGAGAGGAGTCAGATGAGGTGGCTCGGGCATCTGATCAGGATGCCTCCTGGGCGCCTCCCTGGTGAGGTGTTCCGGGCACGTCCAACCGGGAGGAGGCCCCGGGGAAGACCCAGGACACTGGAGGGACTATGTCTCCCGGCTGGCCTGGGAACGCCTTGGGATTCTCCCGGAAGAGCTGGAAGAAGTGGCCAGGGAGAAGGAAGTCTGGGCCTCTCTGCTTAAGCTGCTGCCCCCTCGAAACCGACCTCGGATAAGCGGAAGAGGATGGATGGATGGATGGATTATCTGCCATTCCATCCAGTTTGGTATCATCCATCCATCCATCTATCCATTATCCAACCTGCTAGATCCTAACTACAGGGTCACAGGGGTCCACTGGAGCCAATCCCAGCCAACACAGGGCGCAAGGCAGGAAACAAACCCCGGGCAGGGCGCTCGCCCACAGCAGTGATTATATCTATGAAATCAATTTGTGCTCTATAATACAGTATATTCTAATTCATATTTGGCTAATTTAAAGTCCCTCATAACCATAAAATTCTCTCTAAACTTGTTTCATTAAATTTATTGAACAGATCCATATTGTCATCATTTTCTGTTCTATACAACACTACCAATATGGGGAATCTATCCTCATGCTTTCCAAGCATTTGCACTAAGATACACCTCATCACCATTAAAAGCAAACATTCATCCATATTACACTTTACATTATTTTTACATTTTTTATTTATCTTTCCTAGATGACGTCTACCAGTCTGTGTAATACTTAACTGCATGCCTTGAAAATTGGGGCATGCATGTAACTTCAACTCTTTTTTTTATTTTTTGATACTTCTAGCGTTGAGGCAAGCAGTTTTTACTTTGTTGCACTTTTTCTTTTTGGCTTCTTAAGCATGGGTAGTCATAGTGATGGTGTGGGTTGTCTCCATGCTCACCTCTCTCTGTTTTGGAGCCTCTTGAACTGGCCACCATCGATAACATAACCATGGATGAGCCGGGCAAATGAGGACACATATATAAAGCAAGGGGTAGGTGTACAAACGCTCAGGTGCTTTTATTTAGAACAAAGTCAAACAAACAGTGTTCAAATAGTGAAGCTCCATCTTCAAAAATAAATAAATAATCCATTAAAACAGTGGTGGCCTGTGAGTTAAAGTTCAACCTTAAAATTAGAATAATACCAACACAGTCATTGGGTCCATAATGTTCTGCGCCAGAATAGCACAGCACAACTCTCAGCCGCGGTCCTCACCACCCAATCCCATCTTAGCTGCCTCATGCATTGCCTGCCAGACCTCTCAGGGTCAGTTATCCTCTCATTATACTTGATGCTCCCTTGACGAAACCTTGGATCCTTGTGGTAGAACTCCACCTTAATCACACCTACTCTATTAACCAAAAATCACTGAGGACGAATATCTCTGCAAGGCCAATGACTATGCTGCCTCTTCCACACTGACTGGCCTCCTCATCTTGCCTCCCCACCTGACGCTGTTCTAATGGCTTTCTGCTTCCTTTCTCTGTTCGCTCTCTCTCCCCTCTCCCCTTCTGTCCCATGCAGGCTCTTCTTATTCTGCCTCTCCTAATGGGGCACAGATGTCAGATGGTGCTCTCTCCTCTGCAATAATGAAGCACCTGACTGACACTCACACTTGCCCATGCATACTCAATCAACCAGGCATCTCCATCATCCCAGGGGTATGTATTCACTAAAATATGCAGACTTCAGGTGGAACACATGAAGAGAATGCCAAATCTGGAAATGATAAAACAAATCAAGGTGGTAAATTAAAAATGAATTGTTTGCTTGATTAGGCAGAGTGTTATTCTCCAAGAAATGTTGATGCCATTTTCTTCAGTTCGTCAAGCAAATCCCTCGAGACTGGAACCATTTTTGGGATAGCTGCTGATGTAAATAGTGTTGGATTAGTACTAACATTTTGATCTTGGTACCAATACCAGTTTACGCACCTCAGTCCTGGTACGAAAATGATGTCAAAATAAATAATGGATAATTAAACCTTACTGATCAGTGGTAGTGCTGCTGTAAAACCAGGTTTTGCGTCCCGATTCCTCTTTGTGTGGTTTGCACTTTCTCCTAATGTCTGTGTCAGTTTCCCCCAGTTTCTTCCCACAGTCCAAAGACAAGGTTAGGAGAAATGGATTTTTCAAATTGGCCCTAGTGTGTGCTTTGTGGTGTTGCTGGGTGTTTGTCTGTACCCTGCGATGGACTGGCGCCCGTGTCCAAGGTTTGTTCCCCGCCTTCAATACAATGCTAAGTGAGATAGACTCCAGCAGACCCCCTCAATCCTGTTCAGGACAAAGCATATTAGTAAATGGCTGACTAAGTTAATAAACCCTCCAAATACTTCCAGCTGCTTCGTTCCCTCAGCCTTTATACACACAGGCGTCCCTGCTCCACCATAAACATGTACATTGCCTCTTATGGTTTCAGCAGTTCTATAAGAGTTAATGTTCAAATTCCTGTTTTTTTTATTTAATTTTTTATGTTAATAAGGTTAGCCATGTTTATTATTTATTCACTTTTTATTTATCAGTTTTGTGTACTGTTTAGTTTCTATGTATCTCTGCTTGTCTTGCAGTGTTCTGCGAGTTTTGAAGGTGGTTTCCGAGGAGAAAGGCTGTCTGCTTATTATTGCATAGGGACTTCTCTGAGCCCTATAAAGGCTCTGAGCCCTATAAAAGCAGTCCCTTGCGATTCATTGAATTCACTTGTCGGTTTTGTTTTGGTGATTTCTTTCTTTGTTTATTATTGATCCTTTGGATTTTTTTTACATATTATTTGCAACTTCCCTTTGGATTTGTGTAACTCTTTTTGAGGTATTTTGTGCTCTTCAGAGCTTATTTGTGCTATTTTTTAGTAGAAATAAATATATTTGCTTCAAGCCAAGAGCTGACAACTACTTTTACTTGTGGGGTTACAGTTTTTGACACCCTGTGCTTGGGATCTCCATAGTTGCTCTACTTGCTAGATTTGCTCTACTCAGCCCCACTATGTATATCATAATGGGGGGTTTATGATGGAGGGGGGTTGGAGGTCTGTCCTTTAAGTTTTAATTCCTGTACAGAAATAAGCATAATATTGGTGTAGTAGCATTTTAAAAATTGGTTTGTTTCAGTACTTTTTTCAGTACTGGCATACTGCTCATCACTAGATGTAAATAGCAAACACAGTACATGATAAACTGTATTGTGTATTTGGAGAAACAGGTCTGTGGTGCTGCAGCTCGTGAATCATTTTAAGTGGAAGGTGAAACTATCAATATTTTCACATCACTTTCCATGGCAAACAATCTAATGGTCAGATAGAGAAGCCTCCTTTACATTTTGGCCAAGGTGAGATAGAAGCTGCCACCCCACTTTAAACAGCAACAAAAGAGATGGCCAAGGCAGCAGCCACTGAGAAAATAAAGACACAATGTCAGGTGGGCAGATGTACGTGCAATAAACCAAAGGTGCTCTGTTTAAAGCAGCAATGTATTGTGTGTAGAAGCTGCTGGCAAACGACTGCAAGAATCTATGTGGACTGCTGATGCTAATTGTCTTGTGCTCAGCTGACAGGCCACTTGCTGCTGATACAGTATACTGTGAAATACAGTGGTACCTCTGGTCACGACTGTTATTTGTTCCAAAACTCTGGACGTGACCTGATTTGGTTATGACCTAAATTAATCTATTCCATACCATATGAACTGTATGTAAATATATATATTTTTAAGTACAAAAATAGTTAATTATACCATAGAATGCACAGTAAAAACATTGCATAACTGAGGAACCCTTGAACAACAGAGAAAACTAACATTGTAAGAGTTTGTGCTAGACGCTTATGAACTGCTTGCCGTAAACGATTTTTTTAATGAGTTTTAAACACAGAGAAAAAAAATTAAATGCCACTTCTCTTGCAAAACTTTTCAAACCATTCTCTACTGGCTTTAAATGCCTCACCTTTGCTACTCAAAGAAGTATTTTTTTTCAGCAAATCGCTATAATTCTTCCTGGCTTTCTCGCATATGATCACCTCGCTTACGCTATCCCCTGCAAGGTGCTTCTCGTTCAACCACACTAGCAACAGTTTTTCCACCTCTTCCAGCACTTGAGGCCTCTGTTTGGTTAACATTGTAACTCCTTTTGCAGAATTAGCTGCTTTGTTAGGCCCTGTATACACAAATAAAAGAAAATGGAAAACGGAGAATGGGAAATCATTGGCACTTACGAACGTGCATAAAAAAAACTGGCCGCTAGTGTTTTTGTTTGCCACCAGAGCGTGTGGTCGTGAACAGATGCAAAATTTGGCAAACTTTTTGGTCATAACCTGATTTGTTTGTGATCCAAAACATTCGTGACCAGAGGTTCTACTGTATGTGGGTATGATTCTACATTTTGAACGACTTAACTTAGCTTAGGTTAGCTTAGATAAGGAAAGTGTTGTTATGCTTTTCACAATTAAATACTAAAAAGGAATTCCTGAAAGAACAGTTACTGGGATAAAGGTGCTGCATTACATTACATAGTCCATTTATGACCTGAAAACACAGGTTTGGTAAAAATGATTGCAACTCAAAAACCTCTTAATGTATTGATGTAAAGCCACTTTCAAATAGTATAAATAGTACTCTCCTGCTAGAAAATAACGGTTTAGAGCATGCCCTTGCTGAAAGTCGAGCTGCATGGCTAAAGGTACTGTTTTGCACTGTGTAGTGTACTTTTGTATCATAAACACAAGTCTAAAATAAAAATGTATTCAAGTACAGGTATTAGTCGATTTAGGTTTGGGATATGTTCCAGCACTGGGGATGCAAGTCAATATGGGCATATATACTGCACAGCATAAAATACATTAGAACAATCTAGATGAGAACAGGCCATTCAGCCCAACAAAGCTTGCCTGTCCTATCCACTTAATTTCCTCTAAAAGAATCAAGTCGAGTTTTGTAGATCACTAAAGTTCTACTGTCCACCACACTACTTGATCACTTATTCCATGTGTGTCATTCTCTGTGTAAAGAAAACCTTCCTAATATTTATGCAACATTTACCCTTAACAAATTTCCAATTGTGTCTCCATGTTTGTGATGAACTCAATTTAAAGTCACAGTCTCAATCCACTTGGACTAATTCTAATCATGTCTTCTCTCAATCCTCATTTGCTTAATCTAAAAAGGCTCAGCTCTTTTTATTTTGCTCATAATTTATCTGCTGCAGCCCTGGAATAAGCTTAGGTGTGGTTCTCTGGACTTTTTCCATCGCTGTTATGTCCTTTTTATAGCCTATAGACCAAACCTGCACATAGTACTTTTATGTCTAGGAAAGAGAGACGTTGACAGCTGGTAAGTGCAACAACTCCAAAACCTTTTTTATTGTTTGCTCTCTTTTCCTTTTTACCCAGACCAAAGTAATCAAGCTCATCTCACCAAACAACAGACCTACCGCACATGGCTGCATAATCGAACCCTGCAATTAATATCACAGTGCAGATATATAACATTTCTACCCCCTTCCACCAACAGCAAAGAAATCCAAGTATATAACAGAACAGTTAAACATGAAATGCAGTAACAAAATCCTGCAAGTGTCCAGGGCGAGAACGCAACCGAGTGGGACGTGGAGATGGCTCCTGGGGCTGAATAACAGGCTCGGTTTCATTTTGTGGTACATCAGACTGGATAACAGAGTCACCCAGCCATGCGTTTGGAATGGCCGAAGAATTTTCATTGTGTTTGTCAGCAGGATGAAATTCTACAACAGATGATGGTGGTGACACCTTTCGAAGACATGTGGCATGCCACCGAGAACCATCAGTAAGACCAAATGTGGCTGGGCCAAGCTGTCAGGTGACTTGTACTGGTGAGGACCAGAAAGAGGCCATTTTGTTATTGCGATGAGGCTTCCGAACTCTTACCCAGTCCGAGACTGCTATGCTGACCTCCTTGACCCGTTTTGATTGATCAAACCTTTGTTTCATTCTGTGTTGCTTTCTGGTGACAGAGTGCTTAACGTGAGGAATTGAAGGAAGAGCACAGGGAATACTCTCACCGAAAAAAGGACGAAGTCTGTCGAGAGGTAGGGTAAGCTCACGACCTAGCATGAGGAAGGCAGGCGAGACTCCAGTTGTGCTATGCTGGGATGATCTGTAGTGCAAGAGGGTATTAAGCAGAGCCTGATCAAAAGAACACCCTTGTGCCTGGTGTGCCCTAAGGCCATGTTTTAGTGTTTGGTTGAAACGTTCCACCCCTCCATTAGACTGTGGATGGTAATAGGCAGTGCGAACATGTTTAATGCATTTTGATTCCAGAAATGAGGCAAATTGATTACTGGTGAACTGAGGCCCATTATCCGTAGTAATGGTCTTAGGGAGACCCCAGCGAGAAAACAGTGATTCCAGAATGTTAATGACGACACAGGATGTGACTGTGCCAGTTGCAGCAACCTCTGGCCATTTTGAGTGTAAGTCATACACAACAACCAAATACCGCTGATGGTGAGGGACACCATGGATTTCTCCCGAGATGTCCATCTGTATATGTTCCCAGGGTAGGGTGGGCCAGGCAATAGGCTGCAATGGGGGAGGAGCCTGGAGACCTGTCTTGCCACTTACCAGACAGGCCACACAATCTTTAACCAGAGTCTCAATGTCCCTGTCTATGCCAGGCCACCACACCAAGTCACGACATCTCTGTTTTAGTTTCACTATACCTAAGTGGCCCTCATGTGCCATTGACAACACACGTGCACGAAGCGCATTTGGAACCACAGTACGAAACCCTCGTGCCACACAAGAACCATTCCAGCAGGAGAGTTCTTCTTTCACTCTGGCAAAGGGTAACAGATCCTCAGGTGCCATGCTAGGCCAACCATTCCTGATAAAGTGGCATACCTGGGATAAAACTGGGTCATGTGCAGAGGCCTCCTTGAGTTCTTGGAGAGATATAGTAGTCTGAAGAGGCATGTGCATCATTTGGACAATCTCATGTTCCATTTAGTCAGAGTCAGGAGGCTGGGCTGAAGACGTAACTGGCGGTGTCCAGTGCCAGATGCCGACAGCAGGGTAGTGAGAGCTTGATGGTCTGTTCTTAGTGTGAAATGTCGGCCATACAGGTAAAGGTGCCATCTCTCACATGCCCAGACACATGCCAGTGCCTCACGTTCACCCACCGAGTATTTCTGTTCTGTTTCAGTGAGGGCACGAGAGGCAAAAGCTATGGGCTTCTCCACTTTATCCTGACTTTGTGATAGCACGGCCCCCACTGCTATAGCAGATGCATCACAGGTGACAAACGTGGGGCTAGAGATGTCAAAGTGGGCTAGAATTGGAGGGGAAGTAAGCTGTGATTTCAGGAGGTGAACAGCCTTGGCACAATCAGGAGACCACACCCATGGCTCATCCTTCCGCAGAAGCTGGCGCAATGGTGCTGTAGTAACAGAATACTGGGGCAAAAACTTCAAATAGTAACTGGCTATGCCCAGAAAGGAAGCCACCTCAGCTGCAGATGTAGGCTCCGGAATGGCGTGGATTGCATCAACATTTGATTGGAGTGGAGATATGCCAGCAGCTGATACTTGAAATCCAACAAATTCTATCTTTGGCACTGCAAAGACACACTTCTCCGCATTCAATGTGAGTTTGTGTTTAGACAGAGCTGAAAAGACCATGTGAAGACGTTTGTCATGAACAGCAGCGGTGGGCCCATGTACAACAATGTCATCTAAGTATATGACCACTCCAGGGATGCCAGCAAACACTGAGGACATGACTTTTTGAAAGCTGCTTGGTGCTGAACATAACCCAAATGGTACTCTTGTATAACGAAACATGCCATCATGTGTTACAAAAGTTGTGAGGTCTCTACTGCTGGGGTGGAGGGGCACTTGCAAATAAACTTGCCTAAGATCCAATTTAGAAAATAAGATAGAAACATATAACTGTGCTGTGAGTTCTTCTGAAGTGGGAAGTGGATATTTGTCTGGAATTATTGCCTTATTTACTGCACGAAGATCGATGCAGATGCGCAAGCCACCAGACTTCTTCTTAGCTACTACTATGTTGGAGACCCATGGGGAGGCGTTGACTGGTTCAATGATGCCAGCTGCTAGTAGCTGCCGCAGCTCAGTGGACACCCCATCTCGAAAGGCCAGCGGGATACGTCGTAAAGGCTGTATAACTGGTGTGACAGTGGGGTTGAGTAAAGGCTTGTGAGTGTAGGCAGTGACGCAACCCAAACCTGTAAAGAGTCCAGGCCATTTTTGTTGTTGTAGTGAGGTTACCTGTAAGATTTGCATGCCACTTTTATCTAAGACAGAAAATCCCAGGGCAAGAAACAGATCTAGCCCCATCAGATTTGCCCCTTTTTTTGTAACATGAAAACAAACATTAGGCAGAACATCTTTGCCATACTGAACAGTGAGGTCGACTGAACCCATCAGGGAGATCTGAGAGTCCCCATAACCATTGGCAGTAGTGGTAGGTGAAGACAAGGCCATAGAACTGAAAAACTGTTTATATGTGTGTATATTTAAGAGGGACATTGTAGCACCAGTGTCCAACAAGAGGGAAATGTTCACACCATTTAAACTAACTGTGCATGACTTGAAAGCTGCTGGTCCTGAAATCACATTGTGAATTATAGTTGCAGTCTGTCCGTGCGCACTGATTGGAGAAGAACGACATACCTTAGCAAAGTGGTTCTGTTTACCACAGCTACGACAGGTCTGACCGCGTGCTGGGCAGCTTTGAGCTCTGGTCGCGTGTGATCGTGATCCACAGTTTCTACAGTGCTGCTGAAATTGTCTTGAACGCCTGCGCTGCACAAACTGCACTGTCTGTTCTCGGTCTGTTGCGTTGACTTCGGATGCTGCGGAATCGTCCGTCTGCGAGTGCTGCGCGTAACTGTCTGATGGGAAGGCAGAAGCAAAGCGTTTCGAAAGCTCCGCCGCACAAACAGCTGCAGATTCCACACTGAATGCTATTGCGACTGCATTTGGTAATGTCAAATCATCCCTTTCAAGCAAAAGTCTTTCGCGAACTTTATCATTGCTAGTGCATTCGATTAGCTGGTCGCGGATCATTTCCTCTTGTAATGCCCCGAACTTGCATGAGCTAGCTAGTCCTCTTAAGTTTGCGACATACTGAAGCACCGTCTCCCCAGGAAGCTGACGGCGCTGTCTGAAAATAAATCTTCGTAGTAGAGCACTTTGTGGGGCAGAGAAGTGGGCATTCAAAAGTGTAACTGCAGTATCGTATGTGTCAGCTAGTCCCAAAGTCCCAAGCACTCGCTGCCCTTCCGCTCCCATGCAATGAACGAGTAGCGCCCTTTTGCCAGCGGCCAAAACATCCTCAAGCCCCAAGGCAGTGAGATAGACTTCAAAGGATTGTAGCCAACGAGTCCACGGAATCGGAGGCTCACCGGGTAAAAGCAGGAAGGGAGGCGGTGGTGAAAGGGAAAACTCAGCCATTCTCGTCGCCAAATTTTATGTCTAGGAAAGAGAGACGCTGACAGCTGGTAAGTGCAACAACTCCAAAACCTTTTTTATTGTTTGCTCTCCTTTCCTTTTTACCCAGACCAAAGTAATCAAGCTCATCTCACCAAACAACAGACCTACCGCACATGGCTGCATAATCGAACCCTGCAATTAATATCACAGTGCAGATATATAACAAGTACACCAGGTGAGGCATCACCAGTGTGTTATAAAATCACAATACTATACACAAAAAAGTACAATAGTTATATATTTATACTTATACTGTATATTTAAGTAAACCTCTTTATTTTTCAAAATAGTTGTTATTGAAACCTACCAAAACAGTATGCAGCAGCATTCACTGCTTTGCCACATTCATATTGTTTGACAAAGTTTAACTCTGTTTAGTGACTCTGCCTATGAGAGAACCGGTTGATGAGTCCCTGCAGGAGCAAGTCAGACTCTGCCCTGGGACGCAGCCGGGGCAGTCAATGTGTTGTGAGATCTCGTGATTCTTCCTTAAAACTAAGAGGAAGAGAGGCATCTCCTGAGGCCAATAGCAGGAGCTAGGGAATCCATTCCCAGATGAGTTTATCCATTCCTGGGAATTCAGGAATCCCGCATGTCTTTCCCGGGAATCCCGGGCTCCTGGGGATGACACAGTGCACGGGCATCTCACATGTGAACGGTTTTAGAACAACCAATACTTATTTTTACTAAAACTGCTGCAATATGTTGACACCAATAAAAGACTAGCCTTATCTACAAGCAGTTCATGCTGTCATATAAGTACATGTATCTAGTTCAGGGTGCCCACACTTTTCGACTTGAGCTACTTTTAAAATGACCAGGTCGAAATGATCTACCTACATTAAAAAAATATATATATATATATATATATATATATATATATATATATATATATATATATATATATATATATATATATATATATATATATATATATATATATAGCATAGTTTTACTGTCAAATAATGCAAACACTGCAACACATGTTTCGCCCTTTACGTTGCGCCACGGCATGTGGTTCGTTTATTTGACAGCATGTGTAATTACATTCATGTCATCCGTAGTCTGAATCATAATCTGATTGTATGGGTGCATGTGGGATGACCAGTGTGTTAGAAAGAAAGAGATCTCAGACTGGCCGCCCTGTATGTCAATCAAGTGGCAAATGCCATAGGGAGGATATATGACAGACTAGCATTTAAAAAAATTTTTTTTTGAATGCAACGTGATCTACCTGATCAGATACCGATACACTTGTTCTAAACAACGCCCACGCTTGCCGTTGCTCTGAAACACTGCCATTTCAGCTTTTACTGATGGATCCAGTTTCTTGTCATCATTCTGTGACGGCAAGTTTCTTGGCACAGATAATGCGGATGCAACAAACTGACGCATTGCAATTTCAAGTTGCCGTTCAAAGCTGTTGTCTGACAGATGTCAATGAAGTCTGGCCTGTCCCGGCATTGGTGAGCTGCCGAGTACAGACTCCTCACAGTCCACTATACTCAGTCTTAGTCGGAGCCGGGAGACTGACGACTGCTGCTGGTTGACTAAATTAATCTGCAAAACACTACACCGTGGGACGAAAAACCATGCCACTTAATTATTTTCAACTATAACTGTTATTTCTTGATCGATTTTTACACTTTTACACGCTATATATGCGTTCCCAGTTTCCCGGGAATTACAGCAGTTTCATTCCTGGGAATGTGGGAATGAAAAATGTCCGGGAATCCTGGGCTCCCGGTAACTGGGAGTCCGGGAATGGATTCCTTAGCAGGAGCTGATCAGGGTCCTTTCTTAAAAAGATGGCCCTTTCAAGAACCACTAAACAGCAGCTTATGTTGGTGTGTCATCCCTTCCCTAAGCAAGCCTTGGGTTATTATAAGACTTTTGTTTAGGATGTACATAGTGTAGGAAAATGTATATGCCCGCTACATCGGTCAAAAGTATTTTGAACGGACCTTGGGGCAGATATAAGACAGATACTGTAGGTGCCATAAAGGAAGGACAGGCATCCTGGCCAGGATAGAGGAAGAATTATTCCTGGACAGGAAGCCATTAAGGATGAATGTGCATACCGGGAGAGGTTCATTTCCCCATACTACAGGTGGCAGTGTTTCTCCGGGCTAAATCCAATTAGGACACCCACAAGGTGGCAAGGGAGTTGGAGTCTTTAGGTACCATTAGTGGGTGCTGCTAGGTGAGGACTGCCCTAGTTTCCATACAACCCAGAAGTGCTGTGGTTGTGTTGGGCGTAACACTCAAAATAATTCCCAGGTCAGTGTTAAAAGAAAGCCCTATGCCACATTTATCTGGGTCAGAGTTGGGAGGCAGTGGGCAACACTCTCTTGGAGGTAGAATGAGACAATTTGTGTTTGTGTACTGTGGCTGGTGTTCTTGTAAAGAAGGTGGTGGAGGTGATTAAAAGCTTTTTATTTGAACCGGAATTGTGTTTGGGCTTTATTGGGTCTGTGGTTTGGGGTTCAGTTATGCCCCCTTGTGGTTACAACCCCCACTACGGACAGACCTTAGAATGATCGGATGTTACTAGATAGGACATATGATGATGGGCGCCTGTACTCAACCTGAATCTTGACCAAGCATTTTCCACTGGAATCTCTTTAACAGTGCTAACATTAACGATATGCTATCTTTGAGAAATAAGATGTGGTTTATTATTATTATTCAAGTATCAGTAAAACACAATGCTTTTAAATTTTCACAGATTGCATGGAAAAAAGAAAGGGTGAAAAAAAGTCCAGAGCTTTTATTCGGAGTATTGATGATGTATCATGTTGATGATATATCATAATGATTGCCATAATATTTCCCCTTACCTCTAGTATAACAATGAAATAAAAGGGTAGAATTATTCTGACTTTATATGCTGTTTAGCATTAACAAACCTTCATGAGCAGCTAAAAATTTACTGATCATGCATAATGAAGGTTAGTCATTTTCTAACCCACTTAGTCCTGGTCAACGTCACAGGGATGTTCTACAGCCTATCTCAGACAGCACAAGACGCAAGGCCTTAACAGGGTGCCGGTCCATTGCAGGGCACACACACACACACACCCAGCACAAACTACCACCAGTTTAGTACTGCCAATCCACCCTACTTGCATTTCTTTGGAATGTGGGGGGAAACTACAGTACCCGAAAGGAAATCCATTCAGACACAGCGAGAACATGCAAACTCCAAGTAGGGAGAACTCGGGCCATGAAGCCTGGTCTCCTTACTGCAAGGCAGCAGCTCTACAACTGCGCCACGGTGCCACCGATGATAAAGGTTGACTGTTAGTATTTTTTATTATTGTGGTAACGATAATAAAGCAATAAAAACAGTGCTTAAGGACAGAGGGCAATTCTGTTTTTTTTTAGACATTTACATGGATATACTCATTACTTAATGAAAACAAGCTGAATCCCCCTGTGTATGTGTTTGTATTATAATTAAACCCCAGACACAAATTTCAAACTGGGACTACAAAGGAGCCAGCTGAGATATAAAGGACAAAATTGCTAACGTTTAAAACACAAGAACAAAGAATGCGGTTACATGGGGGAAGAAATCAAAATTTTAAAGTATTTATTAATTTTTTTTAATGAGTGGAAGCAATAGAATGTGGATTAATTGATGTTTCAGTACAGTTTAGCGTGAGTGATCCGACACTTTAGAAACATCTAAACTGCTAATAAGTACTGTCATCAAAGAGCACAATAAGGAGGTAATGTAACTCATTTCCAATGCTTATATTATTGTCATGTCAGTGAATCAGTGCATTTTTTTTCACATATGTTTACTTTATTAGTGCATAGATAAAGAATGAATATAATTAAGAATGATATATTCAGTGAAATGACAGTCAATACAAATATGGGTCAAGATTAAAATGTCACTGAGTGCTTATTCTGCTCTCTCGCTCCTCAATTTCATTTATTTTAATTATTGGGTACACACATGTTAAAAAATAAACAAGGAAATACAACTCAGTATCATTCGGTTTGTTTTGGTATAACGTTCGTTATGACATGCAGGTGAAGCATTCTGTGACAAGTTCTGGAGTAAAATGTAAATATAAATATGACAAATTACTAAATAGAGAGTTAGTAACCTATAAAGACAGAGATTTGTTAAACACCCAGGAAAACAATGTAATTTGAAACATAAACGGTAAACAACAATATACAGTATGTCCATTAGTTATCGGGAGAAAGAGCCATTATTTCTCGATTTCCCCCTTTGCGGCACAATTAAAAATTACAAATCAAACAATTCAGGTTTGATTAAAGTGCACATTGCAGAATTTCATTTTAGGATATTTGCATACATTTCGGTCCCACCATGTAGAGAAATGACAACACTTTTTCAATACAGTTTCTCCATTTGGCCTCTGTAGTGACCTTATATCTAACACTTCACTTATAATTTTGCATGACATGAATACACTTAGTCACCTGCAAGATTTTTGGAAAAAACATAACTATAACTTAGTGCTTACACTTTTGGGGGTCTATTACTAGAACAAAATGTTAAATTTAGGTTTCCCTATAAAACTGAAATTGCACGGCGTTACTCTCTGAAATGCATAAAAGACACACTTGCAATATTTTCTACAAAACGAAATATAAAACCATTACACAACGTCATCATTGAACAACTTGTCACTAAAACCCTTTTGTTATGTAAAATACAAACATACATTATCTTGTTTACAAAACCTTGCACAGCTCGATCTACTTTATCAATGCATTTGATAATTCTGAAGACCTGGATTTTGGTCTTCATGCAGTCTCCTCTGCTTGAGACTAAACAGGTTCAACACTGTGTGTGCTAGAGTAGGACATGTCCTTAAGTCCTGGGATGCACTTGGTTGCCCTCCTCTGCACAGCTTCAAGTGCTGCTATGTCTTTCTTGTGGTGTGGTGACCAGGATTGGGCGCAATTTTTTCAGGTTTCTGCTTCAAGTCCATGTCTCAGTAGTTTGTTTCACATCCCCAGAACTCTTTGTATAAAGAAGTGTTTTCTGTCTTCAGTCCCCTTAATTTCTGCTGGTGTTCTTGAGTATGTGATTAACTGTTTAGTTGAAAGAATTCCACTAGATCTACTTTATCAATACCTTTGACAATTTTGAAGACCTGATCCAGAGTCTGTGTATCCTTTATCTTGAGATGCCCCGACCAGTAATTTGTTCTGATCTTGTGTTTAATTTACATCGGGTAACCATCAAGCTTTAAGAAAAGATATTGTTTTAGTTTCTATATTATGTTCTGACCTGAATTATAACATAAAAAAAAAACCTTGCAGGTTTCTTTTGAATAAAATAAGATGAATATAATGCATGTTAATCCTTCATCATTGTTGCTATACCTTTCTCTTGCTTTCACAATCAGATTAGAACACCCACAATTAAAGATTCAGTGATTAGTTTACAGTTTGTTTTATTGCTGTCTTTGCATTGTAATATTTTATTATTCGTGGATAAATAACACTATCTTTTTATGGTGTGCTAAGATGTTATTTTCTGCAGGTGTTTTCGAGTATATGATTCTCCATTTAGTTAAAAGAATTCTGCTGGATCTGCTTTATCAATCTGAGTTTGGATAATGAATTGATAAACCCTACCAGCAATCGTATTCTCCATTTTTAATTGTTAACATCTCTACATGCAGGAACATTAAAAGCCTTCCCAAGGTTTACTAAAATGGACATTCATACAGAGCGTGTCTTTTCTGAAAAATTGTTATAATTCTTAATAAGTTATTTGTGTTTGCATTAAAATTCCATATTTTTATAATATTTTAACAAACAGTGCAAAATGTTGGTAACACTTTAGTTTAGGTACTGCAAAATGCATTTATGGCTTATGTACCATATGTAACAAGAGCTTAACACAGGCTTTGTTTGGTCCTCATAACACTCATAAAACATCAGCAGATGGATCATTCATCTCTCTGCAGTGTGGCATAATGACATGTGGTAAAACTACTTGTTAATATGAAGGATTCACAGGTCTAATACTAAATATGAAATAGCAAGAGAAACGGGTCTCGGCTATGCCAACTCAAACCACTCTAAAGTGAGGTTTTGTTAGTAGGTCACATTGCAAAGATAAAGAAACTATTTATAGGTGCTTTGTAAGTACTATGAAGACCCAAAAAGCCTTTGTTAAGGTCTTGTTAAATAAGAATACATAAGTTTTAGATGCATTTTTGCAGTACCTGAGCTAAAATGTTACAAAAGCTTTAAAGTAACTCTTATTACATTCATTAATAAAACTTTTGTAATGGATGAATAGCTTCATCTTTAGAGTGGGAACTGCAGAAAGATCTCCACCTAATGAATAAAAGATCTGTATATACATAAATATGCATAATATTCTGTTTATTAGTGACTTATTATTAAAAGTTAATAAACTATTAACATTCAGATTACAAATTAAGGCAATTTATACCTATTTAAATGCACATGAACTAATATTGTTTGTTAAATAACTTATTAATGAACCTTATTAGACAGATAGATAGATAGATAGATAGATAGATAGATAGATAGATAGATAGATAGATAGATAGATAGATAGATAGATAGATAGATACTTTATTAATCCCAAGGGAATATATTATAAAGTTTTAACCTGCCCTTGATTAAGCATATCAGTGCAAAGTCCTTTACAAACTTTAGCTCTTTTAGGGCTAATGTCAACTTTTGTCAACAGCAGGGCTCGAGGTTGGATGTTGACTTTAGTTAACATCCAGGGGTAGAGGGTAATAATCAGCTGTAGACGTCGACAAAACTCACCATCACGTTACCGTAGACCACCTTTGCTAGGAGGACTGTTAGACTCATTGACTTGACATCGAATCCCTGTGTGTGTATGTGTATGAGGAGCGTAGAGTGAACAACATCTAGAATGGCATTGATGTCGAACAAAAAAGCAAACCGATTGTGCAAAGCAAAATACTCTTTGGGCATTATTAATTTTTTTTTGCTTTATACATATTATTGCTATGTCAGACGGACTTATCAAACTCCAATTTTGATGCAAGTGATCTGGAAATCAAAAATGAAAGGCAGGTAGCTGTTTCCTTTCTGGGAAGTGCCTTTCAGAATATAAATGGTTAGACAAACAGGTATGTAGTAAGTATGTAAGCCGTGTTACAGATGATCTTAGAAAGCTAATATTTAATGTTAGTTAGTTTTGGGGAACAATATTTAGACCTGGGAGAAAAATGAAAAAATAATTAGCCCTGAAAGAGTTAGTTCAACTCAAAAAGATTGAAGAATGCATTTTAAGACAAATAAGAACTTTATTATAGTTGTTTTGTGTTGTTGTGTTTTGTAGGTGAAACAAATCACCTCTTCTGCTGAGATGACCAACAACACAGTCACTGTGACCGAGTTTGTTCTGCACTGTGCGATCGACACTCAGCAAAGCAAAAAGATGGTGTACATTTTTATATTCATCTACATTGTGACTATCTTTGGTAATCTGTCAGTAATTCTGGTGATTAAAATGAATCGTAACCTGCAGACCCCAATGTATCTGTACATCAGCACCCTGGCAGTCATTGACTTGATGAACAGCACAACCCTGATTCCAAAACTTGTGGCTGTGATGTTAGATTTCCCTGCTACTTTGTTTGGACTGTGTGTACTTCAGATGTTTCTCATGGGCTATCTAGAAGTGGCTGTGACCTTTCTTTTTGCCCTTATGGCATGTGACCGCTATGTTGCCATTGTTTATCCACTGAGATACCCTTCGATTGTTACAAATCAAACTGCTGGGATTACTGTCTTACTGTTAAGTTTAATAAGTACCATAGTCCTTCTACCATATTTATTTCTTGTTGCGGAGCTTTCATTCTGCCGTAGCAATGTCTTACCTTACTGTTTCTGTGATTATGTTACAATGGTCCGTGTTTCGTGTAATGATGATCCCAAATATTTAATCACTTTGTCTACTATGGTTACTTTGGGGAGTGTAGGCCCACTAGCTTTAATCATATTTTCTTATGTTAAGATCGCACAAACTGCTCTTAAAATCAGTTCCAATGATGGAAAGCGAAAAGTTTACAGCACGTGTATAACTCATTTGATGATTGTGTGTTTGTTTTACTTTCCGCTGCTGATCTCCTATGTCTTACCTGGGGTAGGGGTAAAGCTGTCGACTGAATTTACCAACATGTTAGTAATTATCGCCCACATCATCCCACCAATGATGAATCCTATCATCTATAGCTTTAGAAACAATGAAATAAAAAACAGCATTTACAAAATATACAAAATGCAATCAAATGGATAAAAGATGGATAAAAGATAAAAGGTCGTTAATGCTCTACTGTATATGTCTTTCATTGTTTGAATTGTAATTTACCCGAAATAGATGAACATTTTAACAGAATTTATTGTGTTCTGTATTATATCATTTCATTTAATGTTTATGTTAAATCAGTTGTCCTCAGCTCTGGCTGTGAATTGTTGTTCAGTTTTTTGAAAGAGTTTAACGCACTCTCCAGGCCACAGTCCTTTTGTGATGGTATTGCCTTTGGCCTCCGCCTTTATCAGTAGGTTCTTAATGGTTTTCCGAAGAAAATATGACTTGTTTGGTTCAGATCTTCTACATTTTTAACTTTTGTTTAAATGTTTTTGTATTAGTGGTTGTCTTCTTTTGGAAAAATTATTCCATTTTTGATGATTAATAGTTTATGTTCTTGTATGACTTCTGATTTTTGGTTCTGTCTTTGAAATATTTAGACTTATCAAAAATGCACGTTAGGATATCTGGAAATATATTTAAGATATCTTAAAAATAAATTACAGATATATGAAAATGCATATATGTAAAGTAGGGCTGGAAAATGATTAAAAAAATGGATTAATTGCATAAATGTATGTAATTAATCATGATTAATTGAATCTAACAATTAAACATGTCTCTCTATTATAAAAAAAAAATCTTGGAAGGAGACAAGACGTGATTTTATCAGAGAGACACTTTCACATCCCGCGAGACAAGTCTTTGTGCCAAGAGATTTAACCATGCCGGGCTGGAAATAAAAGACAAAAAGTAGATGAAAAAATAGAACGCTGTAAAGAATTCAAAAACATTGGCGCAGTACACATGCAAAGCAGGTTAGAGATAATGGAAGTATGAAATAGTAAATATCACATTAGCGCAAACAAACAGAAATTATTACTCAGTGAAATAACAGAACTGCAAAAAGAGATTGAGTATATTGTTCAGATTTAAACTTTAAGTCAAAGAACTTGTAGATTAAGTAATTCGTGTTGCCATCAGGGAAAAAAAAGTAGTGTTTCTTCCCACTACAGTGGGCTGGTGCCCTGCCAGGGGTTTTTTCCTGCCTTGCGCCCTATGTTGGCTGGGATTGGCTCCAGCAGACCCCCGTGACCCTGTATTTAGGATATAGCGGGTTGGATAACGGATGGATGGATGTATGTTTCATCCTAATGAAGAGGCATATCCATGAGAATTAAAAGATTTGTTGTATGGTGAAAGTGAAATCCCGTGAGAGAAAATTTCAAGCCACGCGAGACAAGAGCTTATGCAAAGAGATTTGGAAAAGTCCTGGCCACATAACTACACACACGGGTCAATCATTTCTCATTTGTGTGAATCCTATTGTCAGACACATTTCTTGTAGTGAGAAAGAAATGAGATTCACTCACGGGCAGTTATACGTTGCATCGTCACGATGTAATTCCAAGCACAGAATCAAAATTCAATGCGATATGAATGAAAAGGTAAAAGCGAAAAGAGATTGAATATGTGGACATAGGTGATATGACAGAAGTATAAATATTGTTTGGCTTTAAACTTTAAGTCAGAGATTTGTAGATCATCTAATTCGTGTTGCCATCAGGGAAAAGTTGTGCTTCTTCCCAATGAAGAGGCCAATCCGCAAGAATTAAAAGTTTTGTTTTTTGGTGAAAATGAAATACACATACGCAAGCAACAGAGACACAAACTTGCTGGCACATAGCGCAGGTGGGGTGGTTGACGAGCAAAGCGAGCAGGGGGCAAGGCCCCCTAGTAATTATAAAATTTAATTTATAAATTATGAAGTAAATACACACTGAATCACAAATGTAATGTAGAATCAACACAAAGAAATTAAAAAGAAATAATGACCTAGTTAAACTTAAACAATGACCGTAAACCTGAACTTTTAACAAAACCCTGCTTGAGCAAGTACAGCCGAAATCTGAATGTCACCTAAAAGCAATGGCGTAACTTGAGTTTGTGCCGCTTATGCCGGGGCGGTGCTTCAATTTGCCGCCCTCCAACATATCTGAATATGCTAACCTATTTAAACAGAAAATTAAAATGACATATAGAGAAAAATTAAGGTAACTTTTACATAGATTTATTCATATATAGAGAAACAGCAATAATTTTTCACATATAATTATTTATAAGCATCACTAGACAAGAATATAGTATAGACGCACGAGAAGCTGTGTTCTAATTATTAGTTTAATATAATTGCGCTGCAAATACCAGAACCAGTGTAGTGTTCTGTAGTGTACAAGTGATAGGTGGGGATGTTTTCTGTGCAGAGCAAGAACACATTCGGATTGATAATGAAACTAAATTATAAATTGTAAATTACTTGCTTATCTTCCTAGAAATTATTATTGGTATAATCCATCCATCCATCCATCCTCTTCCACTTATCCGAGGTCGGGTCGCGGGGGCAGCAGTTTGAGCAGAGAGGCCCAGACTTCCCTCTCCCCGGCCACTTCTGCCAGCTCTTCCGGGAGAATCCCAAGGCGTTCCCAGGCCAGCCGGGAGACATAGTCCCTCCAGCGTGTCCTGGGTCTTCCCCGGGGCCTCCTCCTGGTTGGACGTGCCCGGAACACCTCACCAGGGAGGCGTCCAGGAGGCATCCTGATCAGATGCTTTTATATTGATATATTGGTATAATGTTTATGTTTATTTTTGTTATTGCATCATACATTTCAACTGCTGTGTTGGATGCCTTCACAGAAGGACAGTCTGAAAATAATTTTTGAAGCATTTGTGGATAAAAATCGGAGAATTTTACTTTTTTCATTCATGAGTGATATTTTTCCAAACCCTGCTGCTTACACACAAATTGTACTGATCCTTTTGGCCAATAATGCCGCCCCCAAAAATGTGCCACCCGGGGCAGACCCCCCCCCTCTGCCCACCCCTAGTTACGCCACTGCCTAAAAGGCAAGTTGAAAAGAAAGTAATAAGAAAACAATGCCAATGTATTAATTATCAAATTGACATAGCATATGAGACACAGACATGTTAAAGTAAAAATTAAACGTTCAAACCAACGGTTGTGTTTGAGTGCAGTGCTGAAGACTGAATTAATTAAAAGAATAAACATCTCTTAAATGGGCATACATTAAAACTTGTGTTAAAATTCCACAAATGCTATCCTCAATTATTCATCACCATCAAGAAACTTCATAATTATACTCTACGCAAGTGTTTTACAACTGGTGCACTGTGGAAATAAGAGTCTAATGCCCCTGTGTCCAGACCTGAATGAGGCACACTCCTCAGGTGGTTGAGACCTGTCTGAGGTGGACAGGACTACTCGGAGAAGTTGACATAAAAGCAGACACGGCACTTAGCACTTTAGCTCCAGGGAGACTATGTCTAGGGTCCATCTGTTTGGGTGCAAGTTTGCCAGCGACTCTCGCAGAGCCGAACAACAATGGGCATACGAGTTGCCTCTGGCCCTGGGTCAGTGGAGTGAGGGAGAGAGGGGACTACCTGTATGAGCAGGCAAAGGGATGAAACAACTAGAAAATGCATCCTAAGTGCTCACTAAGTGCCGTGTCTGTGAACAGCAGCCTCCAAGCTGCTTTATTTTTCACCATCTCCCGAGTCATGCTCCATCAGACAGTTTAGCACTTGTAGAGATTTAATACTTTGACAGAATCGTGGGTTACAAAAAGTGTGCATCACAGAAAAATGACTGGAAAATGCTGCTCTATCTAAACCTTTATTCCTGGCATGCTAAAAAAAGATCTCTGTAGCTGCTGTCTCACTTACAAATTGACACTGTGCATTACTTGGGTGGGTATGTTACGTTCTTTGCATAAATAGGCTATATGCACATAGTAGTGCTGATGAACATCCAGTGAAATCTCAGCAGCCAGTCACTTCCGTCACTTCCGTTGTGCATACTGCAGTTGTGATTTTTATTTAGTGGTGAGAATGCCTGAGAAAATAAAGTTTCAGCACACAGATAGCTCTTCAGCCAAACATTGTTGTGTACATTATCTTGAGTGCCCAGTAAGTACAACTAAGGTACTTAGTTTTCATACATTTCGCTCCAAAGCCGATCTGAATGGATCATCACCATCCAGAGGGAGTATTTTACAAAAGAGGATTTTTGCAAGCCAGGGTCTGAGTCAGTACAGCAACCTTTGAAGAAGGGAGCAGTTCCTACTTTGTTTGAGTGGAACAATTACTCCATTGTTTAAGAGGGGAGAAAGTGACTGACGGAGGATGACACAACAGGTGAAGAGGAGGATGATAAAACCCTTGAGGACCACAACTATGCTTCAGCTCTTGATCCAGCAGTTGTCAACCTAGGGCTTCATGAAAACATGTCCGTCAGACAGATGGTCCTCCAGCTGAAGAAACGAATTGAGATCCTTACAGTGAAGCAGTGGTTTAGCTTTCACCATTTTGCTGGCTCAGACAGAGTAATTTGCGTTTCTACTAGTAAGTTGCCCAGCAGAGTATTTGAGGTGGCTCACTTCCCTTAAAAGGATTGCTTTCCCTTTGCCACACTAGTTGCAATAAAGCATGTGTGATTGTGCAGAGATGCTGTTTTTATTGGCAATCCTGCTATTGATGTTGTAATGCCAGCTCATTCTTTTGGTGTCTCATCCCAGGCTGATATAACTTGTCCAGCCGTGTAGCAGTATTAAGCTTACATACATATTCACCTGTCCCTGAATAAAGTTTAATGACTAGTTATTGAAATTATTTTATCTTTTTTTAAAGAGCGTAAAGTAATCACATATTTGTCCCATGTATGTTCACAGTAAACCTGGCTGCATCTTACCTTCATAATTGTGGATGTAGCTTGAAACACATAGTTTGAAGCCTTCTACTTTTTAGCTTGTGACATTTGGCACAATGTCTGATCAATGTGACTTATGTCATTTACCATAAGTCTGGACAAATCTTGAAGTGATCAGGTAAAAATAGCTAGTCCATATTGATAACAGCACCGGGAGAGCAGCAGCTGGCTGAAGTGGAATCTGGAAGAGAGTGTGCAAATGGTCCAAAGATACTGCAAACTTGAGTCATTGGTAAGTATGAATATTGTACTTCTTTTTCATAGAATTTTGTCATTATATTAGGGCAGGCAAACTGGCAAGTTAAATTCAGAGATAATAGAGACTTATTTTGATGTAAGTGCCACTCAAAGAAAACATATTTAGCAATTATGTGATATGACATTGATTTGATCTTCTTAGAGAAACATGAAATGAAAAAAGAGAGAGAATGTAATTTTTACCTTCGCAACTTTTCTCTAGTATTGCACAAGGACTGCCAAAAACCCTCGCTTTCCCCTCACTCACCTGCACCTATGTCAGTATACGTAATTGAAGAAAATTAACACCAGTGCTGTGTATTGATATTTTGTGCATCATAGTGAACCACTGTAACACAAAATGTTAATCCTTTACATGAACATTTTATTTCATACATTTTTTAAATGTATTATATAAATATGGTACTGGATGTGTATGGAATTCTTTAGGCACATACTTAACTATTTGTATTATCTTTCTTAATATATAATACACTACCGTTGATGTTCATTTGTCTTTCCAGGATTTCAAATCACCTGAAGCTCACAAACCGTTTCAACTATTAACCTGAAATTTGGTACACATACTACGTTACATCTACTATCCGCGTTTGGGATGATGATTGACCTCCAAGGTTATTCCTCTTTTATTTTTATTTTATTATAGAATCAACTCTCGGCAGCAGCCAGCGGGGCAGCCGTGCAGCCATGCATATGGGTGCCATTCTCATCCCTACCACCTTCACCGTTATTTCCCCTACCTCTTCATATCTTAAATCATTGTTGAGACAGATTGAAGACTTAAATGCCAGCTTAAGTGAAAAATAAAGAAAAATGTACTAAGTAATTGCAACACAAACATTGACTTATTCAGTTTTAACACGAAAAGATGACGATGAAAGAAGAGAAGAAGGAGACCACTAGGGTGTAGAAAAGAAGAGCTGCTCAGGAAGCAGCAAGCACATCAACTTCTGAGCAAATGAATGCTAACCATACAGAGAATGAGTATGAAAACTATGAATGCTCAAGTCAAGAGTATTCACTGCACGTTATCATGCAGTACGCTGTTACTGGTTGTTTCATAAAGTTAAATGAAAAAAAAAAATACATGAAAATGTCACCCTGACCAAACCAATCCCTGAGGTTTTTGCCTCACGTTCAGCCCTGGGTGCAATAATATTTTGAATGCATTAAATTAGCCATATTAAATCACAAAAATGAATGCATGAACTTTCACAGGCCTAATTTAAAGATTTAGTAAATGCGTTTTAAAATATCTCAGATTTCAAGATCTCTTTAAATGACGCTTTTTTCATTGCAAGCTAACTGAAATACATTTCAAGATATCTGAAGTGCAATTCAAGATATCTTGAAATAAACTCATGGCCATTTTGAAATATTCTTTTAATTACATGTCTTGATTTCTTAAAATAAGTCTGAGGGCATCTGCAAATATCTGAAATGCAATTCAAAGTATCTCAAAACGACTTCCTATACAATTGCCAATGTTTTGAAGGAGTCTTCCTGCGCATTTTGAAATCTCCTAAAATGAATTTGAGATATCTTGAAATGCACGTGAGGTATCTGTAATTGGACAGGGAGTGACAGTATTTTAAGATATCTCAAAATGCATCTTAGGCTCCAGCATCCTCACAACTCTGCTCAGGATAAGTGGGTTTGAAAGTGGAGGGACTGATGGATGTATCTGCAATAGAATTAGAATTAGAATTAGAACAATCTAGACGAGAACAGGCCATTCAGCCCAACAAAGCTCGCCAGTCCTATCCACTTGTTTCCTCCAAGAAAACATCAAGTCGAGTTTTGAAAGTCCCTAACGTCTTACTGTCTACCACACTACTTGGTAGCTTATTCCAAGTGTCTATCGTTCTTTGTGTAAAGAAAAACTTCCTAATGTTTGTGCGAAATTTACCCTTAACAAGTTTCCAACTGTGTCCCCGTGTTCTTGATGAGCTCATTTTAAAATACAAGTCTCGATCCACTGTACTAATTCCCTTCATAATTTTAAACACTTCAATCATGTCACCTCTTAATCTTCAATATATTAAGATGCATCTCAAAATGGCCTTTGTGTTATTTTCAGATACTGTATATGGAAATGTGATTCACATTTATATAAAAAAAAATCCTGCAACAAGACAAGACTTTTTGGAAGATTTTTTCAAGTCCCGCAAGATAAGACTTTGGCCATGAGATTTCTTCAGGTCACACCCTCCTCTCAAACATATTCAGCCACGCACACAGTACTCTCACCTCTCATTTGTGTGAATGCTTTTGACAGACACAGTTTCTGCTCTCAACTCTTATAATTTTAACGTTTTCTTCACTTTAAGTTCGCAATTAAAGTATTATGTGTGGAAGCTGGCCCAGACACAGATAGGCAGACACGTTCATGTCACCCACAACATGTTTATTTACAATAATATATACAAAGTGCACCACAAACCCCAAAAGTCCTGGCCAAAACAATGCCTTTCTTCCACTTCAGGCCGCCTCCTTGCCCCTTTTATTATCACCCGGATGTGCTCCAGGTGAGTTCCGGCAATCACCCGCCGACATGCCCTTGTGTGGTGGAAGTGCTGGCTGCATCCCCGGAAGCACTCCAGGTGTCCCTGCTCTTCTTCCCCCCAGCACTTACTGGTGTGGCGGAAGTGCTGAGGTCCAGGGCTCCCAAGGCACGGGATCACCCCACTGGCGGCGACCACGGGCCCCTACAGGGTGGAGCTTCAAAGCTCTGTGCCCATGGCCCCCAAGGCAACCAGGATGGCGGCCCCCACATGATCCAGGGTGCGTGTAGACCCTTCTCTGGTCCCTCAAGGCATCCCGGCCGGGTCGTTGCTCCTGGCATCCCTGACATATGTCCAAATCTTATTGAAGAATTTCATCATGAAGGGTTATCAACAGAAAAAATGAGTACACAGGGAATCCCATCACCAAGAAACGATGAAGAAAAATGAATTAACAGCAAAAATATTGATCTGTTACACGGCAAATTGGTTAAATGCCTATCAACAGAATATGCAGAAACAGTTGGTGGTGATTGTGTGGAAGATGAAGACATCAACTTACAATATCCCGAAGAATATCTACAACCGTTAACACCGCCCAGTCTTCCACCGCATGAATTACTATAGAAAGAAGGATGTATCCAAGAAAGGTAATGTGGTACATCTTCAGGGGATAACATTAGAAAATAAAGGAGATCTTGATATGCATTTCATATTAAAACATTAACAGTTTCATGTTAGAATAGCTTTTGCAAAGACAATTAACAAATCTCAGAGCCAAACATTCGAAAAAGTCATTTTATTTAACAGAGAGAATAAAACGAAATTCAATCACAGGCAGTTATATGCTGCGTTGTCACGATAAAAGTCCAAACACAGAATCAAAATTCAGTGCAACTGTAACACAACATGAAACATGAATTACTTTCAAATTATTACGTTTTACTCTTTTTTAAAATGGTTAATTACTCACTGTAATGTAAAATAGTTATATTATGCATATGTAACAATGCCCATGAAAATGAAAATCTGTTTAAATTGTGCATCTGCATCCCCATACACAAGCAACAGAACCGCAAAGAGGCTAGCGCGTAGCTAGTATATATATATTGCAAGGTTTGTAAACTCTTTTGGGACTTCGCCCAATGGCACGACATGGCGAAAAGCATCCCGAAGCGCAATCGGCACATCTGTGGAAGACAGCTTACCTGTCGCCTAACAATCGCGAGCTCCCAGCGCTGCAGCAGCTCACCACGATAGTAAATCTGAGCCGATTGAAGTCGCTCTATAAGCCCCTGCCATCAAGGGGGGATGCAAGGAACATTACAAATGCAGGGAACAGAATTAGAATGGTAGGTCCCACTACCATTGGCTAAACTACTAAGAGTCAGCCTCGTGTTTTGGGGTGCAATACAGAGACTCACAAGTCACTATATATATATATATATATATGTAGTGAACCCAACCGTGGATTCCCGCATGGGTGTCCACAAGGCATGACGGGTATTGTAGACCCAAGGACCCCTATTGGGTCTTGTGGGGACCACCAGGGAGAGCTGTGTGACTTTGGAGTCCCTACTCCGTGGGGTTCCAACCTCACCCGGAAGTGCTTCGTAGCCACAGCTTCATATCATTGGAAGCATTCCTGGGGATTGGAATAAACGGAGCTGCCTGCCACATGTGAGTTGAGCCAGAATAGGGAGGAAGGTGGGCAAAGCTTACATGGAGGAGTGGAGGAGGCAGTGACCAGTGGCAGGGAGAGAAAGAAGACAAAGAGTTGCAGAGTGTTTTAGAACTGTGTGCTTTGGAACTGTGTGGTGTGGGAAACACTTGCCAGTAAGAGTTTCTCACAAATAAAATCCTCTTGTTTACTACACTTGTGTCCGAGCCTGTGTTGTGTCGAAAAAGGATGAAAATTTAAAAAGAAAAAAAAATTCTGACTTGGTAGTCACAGTATATATAAATGAAAATGACATAATCCTCCCAACCCCCGGTTTATAGGATATGTATTAAATCAAATATTGGAATTATGTGAGGTATACTTAAACATAGAAGGAGACCTAAATGACTTTAAATATATTGGATACCTGTAAAAAAAAGTGCAAAACAAATAATCAGTATATATAACAAAACTTTGACATTTAATATTTTATGATTGTGCTAATGAAGAAATAAAGTAGTAATTGAGGAAACAAGACTGTTTTATTTTAAGTAATTAAGTTTTATGTAGTGCTCTGCAGAGATCAGAAACGGCGCAAATCACAATTAGCAACATACATAAAACCACTGATTATTTACAGAAAACAGAGGCAGCCAATACTCTTGTGTGCATCTACATTCTAATGAATCCTCGGTCACAAATTGTAAACTGGGACCACAAAGGAAACAGCTGAGATATAAAAAGGAAAAAAAGTCTGTAATTCTTAAAATACGAGATCAAAGAAGGCTGTTTCATGAGAAGAAAGGCCAAATTTCAAAGACTGTTAAATTTCCATAAATTTTGAGAAGAAATTGAATAACGATTAGTCACCAGCTGACCTGCGTAGAAACAACTAAGCTGCTGAAAACTTCATACTTGCAGCAGAGAGCAGGTAATGTAACTTATTTATGCCGTTTCTGCTACTGTTTAAGGGGGTATGCATGATAATGGGTTTATTTTTGGGGATATGTATGTTAATAAGTTTATTTTTTATTTCACATAATTTTAGGGTAAAAAACAAAATGAATGAGATTAGTATCTTAATGCAGATTAAGACAGCTTGCTGTTGTTTTTGGTGACAACCTGCAGACATTGCCAGCCTAGATCAACTTAGATTTATCACTGTCACCTTTGTCTGTTGTCTCTGCTTGCTTTTACATTTGTTAGAAACAGAATAAAATCCATAAAAAAAAAAAATCACAGAAACAAAGAAAATGTATTTCAGGTTAATGGCTAACATTATTTTCAATAATTACGTTTGGTGTTTCTTCCTATTAATCTATCAAAATGTCTTACACATGAATATACAGTACTGAGGAGAGTTCAAGATGTGTCACAAGAGTTGTTGACTTCAAATACAGTATGAAAACTTTAACACTCTATATACTTAAACTTATCTTATGTGTTAGAATGACTGCAAAAGGTGTCACAATGATAGTGCTAACTCTATCAATAAATTCAAGATATAAAACAATGATGTATAAATTGCACCTTTTTTCTTTGATTGTCCCCTCTTCTCTGGTTTTAAATTACAAATCAAACAATTCAGACAAGATTAAAGTGCATATTGCAGACTACTCTTGTGATGCCTACCCTACTTGTTATGCCTTCATTAATAAAGCAATGAAACCCACCTGACGAATCACAAACACCTCTGATGCCAATTGTGCCAAACATTATGGTGTCCTGATATGGGGGTACTGTGCATAAAAACTGTTGTCATTTCTAAATGATGTGATTGAAAAGTGTGGAAATATTCTTAAGTGAAAGTCTGCAATTTGTTTTAATTAGCTTGTTTTTTGGTGGGCCTCTCTTAAAATGATACCTGCTCAGCACACCACATTGTAGAAAATCGTACTGACCATCACAGAGCTGTAGAATACTGTATATAAAGGATGTCCTAAGAAAGTAGAATCTGCTCTGCCCTTTCTTCTATAGTTCTTCTGTATTACAAGACCAGTTCAGCTTGTCCGTGATGTGGACCCCCAAGTACTGGGGCATAGATGCTGTTTGGTGTGGTGAAAATCAATAAGCAGATTAGTGTAGTTAAGAGACCACTGACAAAGTAGAACTATATTTTAGGGTGTAAACTAAGTGAACAAAAGTGTTAAAAAGTCTTAATTGTACAAAATTGAGGAGTTCAGTATAATTCTTATAAATGGTGCTGGCTTGGTCAAGGATAGGGTAGGATGAGGTATGGTGGGTTGTTTTACTTTTATGGTTCTATTTCATGCAATATTTACAATATTTTATTTAACTAAAAAATGAAACGTCATTGTCTGAGGAAAAGACATGCTCAACAGAAAATAAATTTTGCAATGCCAACGCAGCTGTCCCCGCTTTCTCAAATAAACAAAAACTAAAGCTTGATAGCATGAAAATGAAGCAAAACAGCTGCCAACAAAATATTGTGGCTTGACAAGATCTAGACATTTCTTTGTCTATGTGATCAAGGAGCTTCTTCGCTTGAGAAGTGACGCCTCCTTCCAGGTCATTGTGCTTTTATGGCCCAGGGACTTGGAGAGCTGGAGTCAGTTGCCCTCACTGGGCAGTTTCTCCAAACCGTGGAGGAAAAGGCACTGACGTCTTTTGGTTTAGGGTTGAAACCACATACCTGGGAGGAACTCGGAAGGTGATTGTCTGACACCGTGTGACACATTTAAAAAGACCTGAACCATACCAGTGGAAGTAGTCTCAGAAGGTTTTATAATTTTCAACATTTCTTCAAACAGTAACACTAAAAGTCTTGCAGATGCTAACAAATTGGAGTATCATGCAGTGGAGTGTGTTTCTTTTCATGACAATTATTATAATTCTTAATATTTATGTGTTTGGTAATTTCTATACTTTTACAACCATAAAACAAATTGCTGACTAAAATTATTTTTTATTAAAACATTAAGTTAACTTTCATTCTTTTTATTAATAAACCTTTACAGTTGCTGAATACGAGGGACATTCAAAAAGTTTCTGCACTTTTATATTTTTGTTGGATGCGGTGAAGGCCGGAGGGAGGAGTAGTAATTGGCCATTAAAAAGTTGGTACAATGCTGGGAAAATTGCATCTCAAATGGAGGTGACTATGTAGAAAAGTGATGTAATTTGTTTTTGAATTTGTTAATAAATAGAGTTATAAAAAAAAGTGCGGGCGGGAAAGCAGCAGGTCCTGATGGCTACCGGCAGAATTTTATAAGAAATTCTCCGCTCAGCTAACTCTTCCTCAAACTTTTTGCCAAGCATTAATCACAGTTTTTCCAAAACAAAATAAGGACTTATTACAATGTGCCTCATACAGACCAATTTCACTTTTGAATAATGACGTTCAAATACTCTTAAAAATCATAGGTAGAAGGATGGAGAAAGTGCTCCCTTCGGTAATATCACAAGATCAAACTGGATTTATCAAAGGTCAACACTTATGTTCAAATCTTCGATGTCTGTTTAATGTAATATACTCACCAACTAAATCAAACACCCCAGAAATATTATTATCATTGGATGCAGAAAAAGGATTTGACATGATTGAATGGAAATACCTTTTTACTACATTGGAGAAATTTGGGTTTGGCCCGAACATTTGTGCATGGATCAAATTACTGTATACCAATCCAGAAGCTTCAGTTTGTATTAACAACATTTGTTCAGACTGCTTTAAACTAGAATGTGGTACCAGACAAAGATGCCCCTTGTCACCGCTATTGTTTGCAATCGCCATTGAACCACTGGCAATACACTGTCGGAACAATGATCAAATAAAGGGGATTATCAGAGAAGGACTGGAACAGAAAATTTCTGTATATGCAGATGATATGGTACTGTATATATCAGACCCACAAAATTCTGTGCCAGCAGTCTTAACAGCACTCACAGAATTTCAAAAGATCTCCGGTCTCAGAATTAATCTGAATAAAAGTGTACTCTTTCCAGTGAATTCTCAAGCATATAAAATTAGATTAGATACCTTACCTTTTATCATTGCAGAATAGTTCAAATACCTAGGGGTAAACATCACAAGTAAACATAAAGCTCTTTATCAACAAAATTTTGCCGTCTGCATGGAAAAAATTAAGCAAGACTTGCATAGATGGTCAACCCTTCATCTTACCCTTATCAATAAAATTAAAAAAAAAACAACTGCGCAAACGTTTTGAACATCCTTCTTAATTTCTGATTCAGATTTAGTACAGGGTGAACAAAGGGTGGGGTCCAACTACAGAGGGGTCACACTCCTCAGCCTCCCAGGTAAGGCATGTGCAAGGGTGCTGAAGGGATGACTCCATCTGATGGTTGATCCAAAGATATAGGAGGAACAATGTGGATTCTGTTCTGGCTGTGTGACAATAGACCATCTCTTCTCCCTGATGCAGTTGCTGGAGGGTGAATGGGAGTCTGACAACTCAGTCAACATATGTTTTGTAGATCTGGAAAAAGTATATGGGTGTGACAGTGTCTTTCAGCACGTGTTGTGAGAGGTCATGTAGGAATATAGGGTAACAGGACGACTCTTTCATGCTATTCATACTCTATATGAATACAGTGGCAGCTGTATGTCTGAATACATTACGTTAAGTCAGACTCGTTCACTGTTGGTGTCGGCCTCTGCCAAAGCTGTGTTTTGTCATCACTCCAGTTTATGGTTTTCATGGACAGGATAAAAGGAAAAGCAGAGCATGTGAGGGTGTCCAGTTGTGGAATCTAGGAGTGGCATTGTTGCTTTATACAGATGATGTTGTCCTCTTTGTCTGATCCAACTGTGACCTTCGAGAGGCACTCGAGCTTTTCCTTGCCAAATGTTAAGTGGTTGGTATGAGGATCAGCACCTTCAAAAGGCGGATTGCTCTCCCCAGATAAAAGAGATGGGGTTTGCATTGCCCTTAGTGTTTCCTTTAAGTAGAATCTGGATGAGATGTTAGAAGCTATTAGCTGAACAAATGGTCTTGATGGGCTGAATGGTCTCCTCACGTTTGTCAGATTTCTTATGTAGGTAGGTATCTTGAGATCTTGGAAAAGGGGAATATGAGATCAACAAGTGGATTGGGGCGGCAGCAGTCATTCTGTGGGCACTATACTGGTCCATGGTGGTGAAGAAGGAGCTAAATCTAAAGACAGAAGTCTTGATTTATCTGTGGATCTTGATTACTGTCCTCACCCCTGATCATTTGATGTGATTAATAGCCAAATGAACGAGAATGCATTTATAAGTGGTAGAAATGAGGCTTCTTCTCGGGACGGCTGGGCTGACCCTCCATGATAGGGTGAGAAGCTTTGCAATTTGGGAGAGATTCAGAGTAATATTTGAGTATCGTAAGAGTGCTCCCCAGGTAGTTCCCCTTAGAGCTGCTCCAGGCACGTTTCATTGGGTGGAGCCCCTGCAGCAGACATAGGACACGCTGGTTTAGGATCACCTAGGAATTCCCCAGGAAGAGCTGGAGTCTGTAACTGGAAACAGTGAAGTCTGGGCTGAACTGCATGGCCTGCTTGGCCCACCAGAAGAAGTGGATTCAGAAAATGAGATAAGATGAGGTGAATGTATATGATCTAATCATTTGTTAGGTGTTATTTAAGGTTTGTTAACCTGCTCGTTTTTAAAAACATCAAAATTAATAAAATAAAATGAATGTTAAGAATTGATTATTATCATTGTTTTTGTAGGTGAAAGAGAGCACCTCTTCAGCTGCGATGACAAATATCACAATCACCATTGCCGAGTTCATTCTGAACTGTGTTATTGACACCCAGCAAAGTAAAAAGACGGTCTACATTTTTATATTCATCTACATTGTGACAATCTTCGGTAACCTGTCAGTAATTCTGGTCATTAAAATGAATCGTACCCTGCAAGCCCCGATGTATTTGTACATCGGCACCTTGGCTGTCATGGACTTGATGAACAGCACGACCCTGACTCCAAAACTTGTGGCTGTGATGTTAGATTTCCCTGTTACTTTGTATGGACCCTGTGTATTTCAGATGCTTCTCATGGGCTATCTGGATGTGTCTATGACTTTTCTCTTTTCCTTTATGGCATGTGACCGCTACATAGCCGTTGTTTATCCCCTGAGATACCCTTTGATTGTTACAAATAAAATTGTTGGGATTAGCATCTTAGTATTAGGTGTTATTAGTACAATACTCATTCTACCTTATGTATTTCTTGTCGCAGAGCTTTCTTTCTGCCGAGGCAATGTCCTTCCCTACTGTTTCTGTGATTATGTTACAGCAGTCCGCATTTCCTGTAATGATGACCCCAAATATTTAACCACTTTGTCTACAATGGTTACGATGGGGAGTGTTGGCCCCTTGGTTTTAATAATTTTTTCATACTTTAAGATTGCACAGACTGCTCTTAAAATCACTTCTTACGACGGAAAACGAAAAGTTTACAGCACCTGTCTAACTCATCTGATAGTTGTGTGCGTATTTTACTTTCCACTGCTGATATCCTACGTCTTACCTGGGGTAGGGGTTAAGCTATCGACTGAATCCTCCAATACGTTAGTAATTATTGCCCACATCATCCCCCCTATGATGAATCCCATCATCTACAGCTTCAGAAACAGTGACATAAAAAACAGCATTTACAAAATGTTGAGAGATGTGCAATCAAATACATTTATTAACATCCAAAAAAGTTGTTTAAGTTAATCCTTTGTATTTCTTTCATAGATTGAACTTGGATAAAATGTAAACATGTATTTGATAGCTACCAGTATTAAAGTGTTGCATTGTCACAACGCAAAATAAATAAACATTTCTCAGTAATTTACCGTTAAGTTCTGTATGACATAATTTTGTTTTTAGTTCATGTTCTATCAAGTGTTTAAATATGTAACTTAGTTTATTTTCCAAGAAAGTGCTGTGATGAGAGATTTGTGGCATTGGGTATTGTTAAATAAATAAATCAAAAGTCCAAGCGAGTGCATGTGTGAGTGTGAATGTGCTACTCTGGGGTTGATTGGGGTGCTTGGCTTATCGCACATTCACATGCAAATGTGAGCGGGTCAGTCAAGTGCTTCATTTACACCTCGGATTAGATGGAGGATAGCACCTGCATCCTATCAGAGTTATAAATGAAGCCTGCACAGCAGAGAAGGGAAAAATGAAAAGACCAGAGAGGATCAAGAAAGGAAAAACAAGTAAAGAAAAAAGGAAGAGAGAACAGAGGCTACGGGATAGAAAAAGTCAGGATCGAGAGAACCTGTGTTAGTTAGAATGGAGGCAGGCGGTCAAAAGTAAGCCTCAAGGAAATGAGGGGCGAGCCTACTACAGTGTGGGGCTGAAGAAGGGTCACTCCGTATTGCAGTGCAGTGGAGAAGGAGCAGCCCTGTCATGCAGCATCTCCCAGATAAACACTGATGGACTGGCTGAAAGAGACATGAGTGGGGTCCAGAAGGGAATTCTCCAGATGCCAAGGGACTGACAGTAGGAACTTGGACCCAGGATTAATGGTTGACTGCACCTTTCGGAAGGTGTCTCCTCATGCTGCAAAGTCCTGATGGAATAAGCTGAGGAGACGCCAGGTTTTAGAAAGAGTCATTGGGGCTTGTGTCTCTTTTAGAAGATAAAACCTGCCTGAGATTTTAACTTTGTTTTTATGTGATTAGTTATTGAATTTTTTCTATCTTTAGCAATTGATGAAGTCACTTCTGGGTGACAGTACGCTGTGCGAGTTTGGCTGCCGCTTCTCACCAGTGTCATTGTATTTGTTTTGTTTTATTTTGACCCATCTGACTTTTTCACCTTTACCTTCTGATTTGACTGCTCTTTTCGAATTTTACCTACTATAGAATGCCATTTGCGATAGCCTATATCACACCTGCTTCAGTCTTGTGTGAGCTCTCTTCCTTTTCTCCTCTTACTGCCTTCGCCATAAATATGAATCTACTCTTTCTTTGTTTGTAGTCACCATTCTGAACTGCGAATGTGCAGCCTGCCCACTGTGCTTTTCCTTTTCTAGCTGGTTATGCAGTGAGATTTGGGTTGGCTAACATGTGTAGCTGGAAGTTAGCATGGTGTTGTGTGGCATTCTGTTTGCTCTTGACGGTGTCCACTGGTGTCTGGATAATCTTAGCCTGTTCTGTCTCTTGTTTGGAGTTGTGCTGCGTGTTGTCATTTCTACTTTTTTGGCAATGCAGCTCATACAGTATATTCTCCATATGAACTTAAAAATGTTGACTGTCATCCACGATTGGTCTCCCTGACTTATAGTTTTTGCCAATTGTTGGAATTAATTGGCATCCTCACTATATTCACCAGTCTAAAAGAGGCCCCTCATGGATCTATGGCTCAGACACATTGATTCCAAGTATATGGACATCTCACTGTGTTCTCTGGTGTAATGGGCCATCTTCATTCTGTTCAGGAAGTGTCTGCACCCTACTCTCCCGGCTGTTCCAACTTTAGGCTTGCTCTTTTGAATTTTCGCTCCATCACTAACAAAACATTGCTGATTAACGACCTCATCTCCCAGAGGTAAGTGGACATGTTTCTTCTTACAGAAATTTGGCAACAACCAGGTGACTATTTATATTTAAACTTCCTGTCTCCTGGCTATAACAGGTTAACAGGGAAAAGGGGGGGCCTGGCTGTGGTTTATAGATCTACCTTAACAATGAAGGAACTCTCCTTTTTTGAAGTGTGGTGGTCGGCTGGGGGCTGTGCCCAGCTGGGATGCCTGGAAGGACCGGGAGAGGGATTATGCCAACCCCAGACCATGAGAGGGCAGCCACCCTGGTTTGTATGGGGGCCATGGGAACTGAGCATGGAAGCTCAACCCTGTAAGGGCCTGTGGCCAACGCCAGTGGGCGCCCACAGGATTTAGGAGCCCTGGACATCAGCACTTCCGCCACACCTGGAAGTGCTGCCAAAAGGATGACCAGGGACACCAGGAGTGCTTACGGGTGCTCATGCGGCACTTCCGCCAAACCAGGAAGTGCATCAGAGGGCACCTGGAGCAAGTCTGGGTGGGTATAAGAGAGGCTGCCTTCCTCCAGACATGAGCCAGAGTCAGGAGGAAAAGGACAAAGCTCGGGAGAGAGGAGCAGAGGTGGTGAAGAAAGGAAGGACTGTTGAGAGACCTGGACTTAAGGATGTTTGGTGCAGGGGTACTGTGTGCTGTGCGGGACTTTGGGACTGTAAATAATTTAAATAAATACATGTGTGTTCGAACCATCGGTGTCTGCCTGTCTGTGTCTGAGCTGAACTTTAACAGAAGTCACAACTTTTGAAAATATTGCTGTTAAACTGGTCTCCTCCCCTCCTGTGCTGCTGTTGTTAGTTTATCGCTCTCCCAAATCTGAGGTGAATCTTCGGTCTGAATTTAATGAACTTCTCACTGTAATCTCATCTCTTTGCCCTACTGTAATTGTACTTGGTGACATTAATATTCATATTATTATTCAGTATTCAACTACTCTCTTACAGCTGAATTCATCTCAACTTTGGAATGTTAGGACTTGACACAGCATGTTGATTTCTCCACTCAGACTCAGGGTCATATTGAATAGTGTCTCTGTCTCAGGTTCACTCCCTGGTATTTCTGATAATAAGCTTATTGAATGTAACTTTAGCATTATTACCACTACATCTGCCAAGAAAAAGTCTGTCTCCTATTGCAACATTAAGTCTGTTAATTCTGATTTGTTTGCTGCTTCCCTTCTGTCTTTGTCTCTTTTTGGCTTGCATAGACTTCCCTCTCCCTTTATAACAACTGTGTTTCCCAACTGCTAGATGACTTTGCTCCCTTAAGGACAAGACAGGTTCCAGCCACCCGCTCCTGTCCCTGGTACACCTAGGAATTCAGAGCTATAAAAGCCACTAGCCGGTGTCTTGAGTAGCTTTATAAAAAAATCGGCCCTCATAGTTCATTCACAGCTTTACACTGAGCACATACAGTCATAGCTGAAATTATCGGCACCCCTGGAATTTTCCCAGAAAATTGTTGCAATTACAAATGTTTTGGTATACACATGTTTATTTCCTTTATGTGCATTGGAATAACACAAAAAACAGAGAAAAAAAAGCCAAATCTGACATCATGTCACACAGAACTCCAAAAATGGCCTGGAAAAAATTATTGCCACCTTTTCAAAATTGTGGGTAAATCATTTTATTTCAAGCATATGATGCTCGTTTAAACTCACCTGTGGCAAGAAACATTGGAAATATTGCAATCACACCTGAAGCCAGTAAAAGTGGAGAAAAGTTGAATCAACCTTTCTGTTATGTGTCTGAGTGTGCCACACTAAGCCTGGAGAACAGAAAGAAAAAATATCAACAATCTCAAGGCTACAAGTCCATCTCCAGAGATCTTCATGTTCCTTTGTCCACTGTGTGCAACATAATCAAGAAGTTCACAACACATGGCACTGTAGCTAATCTCCCTGGACGTGGACGGAAGAGAAAAATTGATAAAAGACTGCAACGAAGGATAGTCCGAATGGTGGATAAACAGCCCCAATCAACTTCAAAACATATTCAAGCTGTTCTGCAGACTCAGGGAGCAACAGTGTCAGCTTGAACTATCCGTCGACATGAAAGAAATATAACGCTATGGCAGGAGAGCAAGGAGTACTCCACTGCTGACACAGAAACATAAAAAAGCCAGACTGGAGTTTGCCAAAATGTACTTGAGGAAGCCAAAATCCTTCTGGGCGAAAGTCTTGTGGACAGATGAGACCAAGGTAGAGCTTTTTGGTAAAGCTCATCATTCTACTGTTTACAGAAAATTGAATGAGGCCTACGAAGAAAAGATCACAGTACCTACAGTCAAACATGGTGGAGGCTCTAAGATGTTTTGGGGATGTTTTGCTGCCTCTGGCACTGGATGTCTTGACTGTGTGCAAGGCATCATGAAATCTGAAGATATTGGGGCACAATGTAGGGCCCAGTGTCAGAAAGCTGCGTCTGCGTCAGAGGTCATGGGTGTTCCAGCAGATCAATGACCCCAAACATACCTCTAAAAGCACCCAGAAATGGTTGAAGACAAAGCGCTGGAGAGTTCTGAAATGGCCAGCAATGAGTCCGGATCTAAATCCAATTGAACACTTATAGAGAGATCTCAAAATTGCTGTTGGGAGAAGGCGCCCTTCAAATCTGAGAGACCTTGAGCAGTTTGCAAAAGAAGAGTGGTCAGAAATTCCAGTTGAGAGGTGTCACAAGCTTGTTGATGGTTATAGGAAGCACTTGATTTCAGTTATTTTTTCCAAAGGGCATGCAACCAAATATTAAGTTGTGGGTGCCAACAATTTTGTCCAGTGCAGTTTTTGAGTTTTGTGTGAAATTATGTCAGATTTGGCTTTTTTCTCTGTTTTTTTGTGTTGATCCAATGCACATAAAGAAAATAAACGTGTATACCAAAACATTTGTAATTGCAACAATTTTCTGGGAGTAATGGTGCATTTTCTGGGAAAATTCCAGGGGTGCCGATAATTTCAGCCATGACTGTATATTTAAATATAGTGATGCCCTTAACACTTCTCACTTCAACTATTATTCTTCTCTGATAAATGGTGCTAAGTCCAGGCCTAGAACTCTTTTTCGGATTGTTAATGAAGTCCTCCAACCCCCTACTCTAGCTTCCCCAATACAGCTGAACTGTGTCAGGCTTTCCTTACATTTCTTTAATACCAAAATTGATCAAATCTATCACAGTTTCCCCTCCACACCTCAATCACTCACTCACTCCGACCTGCCATTTCCATCATCACGACTCACTTGTTTCTTGCCTGTTGATTCCCTTGCCATCTGTGAACTTATTAATCTAATTAATTCTAATTCCTCCTCCTGTCTGCTTGATCCTGCCCCCACATCTCTGCTTAAGACCTGCTCATCCATAATTAGTATTCCTGTTGCCTCATTGGTAAATGCATGTTTCATTTCAGGTTCTGTCCCTACTGCTGCAGTTACTCCAATCCTTAAAAAAACTGACCTAAATCCTTAATTTCTCTCCAGTTACAGGCCTATCTCTAATCTCCCTTTTTGGCTAATGTGATAGAACGTGTGGTTGCTACACAACTCCATGCTTTTCTTCTAGATAATACACTCTATGAGTATTTTCAGTCGGGCTTTTGTACACAGCAGAGCACTGAGAAAGCTCTTCTCCAGGTGGTTAATGATGTTTTCCGGTCTGCAGACTATGGTTTACTTAATATTCTACTCCTTCTTGACTTAAGTGCAGCATTTGACACTGTTAATCATGAAATCCTCCTGTCATGTCTCTCTGCTGTAGGCATCTCTGGCTTAGCCCTTCAATGGCTCACATCATATCTCTCTAATAGGCAACAGTTTGTCACACTCAGCCGATATAAATCCTTCATCTCACCTGTGTTGTGTGGTGTCCCTCAGGGTTCAGTCGTTGGGTCATTACATTTTCTATTTTATATCCTTCCTTTGGAGTCAGATTATTCGCAGGCATGGTCTTAACTTCCACTGTTATTCAGACGATATACAGTTGTATCTTAGTACAAACTCCTCTACAGATTCACCTCCCAGCACACTTACTGACTGCATCACTGATCTTAAGCTATGGATGGAAAATAACTTTCTCAAACTTAATGCCAATAAAACTGAAGTGTTACTGGTAGGTCCAAAATCCCAACTTTCTAAAGCATCCAATTTCTCTGTTTCTGTTGATGGTACACTTGTCAAACCTGCTCCTGTTGTCAGAAATCTTGGTGTTTTGTTTGATTCATCAATTAACATTGAGATACACATTAGGTCTCTTTCCAAAATTTCATTCTGTCTTCTCTGTAACATTGCCTGCCTCCATCCATTTCTGTCCTTTAATGATGCTCAAACTCAGGTTAATTGGTTCATAATGTCTCGTATTGATCACTGTAATTCCCTCTTCCTCAGCCTCCCTGCAAAATTTATGCAGTAGCTACAGTGTTTTCAAAACTCCACAGCCAGAGTCCTCACCCACACAAAGCGTTTTGCTCACATCTCCCCTGTTCTCTCCCAGCTTCACTGGTCACCAGTTCCATGAAGGATTAAATTCAAGATTCTGCTTCTCACCTTCAAAGCCCTCCATAACCTTGCCCCCCTCTACCTCACTCAGCTCCTAGCTCCTTATACTCCTTGTCACTCCTTCAGGTCCTCGAGCAGTAATCTCCTTACTGTCCCACACCCACTCTCCACCCTGAGATGCAGGTATTATAGCCCCTCAACTCTGGAACTCTCTTCCTCAGTCTCTCCGAGATTGCCCCTCTTTCTCCACCTTTAAATCTCAACTGGAAAACTTTCTTCTTCTATGAACTTTTGTCTTCTGTGTAATTTAAAAAAAATTTACTCTGTATGTAAAGCGATCTTGGGTTTGTGAAAGGCACTCTATAAATGTAACTTATTATTATCATTATTTATTATTTTAACCTCCATGTTTAACTTGGATTTTATTGGATTATTTATTTGAGTATTTGGAATTGGAAGCATTGGCTGTGTGTGTCCTTGTTTGTTCAGTTCATCCTAGGGTACACTATCAATGGTTTCCATTCAAGAGGCTCTCAGAAGCGACAAGGGAATGTGAAGCAGACCCAGACCATCTAAGGTGCACATAAGATGTAAGAAAAATTCAACATAAAAAATAAATGTGATTGGCTTTTTTAATTTGCTTTTAATTTAAACATTTATTTTGTCTCACAATATGTTTACCTCATTTATCTAAACAAGAACACAAATAATTAGTTTATAATTCCATGCCAAAAGAGAAGAAGGTTAAAGAAACAACATTTCAGCTCTAAAACCTTCATCATATGTGCATCTGAAAAGGAAAGAGCAGGTAATATAAACAGGAGGGGAAGGGTAGGAACAATGATAGGGAGATGCATGGAGAAAAGGTGAGAGCAGGTAAGAAAAAGCTGCTATTATGGAAGGTGAAGGGAGAGATTAAAAAGTTACTCGGTCAGGAAGATCTGGAGAAATGTGTGATCACAGAGTGAGAAAGAGCCAGATAGATAGATAGATAGATAGATAGATAGATAGATAGATAGATAGATAGATAGATAGATAGATAGATAGATAGATATGAAAGGCTTCTTCTGATTTTCTATATAAAGTGTCTTTGATGCCCTGTGGAGGAACACAAACAGTGAGATCAGTGTGGTTATGGTCAATTGGTTTACAATAGGCTTTGTACGAGCTTTAATTTTAATGGCTGAAATGTGCTCCCTGAAACGGTCTGTTAGCTATCCCACTGATTAACCTTTGTAGATGACTGGACATGTCTTATAAGAAATGCATTGATTTTTAGACTGATAAGAGGTCTGTTGTTTAAGTAGAATTTACCAGATGGGCCACATACAGAGGTATTGTTGGTGGCATAATTGCAAGTGCCTCAGCAGCTCCTGTTACAGATCAAAGTACCCGATGAGGAATATGAAGTGAGCTGCAGACAAGACGTTTGTGGGATGTGAGTTTCATTATTTTATTATATTTTCTATTCTATTATAATTTATCATTTTAAAAGTCAAGTCAAGTGGCTTTATTGTCATACCATTCATGCAGCATATAGCAACATACAGTGACACGAAATAACATTCCCCAGGACCGCCTTAAAAAATACACATAAACACAGGCAAGTGAAAGATAACTAAAAACCTATACTTTACTATACTATACTATAAATAGATAAATAAATAATAGGTAAATAATAAATAAAAAATTTATAGTAGTAGCAAATGTAACAAATACACTGCATATACTGTAAATAAACTGCTAGGACAATATCTGAGGAGACTGAGGTAGCGCAGAGTTCAGAGTCCCAGTGGTGAGGGAGTACTTCATATTTAATTACCAAAAATGTTTGTATTTAAACCTGCACATTCCAAAAGTGAAATTCACTACAGTGTGAAAGAGAATCTACGATATAATACAACACTAAGATCGAGTGCAGGGGTGCCCACACTTTTTTGGCTTTTGAGCTACTTATGACCAGGTGAAAATGATCTACCTACATTAAAAATTCCTCTTGTCATACATGTACCTTCAGTGCCTTTCCTTTGCATTCATGTGTGTATGTGAACATCTTTTCACCAGAGCTCTGTTTCTCGATTTGTTCCCATAAAGCCACCTTCTCAGGTACTCTGATTATTTATGAGGGGTTTTTCTCACATCCTGTCTGGTTTTATAATTTCCGTCTTAAAAGGCAGCTCTCTCAGTGTGACTTCTACGTCTTTACTCCTACTCCCATGACTCACACTCGCACTCTTTTGTCTCGTCACCAAAGCCAAACTGACCAATCAGATTGCTTTGAGGGTCTGGACACACTAGATCAGGGGTGGCAAATGCGTCGATCATGATCGACCGGTAGGTTTAATTGGACCTTTGGCCAGCAAACTCACCAGACCTCAATCCCATCAACTATCGAATCTGGGGTTTGATGCAAGACCGCGTCTACCAGACTCCAATACGAGACATCGAGGACCTGAAGCAGTGCCTCATCTCTGTCTGGGCTGAACTGAAACAGAGTGTTGTTGACAAGGCAATTGATCAGTGGAGACCAAGGCTGAGGGCTTGTGTTCGTGCCAAGGGAAAGCACTTCGAACAACTTCTTTAATAAATCATAAAACACTTATTAAAATTACTGTTCCACATCTTGTTGATAACTTTGAATGAAAAGGCAATCTCATTTTATTTATGTCAAAACACGAAGACTTAAATTCAATAAGCTAGTGCAGCGATGTTGTTTGTTTGATGTGAGTAATTAATACAACTGTTGTTGGAAAACATATTAAATACACTTTGTATCAAACATTAAGTAAATCAGCCGACTATTGTTGAAGATGTGATGAAAAACATTTTGGTGTGTTTTTTTTCCACTCACAGTGTATATATAATTTTTAATGCAGGTAGATCATTTTGACCTGGTCATTTTAAAAGTAGCTAGCAAGCCAAAAAAGTGTGGGCACCCCTGCTCTAATGCAACATGAAATATAATTTATTTTCAAATTATTACTTTTTAATATTTTTAAATATGGTTAATTGCTCACTATATTGTAAAATAGTTCTATTATGCATACAGTGGTGTGAAAAACTATTTGCCCCCTTCCTGATTTCTTATTCTTTAGCATGTTTGTCACACAAAATGTTTCTGATCATCAAACACATTTAACCATTAGTCAAATATAACACAAGTAAACACAAAATGCAGTTTTTAAATGATGGTTTTATTATTTAGGAGAAAAAATCCAAACCTACATGGCCCTGTGTGAAAAAGTAATTGCCCCTTGTTAAAAATAACCTAACTGTGGTGTATCACACCTGAGTTCAATTTCCGTAGCCACCCCCAGGCCTAATTACTGCCACACCTGTTTCAATCAAGAAATCACTTAAATAGGAGCTGCCTGACACAGAGAAGTAGACCAAAAGCACCTCAAAAGCTAGACATCATGCCAAGATCCAAAGAAATTCAGGAACAAATGAGAACAGAAGTAATTGAGATCTATCAGTCTGGTAAAGGTTATAAAGCCATTTCTAAAGCTTTGGGACTCCAGCGAACCACAGTGAGAGCCATTATCCACAAATGGCAAAAACATGGAACAGTGGTGAACCATCCCAGGAGTGACCGGCAGACAAAAATTACCCCAAGAGCGCAGAGACGACTCATCCGAGAGGTCACAAAAGACCCCAGAACAACGTCTAAAGAACTGCAGGCCTCACTTGCCTCAATTAAGGTCAGTGTTCACGACTCCACCATAAGAAAGAGACTGGGCAAAAATGGCCTGCATGGCAGATTTCCAAGACTCAAACCACTGTTAAGCAAAAAGAACATTAGGGCTCGTCTCAATTTTGCTAAGAAACATCTCAATGATTGCCAAGACTTTTGGGAAAATACCTTGTGGACTGATGAGACAAAAGTTGAACTTTTTGGAAGGCAAATGTCCCGTTACATCTGGCGTAAAAGGAACACAGCATTTCAGAAAAAGAACATCATACCAACAGTAAAATATGGTGGTGGTAGTGTGATGGTCTGGGGTTGTTTTGCTGCTTCAGGACCTGGAAGGCTTGCTGTGATAGATGGAACCATGAATTCTACTGTCTACCAAAAAATCCTGAAGGAGAATGTCCGGCCATCTGTTCGTCAACTCAAGCTGAAGCGATCTTGGGTGCTGCAACAGGACAATGACCCAAAACACACCAGCAAATCCACCTCTGGATGGCTGAAGAAAAACAAAATGAAGACTTTGGAGTGGCCTAGTCAAAGTCCTGACCTGAATCCAATTGAGATGCTATGGCATGACCTTAAAAAGGCGGTTCATACTAGAAAACCCTCAAATAAAGCTGAATTAGAACAATTCTGCAAAGATGAGTGGGCCAAAATTCCTCCAGAGTGCTGTAAAAGACTCATTGCAAGTTATCACAAACGCTTGATTGCAGTTATTGCTGCTAAGGGTGGCCCAACCAGTTATTAGTTTCAGGGGGCAATTACTTTTTCACATAGGGCCATGTAGGTTTGGATTTTTTTTTCTCCCTAAATAATAAAAACCATCATTTAAAAACTGCATTTTGTGTTTACTTGTGTTATATGTGACAAATGGTTAAATGTATTTGATGATCAGAAACATTTTGTGTGACAAACATGCAAAAGAATAAGAAATCAGGAAGGGGGCAAATAGTTTTTCACACCACTGTAAGTAACAATTTCCATGAAAATAACAATTTTTTTTAATTCTACATCCGCTTCCCCATACACGAGTGGCAGAACCGCATAGAGGCTACCGCGTAGTCTATTATGCATATGTAACAATTCCCATGAAAATAACAATCTGTTTAAATTCATCCCCATATGCGAGCGGCAGAACTGCAAAGAGGGTAGCACTTAGCACAGGCACAGGGGTTGGCAAGTGAAACAAGCAGGGGGCAAAGCCCCCTAGTATATATGTAAAATCAAACATGTGCAATTGGAAATGAAGGCCATTCTAGATACATTTCCACCCCAAACCAAGGGTTGACGCTGTGGCCTAATGGTCCCAGTAATGTCACTTCTGAGTAAGTGTCTCCTGATCCAGCCCCTTCAGGTCTGACTTCCTCTTGAGAGAACCTCAGTCGCTATTTTGAGTGCAGTCTGGAAAGACCATTAAACCCTTTTTGTATATTACCTTTACTTTTTTCTTACTTTTGAGAGGTGCCCCAATTCTTTACAACAGACATTGTATTTCATTACTTTATACATGTACAGTATATATATACAGTATATATATATATAAATATATATTGTAATAGAATAAGATGCTTCTCGCACCCTTGTACCCTCAGACTATACATCAGACACCAGGTAAAATCCAATGATGATATTTATTATAATAATAAAGTGCACAAAGCACGCTCCTCTCCACAATTCTCAATGATAATCACAAATACAATAAACCAATCCTCCACTCCCAGACGCTTAGCCACCCTGCCTCCCAACTCAGCTCATCGTCTGGGAGCTCCCACAGTCCTTTTATATTCCCTGACCCGGAGGTGTTCCTTCCCAACAGTCTACAAGTCCTTATTCCTTCCGGGTCAGGGTAAATAATGTTTTTTCTCACCCCGGAAGCCCGTCGCTCTTCCTATGACGAACTTCCGGGTCATAGGGCATGAAGAACTCTTCGGTCCTCCCTGCAGCTCCCTCTCGTGGCCCCCATGGCATCCAGCAGGGCGGTGCATAAAAACTACATGGTCCAAAATGCCCTGCTGGTCTTATGGGGACCTCCATGCTGCAAGGAGGGCTCCACCTGGCGGCTTGGGGGTATTGGCCGGGGTACATGGCCGGCCATATCTTACAGTACTCCCCAGTGACGAATCATGATTCGGAGCGGCCAGCCCCGCAAGGGATGTCTTCCTCCAGGAGGAGTTGTTGTTCGGGTCCTGGCGAAGTCCAGAAAATTTCCGGGAGAACCTTGGGGGAATATTAAATAAAAAAGGATTTGTATTCCATGTCCTCCCAGGACAACTTCGCCATCCATGTCCCGGTCAGCGGCATTCATAGCACAGCCGCCTTCCTCCAGTGTGTATCCCTCTGCGAGTCTGGAAACAGTCGGGAAACTTTCGCTCCGCCCCTTTGTCCACTGAGGAGGATCTTCTTAATCGCCTCTAATGTCTGCAAAATACTCCGCACGGGCTCGATTAATTTTTCGAGTTCCCGCACGTCAAAATAGTTAGTTAATTCGGCCGGGGTTTGGCTTACTTCCTGGTTTGCCATACCGTCTGGCCGGGAGCCAATGAACACGCCCGCTGTCGGCACGTGTTCTGACGGGTTCCGCACGGGTTTCTGGGAATTGGAGTTCTCTACAGACGAGGACCGGGCCTCCATCTTTGGCTGACTGCGATCTGCCTGTATTAATTTGTCGGTAGATCGACCAGCCATTTCCCGGCCCTCCTTACCTTCTCGTGGGTTGAGCGGTGCTTCGCTCACCTCCCCTTTCCCCTTAGGAAAAATCAAGTCGGTCTTTTCCTGGGTGAAGCCACAAACAGCTGAACACGGACCTTCTCCTTCCCATAATCTTCCGGGGTGGGTCACGTGTCCCTCGCCGGCACCCGTAATGCGGAAGTCCTTAGGGTTACTCGGCTGCCTGAACGAGAGCGCGCCATCGCCTTCAGGTTTGTCCTCTGCCTCCCGCAGAGCCTTCGGATGGACATCTGGGAGGTATGTACATGGGACATCATGTGTTACATTAAAAAGATTATAAAGTACATTCCCTGCACATACCTCGTCGGAGACGTCCTCTTCCGGAAATCTCTCCCTAAACGCGTAGCTGCTCCATGGCTCATCTTGAGCGTAGGCAATGCCCAGCTTTAGACCTCCGCTGTGGCTGGTGTTCTGCTTTGTCTTCTTCTTCCCCATTATGGACTTGAAAATAGGGTTAGTGATGATTTTTCCTGTGTGTGTCGTGACGTTGTCTTCCCTGGGTATTCTGTCCACAATAATTTTTTTAAATACAGGTCCTCTGCCAAACTGACGGCCAGAGAATCCTGCCGGCTACGCCAATTGTAATAGAATAAGATGCTTCTCGCACCCTTGTACCCTCAGACTATACGTCAGACACCAGGTAAAATCCAATGATGATATTTATTATAATAATAAAGTGCACAAAGCACGCTCCTCTCCACAATTCTCAATGATAATCACAAATACAATAAACCAATCCTCCACTCCCAGACGCTTAGCCACCCTGCCTCCCAACTCAGCTCATCGTCTGGGAGCTCCCACAGTCCTTTTATATTCCCTGACCCGGAGGTGTTCCTTCCCAACAGTCCACAAGTCCTTATTCCTTCCGGGTCAGGGTAAATAATGTTTTTTCTCACCCGGAAGCCCGTCGCTCTTCCTATGACGAACTTCCGGGTCATAGGGCATGAAGAACTCTTCGGTCCTTCCTGCAGCTCCCTCTCGTGGCCCCCATGGCATCCAGCAGGGCAGTGCATAAAAACTACATGGTCCATAATGCCCTGCTGGTCTTCTGGGGACCTCCATGCTGCAAGGAGGGCTCCACCTGGCGGCTTGGGGGTATTGGCCGGGGTACATGGCCGGTCATATCTTAAAATATATATATATATATATATATATATATATATAGTATATTCATATATATATATATAGTATATTCATATATATATATATATATATATACAGTATATATACAGTATGTATAAAATCCCTTCTTCATATTTTAGATGTGCTCTTTGTGATATTAGTTATGCTGTTGATTTATTTATAGGCACTATCTGGCAGTGCATTAAATGTTTAAATTGTGATTTTTGACTTTTTGAATGTGCTGCTTCTTTATTTTTGCCCTGTGCTGATATTATTTTTTAAAGCCTTATATATATATATATATATATATATATATATATATATATATATATATTTTTGTTTGTTTAGCAAATGGTAACCGAAACTCCAATATATCTACTCAAAAAAAATATGAACTGTTAAATAAACTTTTGTAGTAATACAAATTTCATAATGCTTATCCTAAAAATACAAAATATCCCATAGTAGTTATTTGGTGTTTAAAGATGATTTTAATCCCAAGATGTCTTTGTTCCAAATTAGCTACTGTTCCTAACATAGTGGATGTTTTAATTAATCTCATAAGTCATCAACACTGAGACTCCTCAAGGATGGAAGAGGTTTAAATAAAGACGCATCCCAATAGGTACACTTAACTGGAAGTGCACTGCACCACCACATTGCAAACCCTCTTTCTCTTAGCACTTCATTTAAAAAAAAAAAACAGAATGGAGGGACTCTGACAAGTTATTTGTCAAACCTTTTAAAGTTTTTTTTCTTTTTCAAAAATCATTCATTTAATGATAAGACCTAAATTATGGTTGCATTAACTTTTAAAGATTTCTGTTTTGGGACAGAAATGCAGTGATCAGATATTTATTCATATTACTATTTATCTCATCCATGGTTCATCCAAGGAGCAGCTGGCATCAAGAAATTCAAAAGGTATTTTAACTAATTTCTTATTGGTTGAAACTGAAAGATCGGTATGCTAATATACTTTAAAATGATAATGAAGATATTAACATTGAATATGGTTTATTATCGTGCTGTGTTTATTTACTGAAATGCATAGGTTCTTAACCTCATATACTCAATTGAGAACCCCCTCTTTTTAAGACTCCTCTGTTTCCATTTTAATGGCTCGGTCTTCCAGTTGATCAGTCTGTGATCGGAGTTTATTTAAACTTGCTGCTATTGTTTTTAGTGGTCTTTGAGAAAAGTGTTTCACCTTAATGGAATACTCCTCAAAAAATGTTTTTTACCACATGTGGTTTGTAGTGGTGGCTGAGAAAAAAATGAATGTCATGTTTTCATGGAGAGATTAAATACCAAAGATTCAAACTGAACAAGAACCAACGGTGACCAACTGTGATCAACACCAAATGATGTGACATTCACTCATTGACAAATTAATGACGGGTGAGGCGGACCCTTAACTCTAAAGAACAGTATTTTAAGAATGTGTCTTTTCTGATTACTGTTTACACTGAGCTTTCGTTAAGTAAATAATAATAGTATTTTATCAAAACGTTGCTTGTGTATTGCACATTCTGATTATAACAATGAATCACAGACATGTAGCTAATGCGACACAAGTTATATAAATTCTTTCTGTCACCCCTACAGCTAAATGGGGCAAGTAACATAAAAAATATAATTTTTAGGGTGGAAATTCCTTTAATCGTGTCAACCCTCATTAGTTATGGGGTTATGTCAATAATTATCCACACTCTGCTTCTAAAATGTGTTAGAACTGCAGCAGAGAACTTATAGACACATTAATTTTCATCATGGTCTCAGTCTGCTTTTCAATGCACTTGGTCCAGCAATCCACAAGTTTGTTTACTGTCTCAGAAAAATAGTTTTTGCTTAGTCTCTCAGCCACACATGAGCTGCTTTTTCCCACTTGACGATTTTCATGTGATTTGCCACTTCATTAACAGTCAAGCTTCAGTTCTTCAGAATCACATTGCCCAATGTTGTTGTCTGTTATGGATAAGGTCGGCCATTAAACTTCTTCTTCATGCATAATACTTGTCTGACCTTTTTTTGAGCTTATTAATCCATTTGTAAATGCTCCAGTGTAGTAAAACATGGTCTCCATATTCTGCAGAAAGCCTTCTGTGGATTTTGGCCGTAGTTAACCCTTAGCCTATTAAAAGCAGATCACTGCTTGCTGCTCTTCTGTGATGCAAAAAGAGAGCGGAATGGCCATGTTTATTCCTAGAAAACAAAGAAGAGGGAGCGTGGATGTCTATACCATGATTCAGATGAATCAATGAGGATTTCAGGCCCTGTTACACCTTTAGACCATAAAAAGCGGATCAGTGCTTGCAGTTAAGTTTTCTTCTACAAAAAAGTAGGAGAAAGTAACTGATCAAAACTGAAGCTTTACCACAGTGACCACAGACACTCCATAGTTTCACATGTGCATAGGGAAAGCAGTATAGCTAACCCAAAACAAAATTATAAAAAAAATGCAATAATTATTGACAACCCTTCTAAAACATATCCAGCTTATCTCTTCTGTTTTATATTTTTTTATAGCCAATCAATTTTATTTTTACTTCTTATACTTTCTTGTGTGGTTTTAAGAATACCTTAAGCATGATTATAATTGTAAGTTTAAGTATAGATATGCGCCAGCAATAAATATTACTTTGTTCATATCTTGTGTGATTATTTCCATGCTGATAGCAAAGATATGTTGAAAAATATTTTTATATTTACTTGTGTGACAATGGCAAATGGTGCGAAAGACAAGATTCTTGACCAATGAATGAGAGGAGAGATGGGTCCTCAACTCAATAGCACAGTATTTCAGGAATGTGTCTTTACTGATTATTATTTACACTGAGCTTTCCGAAAGTAAATATTAAGAGTATTAATATTATATTTACTTGTGATGTTTACCCCTAGATACTTAAACTGTTCTCATAAAATGAAAGGATAGATATTTATTTGAGTATTTTGTGCTAGAGTGTTCACTGGAAAAAGCACACTTTTGTTCAAATTGATATCTTTTGAAATTCTGCTAGTGCATTAAGAACTACTGGTAAGGATGTTTGTGAGTCAGATATATACAGTAGCATATTATCAGCCTATAGTGATATTTTCTGTTCAAATCCTTCTCAGATAATCCCATTTATCTCTAATGCATTTTAAAAATGAATGGCTAAAGACTCAATGGAAATTGCAAAAAGCAATGGTGAGTGAGGGCACCCTTGTCGAGTATTCCGTTCTAGTCTGAAGTAGTTTGAGATCATGTTGTTTATAAAAATCATATTCTAGGTCAACTGAAGACCACCTATCAGTTAAGAGAGGGGGTATGCTGAACATCTACCATCATTATATTTAGCCATTTCCTCAATATCTAAAAGGATGTTAATTATTAAATTAAGTCTCGTTTTGTAGTTACATTGAGGTTAGTGGTTAAGGTTTTGGACTGTACACAACTCACTATGAAATAGGTATTCTTCATATATATCCATCCATCTATCCAGTATTCAACCCACTATATCCTAACACAGGATCACAGGGGTCTGCTGGAGCCAATCCCAGCCAACACAGGGCACAAGGCAGGAAACAAACCCCAAGCAGGGCGCCATCCCACCGCAGGGCATACACACCCACACCCCAAGCACACACTAGGGATAATTTAGAATCGCCAATGCACTTAACCTGCATGTCTTTGGACTGTGGGAGGAAATAGGAGCACCCAGAGGAAACCCACGCAGACACGGGGAGAACATGCAAACTCCACGCAGGGAGGACCCAGGAAGTGAACCCAGGTATTCTTACTGCGAGGCAGCAGTGCTACCTACTGCGCCACTGTGCTGCCCTTGTTCATATACAGTATAGTATTTGAAAATGGAGTTTACTGTCGAAAAGTGCTATAAAAATCACTGTAGTGCAGGTTCAGCGTCTGCCATTACTTTACAACTTGACTTAAAGTGAATGAGTGATGGCTTTACTTGCCAGCATTGATATCATACAAATGTACAAGTAAATGTAGCATATTTGAAATGTGTATTGAAGTAGTCCTCACACTAGAATGGCACTATATAAATGCACATGGAAGTTTAATTCCTACAAGTGACTCACCCTTTGAGCCTCAGTTATTTACTTCACCAATTCTTTCTGTTTTCAAATTAAAAGATATTCCATATATGTATCTTGGACTGGTGCATGATGCGACAATGAACCGTATAAAATCATAATGTTTCACAATCAGTAGCACACAACATGCATTAAGAAAATATCAAAACAAAGGCACCATATAAAATTGATTCTTTTTCACTGTCTGCATGTAATCATCTGGGTTCAGGATATGCGACGTAAAGCTAGATGGGTGGTGGTGCAGCCGTGTTTATGCCAATAACCACCGGGATCTCATGGAGTTGGCTCTTATTGTTCCTGTACTGAAAAGCCTCTGTTTACATTGAACATATTAATGACATTTGGATCATTTAGCTTTAACCCAAAAGAAATTCTATTCACGTTTTAGTGGTCATCAAAGTCTGCACATTTTAAATTTCTATGTGTCTTTTTTGTATTTTAAAGTTATCTCATTATAGTATTACATTTTAAAAGAGTCAGACATCACATTCTCAAATACTCAGTTCAATTTAGCATCACAGAGAGGCAGCCTTGGACCAAAGCTGGAACCAAATCTAGATGGGACACCAGTCCACACCAGGATTCACACACGCATGCCCAATTTACAGCTATTAATTAATTTAATACGCACATCCTGGGCATGTGGGAGAAAAACAGAGTACCTGGAAAAATCTACACACAGATATGAGAAGAATGTGAAAGCAATCCCCTGGACAACAACTCCGTGAACGCAGCTGTGCTAAAAACTACACCAAAAGGTTGGATATTCACTTATTAGCTACAGCCGAACAAAACTAGTAAATGTGGTGTCTCTCTTTAATCAACATAATTGATTCAAATACAGAAATAACCCAGGAACAGAAATCATCCAGTGCTCTTTTTCCAGTTCACTGTTTTGTTATCATTTATTAATCCAATCTCCGAGATGTTCATGTCAATGAGTACTGGCAATGTAATTCACAGTCCTGGAGTCACTGGTCCAAATCTCAGCCCCTCCGATCTACACTCAATAACCCATAAAGTTAAAAACCATGTTTTCTGGAAAGGTTTGAAAATTTATTAAAAATCAAAAACTAAAATTTCTTGTTTATAAAAGTATTCATATCCTTTGTTTCTAAAACTCCAAATTGTTCTTAGGTGCCTCCTGTTTGCTTCATTCACCTTAAGGTGTGTTTAGAACTTGACTGGAGTCCACCATTGGAAAACTGAATTGATTGGACATCGTTTAGAATGGCACATGTGCACCTGTTTATAGAAGGTCACAACAATTCACACTGCATGTCAGGACAAAAAAACAACTCTTTGTAGACCTCTGTGAAATTGTCAAATTGTGGTGAGGCATAGAACAGAGCAAGTAATGGGAAGAAAGCTTACAAAGCAAAAACAGAAAATAAACTCAATTGGAATAACATGAAGGATGTTTGGAATGGCCTGGGAATGATGACTGGACTTGAGCAATCCAGGGCTTAGGTATTAGAAACGATTTTGGACAAATTGGACCAACCAACCAAATTCTTGACCAACTTTTTAATAGGTTTTCCCTTCCAATGCCACCTTCTTCCAGTGGCCAATTCCCACACACCATCCCTACTACTGCACATCATCAATTACTACCACTTCAGCTGTAATGGCCAGTGATGATTCAACCTCTGACCAACAATATGGGCTGTCCATAACTGATCAATCAATCAATCAATCAATCAATCAACATTTATTTATATAGCACATATTCATACAAAAAAAATGTAGCTCAAAGTGCTTTACAAAATGAATAGAGAAATAGAAGACACAATAAAAGATAAACATAAGTCAACATTACATCATCAACAGAGAAGACAACTGAGGAAGCTACATACAGGAAAAGCCACTGGACTAGAAGGAGTCAGTCCTTGAGCAATTAGGACCTGTTCTGACCAACTTTGTGGTATCCTCTGTCGCCTTTTAAGTTTTGTCCCTGAGGATCCAGAAAGTGCCACTGCTGTGGAAAACATCCTGTATTATTCGTATTCCAAAGAAGGCAGGCGTTTCTTCAACTGATAACTAAAAACCAGTGCAACATATGTCTCATATCATGAATACCTTTGACAGGCTGGTCCTGGACTATTCGAGTCATCTTGTGGTAGACAATCTGGACCAACTGCAGTTTGCCGAACATACAAAGATTGGAGTGGAGGATCCAAATATCTGTCTGCTCCACAATGCCTATTCTCACCTGGTCAAAGCTGGCATCACTTTGAGGATGATCCAACCATTCTTGTTAAGGGATAAACTCAAAGATATGCAGGTGGATGAGCCTATGGTGTCCTGGATAATGGCTTATCTGTCATACAGACCGAAGTTTGTGAGACTCAAGGACCATGTTTGTGATACAGATGTGAGCCATACTGGAGCGTCACAAGGAACAGTCCTGTCTCCTATTCCATAGGTTTATTGTTAGTCATAATAAAATACAATTTATTTAACCCTAATACTGCCACATACTTGGGGGGTTAATGCACCCCGGACACTGTCAAAGATGGCTGGGGTGGCAACCCAGCCGGGACGCCCAGGAGGACCGGAGGAGGGCTTGCACCTTCCTCAGACCATGTGGGGGCGACCGCCCAGGTACCTCTGGGGGCCATGGGTACAGAGCTTTGAAGCTCCACCCTGTAGGGACCCTTGGTCACCGCCAGGGGCACCCCCATGCCTTTGGAGCCCTGGATCTCAGCACTTCCGCCACACCTGGAAGTGCTGGGGGGAAGAGGAGCAGGGACACCCGGAGTGATTCTGGGGATGCAGCCAGCACTTCTGCCACACTGGGGAGTGGTGGTGGAAGATTGCCGGGACACACCTGGAGCACATCTGGGGGACTATAAAAGGGGCTGCCTCCCTTCATGTGATGGCTAGAGTCGGGTGGAAGAGGACAAGGTCTTGGAGGAGGCAAGGAGGCGGCCTAAAGAGTAAGAAGGCAGTGTGTTGTGGCCAGGACTTTGGGGGACTTTGGGGTTTGTGGCACTTGTAAATATGATTAATAAACGTGTTGTGGGTGACATGAACATGTCCGCCTGTCTGTGTCCAGGCTGGCTACCACAACGCCAAATACTTTTTTGCTGCACTTTTTAAGGAAACATCACAATTCACCAAGAAGAAGTGAAATTTTAATGGAATACATCTTTTTTTATGGAAAGAGCATCACAATTACTGCAACACTGATAATTTTACACACTGCCAATGAACTGTAAAAACTATAAAAAAACTACTGCAACAATCTGTTATTGTTTTATTGTACTGTATTATCTATTATTATATGTACAAGGTGCAACTGACACTATTGATGAAATTCAGTAAATCACCAAGCCAACTATGCTTGAACTGGCTACACGCAAGCACACAGAGGCCAACGCTGATGCTGGCGGGCTCGTCTAGTGCAGCAGCTGAATCCCAGGGACAGTGATGCTGATTCGCTATTGGTCGGCAGTGGTCATGAGCTCACTGCTCAACGTATGTACGGCACAGACTGATCAGCTCCGGCGTGCTGGCAAATTGCACTGGGATCCGACTATAGCCAGTTGCGGCGTTCAATGACTGTACATCGCCGAATATACTTGGGTCCGGCGTACTGGCAAATTGCATTGGAAACTGACTATAACCGATTTAAGGGTTAATTGAGCATCTGTTAAAGCCAAATTTCCTCCTGGGGATACATAAAGTGCCATCTAGCAATTTTCTGCTATTGGTACTATTGCAAATTCATAATTAGTGTCCTTTTGCTATCATTGTAGCCGAGAGGCTAGATTGATTATTCCGTGTTCTAGTTGGGGTCTCTTAAGCTCATAAAATATACTTTGTGGAATCCTTTATTGGACCATGTTAAATTAAAGGAGTGAAAATAAGGATAGCCCCAGTTAGCAAGCAGTCCATCATAGAGGTCCTTAGGGCTGAATACATGGGGTACAATGTGGACCAAAAGACAGGTAAGCATTCACAGATCTTTACATTTCTATCTATATCCCATCAAGAAAAGAACGTAAGGTCTGTTGGTATCTTTTGTGTTAGGTGCATGTCACAGATGATCTGATAACATGATAAAACAATCCACTACAACTACAAGCCTAATAGGCAATTAAATTTGGCCAGTATGAGTGGGTTTAGATTTGTGTGTTTGATTGTGCCTAGCTATAAACTGGTGTAATGTCTATGATTTGGGTCTTACTGGTACCTAATGCTAGTGGAGTAGAATCTGACAGTCTTTAACATTGCACTAAGCAGATTAAGAAAATGGATGGATGGATTTATTTACACATTTTCTTATGCTAGTTATTAAGGATTAATTCATCTGATTGATTTCTTGAGTGGCTCTTTTCATATTGTACTTTTATTATATTTGTCAGCTTTATCTACTATATGATAAAACGCTCCTTTCTTCTGTGAGGAGTATCTTAATGATTGTGATTATGTTTGTGATTATTGCTGTGACATCATCGCACTGTCATTTTGTTTGCTGTCCTTCTGTAAGCACTGCCATTTTGTGGTTCTGGATTTAGAACATAAGGAATAAAAACATAAGAAATTTGACAAAATAAGAGGAGCCTATTTATTCCATCAAGCTCATGTCTGATCCCTCAGAGCAATCTGACTGGTCAGTTTGGAAGAAGTAGAGAAAAGAGGTTGAGACAGAAGAGAAGGAGAAAAGGCAAAGGAGGCATGCTGACAACTGCCTTCAAAGATGTGAAGTATAAAAGAGAACTGGATGCAAGTAAGGTGTCTTGAAATGACAGAGTCTATATAACATGTTTAAGGGAAAGTACTAAGAGATGGAACACCGGTCAGGAGAGGTTTAGAAACACGTGAAGATACAGAGGAAAGGCTCTGAAGGTACATATAGGTTCAGAGGTATCAAATATTTTAATTTTTATTCTATTACCTGTCAGATAATGTGATTAGTTGTTATTCTAATGAAGGTACAGTTACGGGTATTATGCAGATTATTTTCATAGCTCTGCTCCCTGTATAATTAATTTATCTGAATTTAAGTTTACTTACCAGAAAATAAATATTTTACTGAGAAACGACTAACACACCAACATCTGAAGGGCAGTAAGTCAGTATAGGTAAATGAATTATTTTTTTTTTTTACAAAAAAAAGGTATTATTCAGCAATTTAAGCAGTTCGTTCATGCAGTCTGTTTTACAAAAGCTGTACTTTTTCAAGTTTTTTGTTTTTCTCACTCCTGTTTTTATTCTGGCAGGAAGCATAAAACTTCTTAAGCGATGGCCAACTCCTCCACGTCCATATCAGAATTTGTTCTACACTGTGCTGTTGCCTCAGAGCAGAAGAGCCTTATCATCGCTGTTGTATCTTTCATCTACATTACCACCTTTTTGGGGAACATGCTGGTCATTCTGGTCATCATATCCAACCACCAACTCCAAACTCCAATGTTTTTCTACATCGGTGCCCTGGCAGCCATCGACTTAGTGACTTGCAACACTCTCATCCCCAGAATGCTCACTGTTATGATATTCAACTTCTTCCCTGTGCCGTATGGAGCCTGCATACTGCAGGTCTTTGTGGCGTCCCATTTGCAGGCATTGCTGACCCTTCATTTATCTTTAATGGCAATCGACCGCTACGTAGCTGTTGTCCATCCATTGCAATACCCAGCACTTGTTACAAACAAGACTGTGTTAACTGGTTTCGTAATATCTAACCTTATTGGTGCAGCAATTATAATTCCACTGACAGTTTTTGCCACTGAGCTGCGTTTTTGTCAGACTAATGTCCTGCCATATTGTGTCTGTGATATTTGCCACAATGGTTCACATTTCTTGTACAGATGATCCAAAGTACTTAGCATATGTGTCATCTTGCAGTTTTGTGCTTGGTGTTGGACCCTTGGTGCTGATTCTGTCATCCTACAGTAGGATTGTTCAAGAGGCACTGCAGATCTCTTCTGTAGAGGGTAAGAAAAAAGTATTTAGCACTTGCGTAACTCATCTGCTGGTGGTGGGGACATTCTACGTTCCAATTTTATTGTCCTACACATTGCCAGGACTTGGGATACCACTGTCAACTGAAATCTACAACACAATGGACATGATTGGAATCATAATTCCTCCCATGATGAATCCCATTATCTACAGCTTTAGAAACAATGAGATCAAAAGTGGCATTTATAAACTGTTCAAAGCTATGAAAACGTCTCCTGATGCTGGCCGAATTGAAAAAAGTCAGAATTAAACACTCACTGTTGAGTCTTTTTCTATCAGTATTTTGATGCCCTCAATAAAAGGGTAAAAGACAAATAAGCCTAGAAGTGTAAGTCATTGTATCTGGAAGAAAATAATACAAAATGTGGGCAACAGGTTCTATTTTTCTAACTGACTGACGTATTGTCAGGAACCCATTAATTAATCGGTCATTCTTTTAACTTTTCAAATTATATATTTATTTGTATTGTTTATACTATGTTATCATTTTTTCTGTGACATCATCACACCACCATTTTGTTTGCTGTCTTTCTATAAGCACTGCCAATTTGTGTCTCTGGATTTAGAACATTAGGAATAAGAACATAAGAAAGTAGGCAAAATGAGAGCAGACTTCATTCCATTAAGCTTGTTTGTTTAGCTAATAGCTAAGCTGCTCTAATATCTCATCTTGGGTTCGGTGGCAACTGGGCGACAGTCAACTCGGCGAAAAGACAAGTCTGCGAAAGACAACTCGGTGAAAGATAATTCGGCAAAGAAACCGCTTAGCGACATCCTTTACCAGTTAGGTAATAGGTTCAAAAAGATTTTTTAATTATATTTAAATGACAAGGTGATTTAAAATGTTGAAAATAAATTTATATAATTGACGAACAAACTTAATTCTGCAGATGGAACAAAATCTATCTTATATTTTCTTCTGCACCCATAATTGCTAATCCTTTATATAAATTATATTGCTTATATTCGTATGATAACGTTATTTAGAATGCAAAAGGTGACCTGCAAGTTCGGCTTAAGGGATATCTTTACTCTCAATGCATTGGGACTCTCATAAAGCAGGTGATTCTGTGGATTTCCCGGCGCCCTATGTTGTCATTTAAATATCATTAAAAAATCTCTTTGAACCTAACTATTACCTAACTGGTAAAGGATATCGCTAAGTTTCTTTTCACCAAACTGTCTTTCGCCCAGTTGTCTTTTCACCGAGTTGTCTGTTGCCCAGTTGCCCCGGACACTCATCTAGACACTTCTTAAAGATTGTATTAAAGGTTCCTCCAAGGTTGTCAAGTTTTCTGCTTTAGCTGAATGACTCAGTGCTTTGATCTAAATTTCCACAACTGCTGTGCTTCCTGGCTTCAGTCCCTATCATTTGAAATGCGTCCTCACATATGCCATTTAGGTTGAAATTTGATTTGATCTATTTAACCGATGCCTTTGAGAATTTTGAAGACCTGAGCCCATGTTCATCAATCATCTCAAAATTACCCCTAGGAATTACACTAAAAGTCACATTATGGTAAGAATTTCCCCTACCTCAGAGTAGGATATGAGATGTATTTATGAGGCATCCTACACTCAGCTAGGAGTGAAAGTTCATGTTCGAGAATGAATGGTGTAAAGAGTTCACAACAGCCTGAGCCGTAAATTGTAACTCATGAAGTTGTTTTGTAGTTTTCTTATACTAACGTGCGCCACAAAAATGATAATAATATTCAAAGTAGTGGTAGAAGAAGAAGGGAAACATAATACATTGGATATTGTGCTAAGCTGTACATAAATATTTCCACTTAGCAACATCACAAAGAATAATACTGTTAAGGAGCACCATGATGGAAGTACAAAGACACATACTCTTCTTCTTCTTTTGGCTGCATCCGTTAGGGGTTGCTACAGCGGATCATCTTTGTTCATATCTTTCTGTCCTCTGCATCTTGTTCTGTAACACCCACCACCTGCATGTCTCTCTCACCACATCCATAAACCTTCTCTTAGGCCTTCTTCTTTTTCTCTTGCCTGGCAGCTCTACCCTTAGCATCCTTCTCCCAATATACCCAGCATCTCTCCTCTGCACATATCCAAACCAACGCAATCCCACCTCTTTGACTTTGTCTCCCAACTGTCCAACTTAAGCTGACCATCTAATGTATTAATTTCTAATTCTACCCATCCTCGTCACACCCAATGCAAATCTTAGCATCTTTAACTCTGCTACCTCCAGCTCTGTCTCCTGCTTTCTGGTCCATGCCACCGTCTCCAGCCCATATAACACAGCTGGTCTCACTACTGCCCTGTAGACCTTCCCTTTCACTTTTGCGGATACCCTCATATTTAGACCACATTTTGTGCTGGAAATTACACCCTTATGATAAAGAGTAAACCAATAGGTGCCTAGAACAAAAAAGATCAGAAGGACTTGAAGTTGTGCAGCCCACATAAACTGACCTCAGGTGTTCACCACGTAGTGGGATGCCAGAGAACAAAATTACTCATTTTCCCAAAACTTAAAAAAAAATTTGGGATTAGTAATATAGACATATGGAGCTTGTTGATTACAAAAATATTAATATTTTTGATTCTTTACTAGTGCTCCTATCCCTATAAGAGCCACTCCCGGAGGGTTAAAAATGACCAATTTCAAACACAAGCATGTGGAGTATCATTTTAGATTACTTCAATTTCAATGATTATGAATATGATGTTATTTTTAGTTTTTGATCCTTTACTAGAGATCTAGCCCTGTATGGACAGCTATCAGAACGTGAAAAATGACAAATTTCTGTTACAGTTGAGAATATTGTGACTTTAAACATTTTAAATATTTTCAAAGAAGGAGTTTTGCCTATGTGTTATCATGATATTTCCCACTACTTACCCTTTACCTAGGGGTAAGTGAACTCATCAGCTTCGTTACTGGGTTGGTCTACTGTTGCACACCTTAAGATTAACACATGTATACATAGATATACGCATACACACAGAAACTCAAAAGTGCCATATGAATGACGCACACACAGCAGGTTAACTTCTAGCACTTTAAACCACACCAGTGCCTTAAGAATAACACAGCCTGTCACTCTTCTGGCACTTTAAGAGACTTACTTATAGTCGGCACGAACAACATACAATGTTTTAAATATATTTCAGATGTAAATATTACTTTAGTCTCTGGGAAATATTAAAACATACAAAGGCTCAACATCCTTGGCTATAAGCCATTTATCAACGAAGAATGCCTTTACATACTGTTCCCTATTATTGGGTGGAGCTCACACCCTCAGTCCTTAATAAACCTCGCAGCACGGAGCATTCTACACTCATGAAAGACTACAAAAAAAAAAATTCTGCAGCATTGAAGGTTCCTAAGAGTACACCTGTATACATAATTCTTAAATGGAAGAATTTTGGGAGAACTATATCTCTTCCTAGAGCTGGTTACCAGCCAAAAACTGAACAATCAGGGGAGAAACTTCCAAACGGACAACCAACTACTACTGCAACACTCCACTAATCTGTGTTTTATAGCAAAGTGTCCAGATAACTCATAAAAGCCTGCCTGGAGAGTGCAAAGAGGCACCTAAAGGACTCGCAGATTATGAGAATCAGGATTGTCTGGTCTGGTGAAACCCAGTTTGAACTATTTCATCACATCTGGAGGAAGCCAAGCACAAACAGTGAAGTAAGGTGGTGGTAGCATCATACTGTGGGGATTGTTTTTCAGCAGTAGAGACTAGGACACTAGAAAGGGATGAGGGAAAGATAAGCTGAGGAAAGTACAGAGATATCCAAGATGAAAACCTGCTCCAGAGTGTGCTGGAGCTCAGACTGAGCTGAAGGTTCAAATTTAAAAGGACAATGACCCACAGCACAAAGCAAAGACAACACAGGAGTGGCTTAGAGACAAATCTGGGAATGTTCCTGAGTTGCCCACCCAGAGCTCAGACTTGAACCCAATCAAACATCTCCAGAGAGACCTGAAAACAGCTGTCCACTGGTGGATTCTATCTGACCTGAGAGAGTTTGAAAGGTTCTGCAGAGAAGAATGGTAGAAAATACCCATATCCAGGGTTGCAAAGCTTTTTATGCCAGACACAAGAAGACACTATGCTAGAATCGCTGGTAAAGGTGCTTTCTGAAGACACTTATATAGATAAAGCTTACGAAAAAGTAAAGATGTCAAGGATGAATGTCGCAGGAGGCTTGTGATCTAGAACTCAAAGCTGTTCATGAGATGCTTTACTGATGATCAGATGAAAAACGGCCACACGTTGCTCGTGCCCTCTCCTGACGTCACTCTCACCCTCTCCTTACGTTATTCTGCTCTATTCTGATGTTGCTGTGTTCTCTTTGTTTAGTCCTCCATAATTATTTTTAAATACTACGGGAGTTTCGCAAGATGTGACTGCTCATGTACTTGATTTGCCGGCTGTCAATATGATGAATAAATTTGCTCAAACTCTTTCATCAGTTTGGGCACGTCCTTTTCCCCAAACAATAAAGTTTTTGATGTTGCTTAGTGCCTACTAGCATGTCTTCCTTTTCCAGGCTGTAAACTCATTTAGCAACTTGTTCCAGATGCCCATCCTTTCTCAGGTTATAAAGTAATTGATAGCCTGTGGCATCGCCATGTCTTCCTTTATTTGTTCGATCAGCTGTTTTAAAAGTGAGGTACAATTCGGGAAGAGTATATGCTTTGATATGTCATGTATTTAAGTTCATTTAGTGCTATCTTGAGCAAAATATAATGAAAATATTGACAAAATCTGCAGATTGTGCACACCACAACACTCCAATATGGAGACAGTGTTTATAAACAGACAGAGAAGTTCAAAAACAGTTGCACGAGTGTATTAAGCAAGATTAGAAGGAGCCAGACACTGTCAGTTTCAACTTAGTCTGTTCCAATTGTGCTTTTAGACAGACAGAGGGTTTTTAAATAATCAAAAGAAGTTGGGACACCTGTGCAAATTGTTTCCTTCAACTTGCAAGGCTTAATTTACTTTAATTGCTGCAGAACATCTGTAGGTTGTAACCTGTTAGTTCTTTCCTGAAAAGGGTCTATTTTTAATATTCTGAAATGTCTTTTTTTCAGTTTTTGCTAAACTAAACTTTATATTTAAACCTCTGGCATTTTACCTCTTAATTTGTCACCTTTTTAGGTCATTCATTTCATTTCAATTGATAACATTTGAAGAAAAACTGAGGTGTTCTAAAACTTTTGACTGGTAGTATATACAATTAGGTCCACAAGTATTTAGACAGTGACACAAGTTTTATAATTTTGGCTCTGTATGCCATCACAATGGATTTTAAATAAAGCAATCAATATGTGATTGAATTATTGCAGTTTTAATTCAAGGGATTTTAAGAGGGATTTTATGAGCTTTTTAAAAATGACAACCATGTTTATACATGGTCCCCCATTTTCAGGGACCTAAAAGTATTTGGGCAAACTAACATAATCATGAATATAATAATCATTTTCAAATCCTTTCCAGTCAATGACTGTCTGAAGTCTGAACCCATGACCATCATCTACTGCTGAGTTTCCATCCTACTGATGCTTTGCCAGGCCTTTACTGGTGTTGTCTTCAGGTCCTGCTTGATTGTTGGCCTTTTCTGCCTTCTGGTTTATCTTCAGCAAGTGAAATGCATGTCCAATTGAGTTTAAGTCAGTTGATTAACTAGGCCATTGACGAATATTCCATTACTTTGCATTGAATGGCCCCTGGTTTGCTGTCACAGTACGTTTTGGCTCATTGTTTATCTGTACTGCGAAGCGTCATCCTATCAGTTTTGCAGCATTTGTCTGAATCTAAGAGACAGTACAGCCCTGCACACTTCAGAAATCATCCTGTTACTTCTGCCTACAGGCTTAGCATCAATAAACACCAGTGACCAACTTCTATTGGCAGTCACGCATGCCCATGCCATAACACTGCCTCTGGCACATTTCATAGATGGTGTAGTATACTACAGATCATAAGCTGCTCCTTCTCTTCTCCAAGGATGGATGGACAGCCCACTGAAGACAAAAGATGTCGCATAGGGCTTTTTACTGCCCCAAGATGCTAGATGGCAGCAACCCTCCATGAAGTTGCCCATTTGGGAACCAGCATGGAATGATGGGAGATGCAGTCGGACAATACAGCCCTGCTGGGGACCCCAATTTATGTGACTTCATTGTGACCTGGAAGTACCCCCTTAAGGCGGTGGTAAAAGGAGAGGTATAGTGGAGAGAGAAAACTTTGTGGAGTAACTGTATAATAAACCTTCCATTATTTGAACCCGGGACTTGGTGTGATCGTGTTTAAGGGTTTGGGGCTTGCTGACACCCCTGGGTTCCATCACAATATATATAATACTAGCAGAATACCCGCGCTTCGCAGCGAAGTAGTGTGTTAAAGAAGTTATGAAGTTATGTTATAAGAAACTATCGTTTCTGTTCAAGTTCTATTTAAATTTTAAATAGAAGGAATTTTTATTTAGTCGACAGAATATTATTCCGGAATAAATCAACTCAAACCTTAAATAACTTATAATATTTTGCTCTCCATAAAAATATATCCTGTCTAAATTATACAAGTTAGAAATAAAGTAAACGTTAAAAGAACAAACATTCAAATTTCTTATGTAATTTTATATAAAAAAAAACTTTAATTTTAAATATCCCAAAAGATTTTGCTCTCCATAAAAATATATCCTGTCAAAATTATACAAATTCAAATATGAACATGGTGCATAACAAAACCTGGAAATATAAATAAAATTTGTTCTTTTCAGCAATAACAAATCAAATCATTCAGTTGTCTTTGCTCTTATGTCATTTTATCAGAGGTGGAGGCCTGGCATCTTTTTTTGGGAACATGTTCGTTTCTGTTTGCTGTGAAGTTCTGTGTTGTGGAGATTCTCAGGATGGACTGCAGGTGCTCATCAGTGAGGCGACTCCTGTGTGCTGTTTTGTTGGTCTTCATCACTGAGAATAGCTTCTCACACAGATATGTGCTACCAAACATGCACAAGGTTCGAGCCGCATGTAGACAAAGCTGGAGCATTTGTGCGGGAATGGAGTGAATAAACTGTGCGGGCCTTGCAGTATCGTACTTTGCCTTCAGTGTGCCATTACACTGCAGCTCAATCACCTCCATCTGAATCTGCACAGGTGCAGTTTCCACATCGACGGCAAATGGGTTGCGAAACAACTCAAAATTCTTTTTTTGTTCTTCAAGGCCACCAAAGAGCGGTGCAAACTCAGTGCGCAGTGTGCTCAGTTTATCAGCAAAGTGCGTATTTGGGAACAACGTAGTGGCGACTTGGTTCAACATTACTTGGCAACAGGGAAAGTAGGGCAAGTTGCACTGGTGCATTTGTGTCTCCAATAAAAGTAGCTTCACTTGAAATCACTTTGTGATTTTGCACGGTAAAACGTCTGCTGAAGTGTCAGATTCTTCTTTAACTCTTCTGCTTTCTGTATCTTGTGCATTGCATTCAGGTCTTTCAGGTTATCTTGATGTTTTGTCTCATAGTGCCGTCTTAGATTAAATTCTGTAATTACAGCCACATTAGCTCCACAAATGAGACACATAGGTTTACCGGCAATGTCAGTAAACATATACTCAGCCTCCCATCGGTTTTTAAAGGCTCTATGTTCAGAATCACCTTTTCTCTTTGGTATCGTGTGGGCTAGCTTCGCAATAACTTGCAGCATCATAAGCTAGACTTGATTAACGCGTAAGTGTTCGCAAGGCAGCTGAAGCGCTACATTATGGGATCTGTAGTTTATTGTGTTACCAGCGCTTCATATCCCGGCCATTAATAACAATAATACAGTAATAAAATGATCTCGGGCGGATATAATTACGCGGGCCGGATGTGGCCCGTGGGCCTTGAGTTTGACACATATGGACTAAATAGAACTTGAAAAGAAATATTTTTTCGAATGTGATCGCGCAATTCAGATCGAGTTGACGCCCACTACAGCACATCGAGCCCGCGTGCTATTGTGGTTTTGCCTGTGTGCCTCAATAAGTTACCCTCCCCTCGCTCTTACTTTTTTACCGTTCATCTAATGAATACACTGAGTATGGCTTTACCAAAACAATCATTGATCGCGAATAAAGTATCCATTATTCATGAAGCTTCAATTGGTGATCTGTCTTTCTGCGTTAACCGCATATTTTTCATACGTCTCAAACCAAGGGGATGCGAGGCTAAAATGAATCGAGAAGCGCGCGTACATACTTAGTGCATCCCCTCTCAGGAATCGAACCTCGGCCCTACAGGCGAAGGCTCTACTATTGCGCCACGGCGTGTGGTTTGTCTATTTGAGCGTAGCAGTGTAATTCGGTTTTTGTTCAGCACTCTTTGGAACTGTTGCTTTTTGTCTGCGCACTGCGTCAGTTCACGTGAGCCGCTGAATATGGTTTTATATGTCACTCGCTCGCTTCTAATTGTTTCGCTGCCTTCTTAATTATATAATGCATGTTTTCTTCAGCGCTTTTTGTAGCTCTTCCTGGTTTTGTACGTAATGCGTGATTACGTGAGAGGCGTGATGATATCACACGAAACTCCGCCCCCACGGCTTTCTAGCTCAACTCCATTACAGTAAATGGAGAAAAATAGCTTCTAGTTATGACCATTATGCGTAGAATTTCAAAATGAAACCTGCCCAACTTTTGTAAGGAAGCTGTAAGGAATAAGCCTGCCAAATTTCAGCCTTCTACCTACATGGGAAGTTGGAGAATTAGTGATGAGTCAGTGAGTGAGTGAGTGAGTCAGTCAGTCAGTGAGGGCTTTGCCTTTTATTAGTATAGATACCAGTAACGGCACATTGCACGATAATGTGCAGTAAATACTCTTGACTTGACCATACTTCATTGACCATTTTCTTCGTTGTATGGTCTGTTCTTTGCTCTCACTTGCTCGAGCAATTCTCTTTCGCTCTGCATCAGCATGTCATAAATGGTGAGTGCGCTGTTCATAGTTTTCATACTCTTTCTCTGTACATTTAGCATTCATTTATTCAAAGGTTGATGTGCTTGCTGCTTCCTGAGAAACTCTACTTTTCTCCACCTTAGCGGTCTGCTTCTTCTCTTCTTTCATCGGTATCGTTTCGTCTTGTCAGTTTTTGTGTTGCAATTACTTAGTATGTTTTCCTTAATTTTTCACTTAAGTCTTCATTCTGCCTCAAGAATGATTTAAGATATGGAGAGGTGGAGGAAGTGATGGAGAAAGTGGTAGTGATGATGCCCTTTAGTTATCTGCCTCAAGAATGATTTGAGATATGGAGAGGTAGGGGAAGTGACTGCGAAGTTGGTAGGGTTGAAAGTGGCACCTGTACGCATGGCCGCCCTGTTGCCCGCTGCCGAGAGTTGATTCTACAATAAAATAAAATAAAAATAAAAAGAGTAATAATTCCAAAACTCTTCGTTTTTAATATAAAGGTGTATTGCAGAGTTTCAGCATAGTATATGTGTACGAAATATTCAGGCTACAGGTTATTTGACCATTGGAGGTCTATCATCACCCCAAAAGCGGACAGCAGTGGTTATGAAGTATATGTGTACCAAATTTCAGGTCAATAGGTCAAATGGTTTGCGAGCTACTGGTGATTTAAAATCTTGGGTAAACAAACGAACAGCCACGGTAGCGTATTATATAAGAAGATTGTATATCTCCCTTTATAATAAAAAAATCTTGGGATGAGACATGACTTTTTGAAAAGACTCCCGCGAGATGGAGACTTTTACCTTGAGATTCTTTCAAGTCACTCCATATTTACAACTATTTTCAAACAAGACCACTGTCATCAGGTGCATTCCGACACTTAACCTGGACAGACACCAATCCATTAAAGGCCTTACTTATGAACACACACACACACACTTATGAAGATCCACTTTAGAACCACCCGTTCATCTAAATATGGCAGCGAGAAACGATGAAGTCAAATAAATGAACGTGAAAATTGTTGATCGGATACACAGCAAATTGGTTAAATGCATATCAATAGACTATTGAGGTGGGCTGGTGCCCTGACTGGGTTTTGTTTCCTACCTTGCGCACTGTGTTGGCTGGGATTGGCTTCAGCAGCCCCCCGAGACCCTGTAGTTAGGATATAATGGTTTGGAAAATGGTTGGATGGATATCAATAGACTATGCTGAAGCAGTTGGTGGTAATCGTGCGGAAGATGAAAATTTACAATATCCCATAGAATATCTACAAGTGTTAACACGGTCCGGTCTTCCACCAGCTGAAATTATTGTTGAAAGAAGGATGTATTGTAATGTTAATGATATTTTGTAATTTATGTCTGAGATATGGACCAAGCTGTGGAACAAGATTAGTTGTATTAAAAATTGGTCAAACAATTCTAACATGTAAAATTTTAAGAGGCGACGAGAAAGGTAATGTAGTACATATTCCATGAATAACATTAGACACAAAAGGAGATCTTGATATGCCATTCGTATTAAAACATTTACAGTTTCCCCTGAGAATAGCTTTTGCTATGACAGTTAACAAATCACAGGGACAAACATTCGAAAAAGTCGGTTTATTTATTTGAGAGAAAGAAACGATATTCACTCACGGGCAGTTATACGTTGCATTGTCACAATGTAAATCTAAACACGGAATCAAAATTCAATGCGAACTTGAAGAAAAGTGAATTCCAAATATTGTTTTAACTGAAGTTAAAGTAAAAGTGAAAATAATGCATATTTAACAATTCACTTGAAAATAACAATCTCTTTAAATTGTATATTTGGTTCACCAAACCCAGGGGTTGGTGAACGCAGCAACCACAAAAACCACAAAGGTTTGGCAAGTCAGGTGACAACCTTGTTTAATGAAGGTAGATGAAAAAAAGTTAAACTGAATCTCACAAGAAGATGCAAAAAACTACAGCCAAATTGGAATTAGGATGGTCTTCAGGACCAGACTGAACAGCGACTTCTGATGGCTGGGCTGTTTTTATTTTAGCTGGCAGGAAGAAGTTTATTAGGTGGACACAGCAGTCATATCAATCTGGTTTAGAAACCTACAGACTGTGTATATTCAGTGCCCTCAGAGAGTATTTAGATCCCTTCATTTTTTACACATATATATATATATAAAGTAAGTAATTAAGAACAGATATTTAGGAACGGTCAAGAAGATAGGAGCATGACATATACACTGGTATGAAACAATCAAAATTTTAAAATCACAATGCCCATTGGTGTGTTACATGGTGCATCTAGTGTTAATCCAACTCAGGTTAATGGGGGGCTGCAGCCTCTCTTAACAGCACTGGGAACATAGTGGGACATAACCCTGGACAGGACACCAGTCCATTAAAAGCATATGCACTGGAACTTTAGACAATGCATGCGTTCATCAAGTCAGCAGTGCTACCACTGTGTTGTGCCTATTTCTTTTATCTATACTCTGTTCATTTTCTTGTTTCATCTGTGACTGCCATATATCAGTGTTCAGTGTGAAAGGAACATTAATAAATAAAAATGGCTTACAATTTTGTCCTGTGATGGAGTGTCATTCTTTCTAGGGTTGATTCCTGCCTTGCACCCAATGTTGTCATGATAAGCTGCAATCCCTATACATTTAAGTATATAAATAATAAATGATTATAGTTTCGAAAGCAATTAAAATGGTTTGTTTTCTAAAGCCATCAAGTCTGCCTATTTCATGTGTGCTTTGTCCGAGTTAACAGTCTGATCAAGCTGTTATTGCCGAACACACCATACAGTACATGGATTTTCTAACCTTTCCCAAACTAATTTTTAGGTTAATGAGAAGCTGAGGCCCATGCCAGAAACATTGGGCACAAGGTGGGCACCAAAACTCCATTCATCACTGGGGAAGAGGGCTTTAAGAGTTCCAATAAATGACACTTTAAAGTAAAGTAGCCTTGTTTGTTTTCTAACGTGTTATCTTATCCAAAAAAAAGAAAATAATAACCATTAATGAAAAATCATTCTTGTAGAGGAGATCTCTAATTAATCTCCAGTGCCATCACATTTGTTTACCTTCCATTTCAAATCTCATAGGGGAAAAAGATTTTTAAATAGACCTGCAACCAAGTGAGACCCTGGCAGAGATGGCAGCCTCACACTCAGACCTCACTTTAACGTCAGTGATTAGTCTGAGAAATTGTGAGGGGAAACAGTCAAACTTTTAACAATTAGAACAATTAGACAGTAAAGTTGTAGTGGTGTTTCAAAAGCTAACTAAATACAAGTGTGTTAATTCCAGTTTTTATCATTTATACGCATAATTCTGGATAGAAATTAAGAATTTCAGAGATGACTATCCAGATCATTTAATTATGGACTTTAATTATAAAATGTGTTTCCTAAATCTACTTATTACTTATTATTAAAACATAAAACATAAAAATGAGGCAATAAAGCGCCATTGGATCTCACTGAAAGGTAACTATTACTTATTTTTACGGAATATTTGTAGTTCTGTTGTGTTGTGCTGTGCTTGTCCATGAAATAAAAGTGATATAAGAAAAGTAGTACGCATGTAAGAAAAAGTAAACCACAATCATAATCCACAAAGGGAGAGATTTTATTTTATACACCTTTAAAGATATGGTTCAGTTTCTCCCAATTTCAATAATATCATGACATTTACATGCGATTATACAGAAGTTGTTTTCCACTTCAGTGTGTGTACGAACGCTGAATCCACGTAGTCTGATTTTCAGCTCTGTTAAACAATGGGTGTTGTGTTAAAGTGGGCACGACTGGAAGCAGTTCGTTCCTGTTTTATCTTACTTCTCGCATACCTAAGCTACATTCACGTGGCAAAGTTTTCAGTTAACATTTTGAATGCGGGGTACGGGTTAAGTCGTATCTCACAGTGCCTGTCTTGGCGCAACGAATGAGTACTCGTACCTCAGCATACAACCACTATAGACACAGCCAACTTGCGGGCGAGCTTTGCTGCCATGTTTCAGTTATCTACTGTAGTGCTGCCATCTTGTGGATAGCCATAGAATTTTATTTTTTATAAACATCAGCTTGCGAAAAATAGTGCTATATGTAGATAGTCTGTAGTTATGTTCTCGTGAAAAAGGTGCCGAGCTGCTATTATTTTGAAACAAACAGAGATTTGTTGCAAGATGAATATTTTGATGATAATGACAGAGATCGAGAGAGTGACAGTTGATTGGATAATGTGGAACCTCTAGGCTCTGGTACAGATGCGGATCACTGCCCCGAAGGCGTTTCTTCATCACAAGTCATCCGACTTGTCACGACAGCAGTGTATGGACATTTTGTCACCCACTGAGCACAAACAATCAACAGCTATCAAATGTGTTGTGTGCGACAAGCATGGACAGTGCAAAGAATTGCATTATATTTGCAGCACATGCGCTTCTAATCCTGCACTTTGTGAGGTACCATCCTTCAAGGACACTCATTCACATGTAGCCTTTTAGTCGTATCGCGAATCAAAACAAAGTAATTAACAATTTCTTTACATTTTTGACAGTTACTGTTTTTAATAAAACCGCTGTTTTCTAAAACATTCTTTTTTACTTTTTTATGATTTTGATGCAAGTTCATATGTGCATAGACCTATACAGCAGCATCCTGGTAATAAATGGTAGAGTAATCAAAGCGTTAAAAACAGCATTAAAATGAGTCCAGTCCATACTAGGTCTTCAACTCGCTTACGAAACTACTCACACTAATATGACCAAACACGTATGGGATGTAGCCATTTGTCTATGCTGACTAAAATCTTTCAAGTGAAACTTATATGTTATTTGCCTTTTGCACATCTAAACAGCTTTCAAAGTGTGCAAATCACAATCTAAAATGTATACAGGTAAGCAGCATGGCAAGCGTCATGGAAAGTGACTACTCTGTATCCACTATGTTGGAATTTGGTTTTCTTCCATGAAGGGGGACCAATCATGGAATAAGACATTTTAACGAGCAGGATCCAGTCAGGGAAAGGCCATCTAATAAAAATGGACCAATCAGAATGCATTTTTTGAAAACTCTGTGTTTTTGCCCATCCACATTACAACAGTGAGCTGGCATTTTCATGAGTATGCTGCTTTTTTAAAAGTTTGGGGGTTAAAAATGCCCGGCAAGTGTGGACAAAAGGCAAAAACTGAGACTAATCTCTTCGTATTTTTATACAAAAACTTACTAGTGTATTCATAGCCCTAGATAGAAATACCACAACTTTTAAAGTTTAATATAATGGATGTTGTTTTTACTCTTTGACATATATTGTACAACAGGTAACATTCTCAAGCCTGCTTAATTGAAATCAGAGTTGCAGTGAAGCCAGCATGGCAGAAAACAACACTGACATGGTGCCAGTCAAAAACATTTGCAGAAGAACTAAATAAAACAATTACAATTCTATATACAAATAAATAAATGCTAAGCAGTTAGTACTTAACATGTTTCATAAAGAGTGTAAGGCTTGGAATATAACACAATAAACTTCTAGTGTACTTCCTGTAGAACAGTAGAAAGTCACTATATAAAATCACACGGTTCGGTACCAGTCCCTGACTTACTGTGTAACCCTAAGCAAGTTAGTTCATTCTTTCATTTATTTATTTATAAAGCACTTTAAAAACAACATCAAGGCTGACCAAAGTGCTGTACAATAAAAAAAACAACTTATCAGACAAACAATAACCAAAGGGTAAAAGAAACAGAAGCACATAAACACACAAGAACTGAAGAGATTCATAATAAAAAGTACACAGATAGTCAACATCTCACACTGGGTTAAAGGCCAGGGAGTAAAAGTGTGTTTTTAAATAAGATTTAAAGACAGCAAGTGAAGAAGCCTGGCTAACGTGTAGCGGCAAATTGTTCCAGAGTTTTGGACTTGCAACTGAAAATGCCCGATCACCTCGGAGTTTGCATCGTGTCTTAGGAACAAGTAAAAGCATCTGGTCTACTGACCTAAGAGAGCGAGACGGTACATAAGGGTGCAGCAGTTCCGACAAATAAAATAGAGCAGAACCATTAAAGGATTTAAAAACAGATTCGAAAACAAACTGGAAGCCAGTGAAGGGACGCCAAAATCGGGGTAACGTGCTCATGCTTTCTTGTGCCAGTTAATAATCGAGCAGCGGCATTTTGCACCAGCTGTAGGTGAACAATGGAGGCCTGGCTAATTCCAAAAAGAAGCACACTGGAGTAATCTAGACGAGAGGTTATAAAAGCATCTATCACTGTTTCAAGGTTGCATTTAGACAAAACAGGCTTGATTTTTCATAGCCACTTCAACTGGAAAAAGCAAGATTTTACCACTGCATTCACATGGCTATCAGGTTTTAAAGTAGAATCCATTTTCAAACCTAAATTTATGATAATGGATTTCTAAAATTGAGCCTCAATGGAAAGGTCGATGCAGGGGGTCCCGCTGGTGGCATTGGATCTAAATAGCATGACTTCTGTCTTGTTCTCATTCAAAATTAGAAGATTTAATGCCATCCCACTCCTTATGTCAATAAGGCAATTCATCCATCAACACTCATATAGCTGATATATAGAAACAAGCGCTCACTGTATAAGGCACTATAAAAAGTTACAAGATTCACACCCAGTAATTGAGTTTCTCTGTCAATTAGAGTGGGCTCAGAAAATTTTCCATTCATATTAGAATAAGTATGCATTACACCTGTAAAATGCACAACCTCAGCAAGACAAATGACACATCCAAACATGGTCACATGGTAGTCATGCTGTGAAGAAATTCAAGACATTCACTAAGGTAGGGTCATGTCATTTTCTGACCCACTTAATCCAGGCTGGAGCCTATCCCAGCTAGCACTGGGTGCAAGGAAGGAGTTTTCCCCATTGCAGGTCTGGAGCCGACCCAGACACAGACAGGCGGACATGTTGTTAAAACACCACCACACGTTTATTTACAGAATTATTTACAACAATTGGTCACTAAGACCCCAGTTCAAAGGTCACTCAGACCCCAGTCACGTGCACCCCAAACACAGTCCTGGCCACAATGCCTTTCTCTTCGGGCTGCCTCCACAGCTCTCCTGAGCTTTGTCCTTCTGCCTCCCGACTCCAGCCTCGAATGAATGGAGACAGCCCCTTTTAAACAGTCCCCGGATGAGCTCCAGGTGTTCCCAGCATGCCTCCTCTGGCCACGCCCCAGCATGGCTGAAGTGCCGGCTGTCCTCCCGGCAGCTCTCCGGGCGCCGTCCTAACTCTTCCCCCCAGCACTTCCTGGTGTGGCGGAAGTGCTGGGGTAACAGGTCCTCAAGGTATTGGGGCACCACCTGGCCCAGAGCAACCAGGAAGGCGACCCCCACGTGTTCCAGGGTGGGTGCAGACCCACATCCGGTCCTTCATGTCGTCCCGGCCGGGTCATGGCCCCTGGCATCCCTGACACAGGACAAACACGCACACAGCCAAGCACCGGGACCGATTTAGCATCACCAATTCAAATAACATGCATGACTTTGGACAGTGAGAGGAAACACATGCAGACATGCGGAGAACATGCAAACTCCAAACAGGGAGGACCCGGTGCGTAAACCTTGGTTAGCTAACTGTGAGGCAGCAATCCTATCACTGTGCCACTGTGCCGCCCAATATGGAAAGGTGTTATGAGTAAAAGTATCTTCTGCCATATACTAGTCGTGTTCATTTTCGTATGATCGGTGTAAAAGTAAAATTACCATGTTTAAATTGAGTGGATTTTGCAGAATAAACAAAGACAAAAGCTATCAAAGACTATGCGTTAAACTATCAGAAAAAGCAAGTAGCACCCACTGTCAAATTATGTGTCAGATTTATTTAAATTGCATCTTCACACTGAAAAACATGTTTCAGATAAAATTGTTTTAATCTGTAGGCTGTACAAAATAAAATTCAAATAAATAGAGCAAATAATATTGTAAAATATCCATCCATCTATTATCCAACCCGCTATATCCTAATTACAGAGTCACGGGGGTCTGCTGGAGCCAACACAGGGCACAAGGCAGGAAACAAACCGCAGGGCACACACACACACACACACACACCAAGCACACACTAGGGACAATTTAGGACAGCCAATGCACCTAACCTACATGTCTTTGGGAGGAAACCGGAACACCCGGAGGAAACCCACGTAGACACAGGGAGAACATGTAAACTCTACGCAGGGAGGACCCAGGAAGTGAACAGCGCTACCCACTGCGCCACCATGCCGTATTATAAACTATTTTTCTCTAAATTAAAATGGAGTATATATCATCCATTCATCTTCTAAACCTGCTTTATCCTCAGCCGGGGAACCGAAAAAATGGAGTTGTAGAAGAAAACCTTTTTGTAACCTGATTTAGCCTACTCAACTCTTCATTTATATTGCATTTTGTTAAACTGCTGTAAGTAGAATGAGATCGTTCTGGTATGCAGAACCTGATCTTGAAAGGAAGGCATCATTTATCTCTTAATATAAACTTTAGAATAACCTAAGATCCCATATATGGTCCTATTTATATTAGATTAGCACATAAACTACATGCTAAAGATGCTATTGTATATTCATATACTATAAGGGCTTTTTTAATAAAGGATTCTCTGCAACAACGCTGATCACAATGGAAGAGTACCTTCTTGTATTATGTGCTCCAAAGGCATCTTTGTTAAATACATCTCTTATGCTTATATATTACTGGAGTCTTTTTTTTTTTGTGAACTTTTTTTGTGAAGTCCTGAAGTGAAATGAGGAACAAAATGTTTCTCTAACAGAGCCTAACCCAGTAATACACAATGACATATACTGTACACAGAACACAGTCACAATGGTGAAAAAGTAAGAAGAGTTTTTTTTTTCTTTTTTAACATATGTGAATACAACCAAGATTTGATCTTCATTTAACGAGTATCTTTAGACAAAGGTGATATAATTGAAAGAAAAATTGACTCTACAGTTATTTATTCACAGAAAAATGAATATATATGTGATTTCTGTCTCTGGAAAAAGTAAGTACACTCCTGGCTCTAACACTAGAATCCCTGAAGCTTACGAAAAAAGTCATAATGCCAGGTTCCTTCGCACATCTCTATCAGTGTGTCTTTGTTTTGCAAATGGATTTGCATAGGGTAATATTTCTGAACCTGTGGGGCCTCCCCAAAATATCTACGGGTTTGACAAAAAAATGGAAATCAAAGTAGAAACTATTTATTGAAACAAACTCGTTTATTGCATCAATTTAAGGTAGAAAAAATAACAGAGTATGTTGATCATCAGCGCTGTGGTATTATTGTAAATGACCACAAAATCATTCCGCACATAGGGGACGTAATGATGTAGAATACAGGAGGTGTGAAGAAGCTGTAAGGAAATAACAGAAGTCAAACGCTAAATACTAAAATGGTAATTTTTTAAATTGTTGCACATTTGGTAAATGGAGCAAGGTACGCAATTGATTATATGTTGTTTCATTTATTCGTTTATTCTGTTTCTTTCTAAAATGTTAAAAAATGTATGTTTATATTTTTTGTTTATAGTTTTCACTGTGCTTGTCATAGTATAACAACGTTAATAAAGAATGTAAAGTTTGAGATGTGAATAAAGACAAAGGCACCAGTCTGCAACTGTCTGTGTGTCGATTCAATGAAATCAAAGTCTGCTACAATTAGTGGTGTCACTTGTCATTTCAAGACTCATCTAGACACGTATATAGGCCTGTCCACCCATAAGCAAACATCGTAATTCCAGTTCATTCCTCTCTTATTATATGTAACTTCTGTAATCGCTAATATGTCAGTTATTGTTTTTAGAAATAAGAAGTGATAGTATTCTTATAGTATTTATAATATTTGTAATTTAATTTTTGTTATTATAGAATGGAATAATTAAAAATGTGGAATTATTTAAATTACTAAAACATTTCATGAAATTTAATGAAAACCGAAAAAAAGTTTGCATTTTATGTATATTTTATCATATGGATTTTAATGTTAAATATGCCACATGTGTAACTATATTTTGATGATAAAAAAATATTAGCGATGTCCCAGTCTGATCCAGACTTCAGCATTTCTGCCAATAGTACATTCCCAATTTAAAATTTAGTGCTGTTGGATAGATCTCAATATAATAAAAAATATGAAAATGTGCATAAAAAACTAATATGAAGAAATGGGACACACATGGAAAAAGATTGAGAAACATTGGCATAGGGTAAATAATATATCATTATTTGCAATACATACATTTCATGTGTGTTCCATGTCTACAACGATCGGGATAAACGTAGCATGACAGAAAATGCGAGGCAAAAAATGCTGAACACATTAACTAAAACAGAAACTTTTTTCATGTTATAGTAAAAATTAATTAATATCAAATAAGGCTTTAGTGATTCTAGTGCTAATAGCAAGTTGCCGTTTTCTAGCAGTCTGTGATATTGACAGGGAGAAAGCACACAATCCTCCTACAGCATCTTAATGAGGTCCAGATCAGGATTTTGACTTAGCCATTGCAGAACACTCCACTTCTTTATTTTTATCTAATACATGGTGGATTTATTGGAATGTTTTTAGGTCATTGTCATGTTACAAGATGCATTTTTGGTGGCTGAGCTTCAACAGATGGTATATTATCTTCAAGTACCCTCTGGAAGAATTCATAGTGAATTCTATGATGGTGAGCTGCCCTGACCTAGAACATTTCCACCAGCATTCTTTACAGCTGGTATCAGATTCTTCTTGTCAAATACCATCTTTGTTTTCTGTCAAGCATGCCTTTTGGTACTGTGCCCAAATAATGATCTTTGCTTGTCTTTCCAGAGCACATTGTATCAGATGTCCTGGGGCCTCATGTATAAAGGGTGCGTACGCACAAAAATGTTGTGTATGCCCGTTTACATGCTCATATCGTGATGTATAAAAACTAAACTTGGCGTAAAGCCATGCACATTTTCACACCAGCTAAATCCTTGGTGTAAGCAAATTATCCACTCGGTTTTGCAAATTGGCAGCACCCAGCGTCAAAGCAGTGCTTTTGTTCCAGTGTGGTTTCCCTTTCTTTTTTAGATGCTCATCCCTGACGGCTTTATCAAATACACTGAAATTAACCACATTAGTTTAAGGCATCTGATTATAATTAACCAGTAACAATATACAGAATGGCCAAACTGTTCCAAATACCATAGCTGCTTTTGCGTTGTTACTCTCAAGTATTTATCCCACTGTATCTGAGTGTGGAATCACAGCTCTACAGCAGCTGATCAGAAAGAGAATTATCGCTATACAGCATTACAGCATCAAGCACACACTGCCTCAGCCATGCACTATTTCAACTGCTCCCACACGGCAAATGCTTCAAAGCCTTTCCAGTAGATACCTTGCAGTTTAGAAACAGTTTCATCCCAAGAGCTCTAAACACACTCCATCAGTCCATCAAGTGCTCCTTATAGAACTGTTTGTACTTATAAGTACAATACCTCAATGTAAACTTGCAATACAGTTATAATATTGCACAACCTAAGCCACTCTATAAATTATAATTTATAATTTTTAAAATGAAATGAAGCAAAATATGTTTTTTACATTATACAGATAAAATTTTAACATTATTTAACTAATCTATATTGCTAATAATTAAACATGTGGGGACACGGTGGACATCGGTAGCGACGAGCTGGTGCTCTTTTCAGGGATTGTTCTTGCCTTGTGCTGTATTTTTGCTGGGGCTGGCGCGACACTGGAAGGATAGATGGATAAAATAATTAAACATGTACTATGAAGATATTTCAATGTTTCTTAAAATGTTTGAAGAATCTGTGTTCTAAGCTTACAGATGGCTTGACATCTATTACAGAGCACATTGAGTGGGGATTGGGTACTTGGAGAAAGAAAGGGAAGGACAGGAAATGGGGGTTAGTACGTTTGAAAGAGACAGCAAGCATCTTGCGGGAGGCATGAACTATCTTTGGTTAGGGCACCAGCTTGTCAGTATCACTGCGCCACCATGTACCCATGTTTAATAACATGCTTTAATTCTTATCATCATGAAAATGATATCAAGTATGCATCTCAGTATTTAATATATTCAGACAGCTGTAATATCATGAATGTAATGGATTCTGCGTCCTATCGGAGGACGTGAAAACTTGTTTAAGAAGCATGTAGTGATTCACACACATAGAGCACATAGAAGAACACATACAAAACAAAGCATTTAAAGTGCTACTTTAGTTACTGTGGTATTTGAGAAACTAGTAAATTAAATTATTTTAAGATGAAGTTTATGATGTTCTACTTTAATTACAAAATAAACTATGTGATTAAAGTAGAAAGTTTGAGATTAAAGTTGACACTTTTTTCTTTTCTCTGTACCCTAATAAGCTTCCATATGACTCTCAGATGGTGGGATATGACTCGCCTTTTCATGGCAACTTTGATATCTGACAACTTCTTTTTATTTTGGGAACTGTGCGACTTTGTGAACTTGAACTTTTGAGTTTCTCCGACACTCAATGTCACTCGATCAACTTCCTTTTGTTGTTTTTACCACTGTTTAAACAAACAAATAGTATGTTTTTCCTTGCCTCCACTTGGTATTCACTGAAATTCTTCTATTTTCTTCCGTGCTTTTGCCATTGTCTTTTCACAGAACGCTAAGCTTAAGGGCTATTTATATTGATTGGCATATTCAAAGAAGCGTAATTCTGGGAGGTGTTGGGGAATGGAAAAGGCGCATGCAAGTGCGTTACTTTTCACGCTGACCGGGATTTATGTGGCGGAAGAACGTGGAAGTTGGCATATGCATAGATTCATGCATCTGGATTTTTTTGTGCGTACGCACATTTCCTCTTTTGTCTTTTTGTTTTAGTGTGAATTCTACTCACAGTGCTATGAATAAGGCCCCTGGTCTTTATCTAGGTGTTCATGGGCAAATTTTAGTCTTGTCCTGATTTTCTTTTTTTTTCCTTCTGGCACACCGTCCATGAAGCTCTAATTTGTACATCCCTCTTTCTAATGGTCTCATGTACTTTGACATCAACACTCAACCTCACCACAGCTGCAGGCCTCAGTAGGAAACCATTGCCATGGACAGAACACGATTAAGGAAAAATACAGCATTATACCATAGAAAATTCATCGCATACATACAGTTATTAACTTTGACAGCCTTACCCTTAGACTAAATTATGTTTTTGTTTTTTTTGCATTATTCAATTACCCATTTTTATTAAGTATAAAAAACATCAAGGAATACATGTCATCGTGTTACTGCTTGAATCCAATTACAACTTCTTTTTCTAAAGCTTTTCCCACTGTCACCTGAGTCACTATATTGGACCAGCATTTTCCACTCTCGTCTATTTTACACTTCTCTTTACTGATTCCAGTTTCGCCCTTGAATCACCCTTCACACAGTACATCCACTTTGTCTGTGGTCATCCTTGTCTCCTCACTCAATATCTATGATTCTTCACATCATATTATTTACTCCTCTTCTCATAACATGCACGTTGTATCACTTTCAACTTCTTTCCTGTTTTTCTTTGAGAATTTCCCAAGTTTAACTATACCTCTAATTCTTTCATTTCTATCAAGCTTTATTACTCTACACATCCACCTCAACAACCCTCATTTCTGTGGCATTCAGTTTCAATCCAATGAATCCAATGACAACTAACACCCCCAAAGAGAGGAACAACTATCTTAACTGTGGATTTCTTAATTTAGCTTTCATATGCACAGATAAACCTTTTCCATTTCCAAAGCCTTTACCCCCAACTCCCCATTAATGAACCCTTTAATTTTCTAAAACTGCTTATTCCAGGCTGCAGAAAGGAAATAACCTCAAATAGAGGTCCTTCAATGGACATATTCACACAAGCATCTGTTACATTGGGTCAATCAATGACCCAAGGTGCATCTGCAGTAGAATCCTGATTGTCCAAGGTAATGTGAACCAATGGTACCTGGACTTTTTGAAGAAAGGCTGGGGACAAGGATGACGAGCTTGTTGCAGGGGCTTTGCTGTACAAAAAGACAAGCCATTAGATACATCATGGTTACCACAGATGGAGCTTTCAGATGGCTCTGGATAAGGAGAGGTAATCTGTGAACCACATCTACTGGGATGGCAGTCAGGGACTGATCACCTTTGAGTAGGTCACATGGGCAAGATTTTCTGTTGTTGTGAGATCCGAAACACAAATTGACCCTAGGACAGGATACATCACTGGTCATGTGTCCCAGTGCATACTATTAAAATCACTGAGAAGGACAACACATACTAAAATATGCAGTGCGGAGCTCACTTCATATTCCCTTAAGTATGAGCATAATTTATATTTCTCCTTAAAATAGACAAAATAAAACCAGCCTCAGATTTTCCCTTATTTTGTAAATCTTTTTTTCTTATAGCTTTAAAGAAGAAACAACAAAAATGGATAACAGCAGTATCCCTCTATCAGAATTCCTGCTGCACTGTGTGGTCGAATCAGACAAGAGAAATCTGACAGTCTGCCTGCTTTTCTTTATCTACTTTGTATCATTGTTTGGAAACCTCCTAGTAATTATGGTCATAATCTTCAACCATCAACTCCACACACCAATGTACATTTACATCGCCACCCTAGCATTGATCGACTTGGCAAACAGTACCAACTTGATCCCAAAAATGCTCAATGTTCTTATGTATGATTCCTCTGCTGTGCCATTTGGAGCCTGCTTGCTCCAAATGTATGTTGTTTTGTACTTGGAAGTCGTAGAATCCCTTCTGTTAGCACAAATGGCTTTTGATCGTTATGTAGCTGTTGTTCACCCACTGAGATATCCGTCGATCATTACAAAAAGAAATGTACTTGTTGCTCTATTAATATCAAACATAGTAGGAGCCTTCGCCAAGTCACCTTTTATATTTCTGGCAAATGAGCTTCCCTTTTGTCATAGTAATGTCCTGCCTTATTGTTTCTGTGATTATGCTACAATGGTCCATGTTGCCTGTACTGAAAACCCCAAGTACTTAATTATTCTGTCGGGCATTGTTACATTTTTCGGTGTGTTTCCTTTATTTCTCATTTTTTTTTCGTATGCCCGGATATCTTTGGCAGCCCTAAAAATTTCCTCTGTTGAAGGAAAAAAGAAAGTCTTCAGCACCTGCCTCACCCACCTACTAGTAGTTGGACTTTTTTATTTCCCACTTTTGGCATCTTATATATTACCAGGAGCTGGAGTACAGCTGTCCACAGAAGCCTACAATACGATGGTCATTGTGGGTAATGTTGTCCCTCCCATGCTGAATCCTGTGATCTACAGCTTCAGAAACAAGGAGATTAAAAACAATATTGTGAAACTTCTTACCATGAAAAGGATAACCCCAGCAAACAGTGATCATTAAAAATACATTTATGCACACTTTGTGACTGATTTTGTATTGATTTATGTGCTCAACCATTTCTATTTTTAATGTTCTTCTTCCTCTTCATCTTTTCCCACTTCCACGTAGAGTCAATGTTTTCTAGGTTTCAATTTTTACAGCCAGATGACTTTGCTACCTGCCAACTCTGCCCATTTATCCGGCCTTGGGACTGCTTTCAAAATGGAGGCTGAGTTACATCATCTCCAGTACAGTACACCCCATGAAATGTTTTCTCTCTTTAAACATATACAGTATCAAGATTTGATCTACATTTAAAGAATTGTACAGGTAAAGTTGATATAATATAACAAATATTATGCTGCATTTACATTTTGTAGTCCATGGTATAATTTATAATAATAATTTAAGTCCAGCAATGATGTACGGAGATGAGACAAGGGTAATGAAGAAAACACAGGAGAAGGAGTTGGTTGTATCAGAATGTTAAGTTGAATATGTGGAGTTGCCAAAAAGGACAGAATAAAAAATTAGACAATCAAAGGTACAAGAAAAGTGGGAAAGGTAGTACAATAAAGTAGCCTGAACAGGTTTGAACATTTAATAGGGAGAGTCAATGAATATGTGGGCAAAAGAGTGGTGGGAATTGAAGGACAGGAGAAGAGAAAGTAAGGAAAGCCCAAGCAGAGTCAGATGGATTAAGTAAAAGATTTGAAGGAGAAGGGCTTGACTGGTAAGGAGGTGCAGGGCCGAGCTGTTTGGAGAAGGTTCATCAAGCACACAGAGCCCACATAGAAGTGGGAAAAGAAGAAGTCCATTGTAGTGTATAATTTAAATAAACATAAATGCAAATTTCACATGTGAAAACCCTAAGTCCGCTCCTCTATTTATCACTACCTCAAACACCTCAAATTAGAATCAGGTGCAAATAATTACAACATCATTAAAAAGGATCTTGTCTGAGCCTGTCATATTTAAACCTCAGACATTTACTTTGGTTTGCTCTTTGCTGTTGAAGTATGTGTTATCACCATGTTGAGATTGAAAGAACATTCTAATACCTTCAGAAAGAAGGTCACAGATGCCTATGTGTTTGGGAGAGTATTTAAAAGGATCTTTAGAAATCAACTGTTCCACTGTTGTGTACAAGTGGAAAATATTTCAAACAGCTCTGCCTTTTCGTCTGAGTTTGCCCGGGCAGCATGGTGGTGCTGTGGTAGTGCTGCTGCCTTGCAGAAAAGAGACCAGGGTTCACATCCAGATTTACTCTGCATGAGTTCCAGTTTCCTCCAGCTGTCCATAAACATGCAGGTTAGGTGTATGTCAACACTAAACTGGCCCTAGTGTGTGTTTGGTTTGTGTGTGTTCACCCTGCGATAGACTAGTGCACTGTCCAGAGTTTGTTCTTGCGTTGTGCTGTATACTTACTGGGATAGGGTCCAGCACCTCCCGCAACCCAGTTCTTGATTAAACAGGTTAGAAAATGACTTTTGGTGGAGTTTTTTTTTTTGGTATTTTTTTAAGTTCTAATTTTTGTTTTTGAATCTTGTGTTTATGTTTAGAAGTTTTTGTTTTATTCATTTATACAATGTGATCGGTACACTATGTGCACTTCTGACATCATCAGTCTTCCAGCATAAATATGGCCATGGTTTAAAGTAATAACATTTCTCAGCTGCATAAAGAATAATAAAAAAAAAACTTACTGTATTTTTCGCTCCATAAGACGCACCTAGGTTTAGAGGAGGAAAACAAGAAAAATAATATTCTGAACCAAATGGTGTACTAATATATTTAATAAAATATAGCAGAATAATATTTCAACCATGTAAAGTCAACAGCGATATTAAGAACCATCATCACTGTCACTAACAAATCAGGAAAGACTTTAAGGTTCAAGCACTCTTCTAGTTTTCTGGTAACCCCAAGAACTCCTCATCGCTAGTGTCAGAATTTATGACACTCAGTTGCTCACAATCACTTTGCAGGAGCACATACTTGTCACGCTGCATAACCTGTCCAAAGCCACCAGGGGACAAAGCACGTTTTTGACCAACTCTCCCTGAAGTTATATCGCCAGTCCAGTTCCATCTCTATTTGTAATGCCACAAAGCCCTTCATCTTGTTTTTTGTTGTGGGTTTCCACTTTGAGAAATGAGAAACGAGCAGTGCAAGTGCAGCCTGCGATTCAAAAAATTGCTCTGCATACCTGTTTGTCTCATCTGACAGTAGCTGAAAGGCAGAATCAGGAAAGAACAGCCTGAAGTAGTCCAGCGGCTGGTAATTTGTCGTGTCCAACAGCAAGCCATGCTGTCTTGTGAAGTCCGGTAGCCAGTTTGGCTCCCACAGATCAATATCTGGGTATTCCTCCCACACGAACCTTGCTGTAGGTGCATCGGCTGCACGAATGCGCTCAGCGGGCAGCCAATCAACTGGGGCGGCATTTGCTGGTGTCCGATCATCTGATACTAGTTCCTCACTCTCTTGCTCGATCTCCTGATCACTTTCAACAAAATCAAATTCTGAAAAAGTCTGACTCAGCGATAATGCGCAAAACATCGTGTGCTGAGTATTTTGTTTTCTGCCCACGCTTCGCTCCCTCGTAAGATGCCGATCCCATCTTGCCTTTGTTTAAATTTGTTTCATTTAGTAACTCACGCACATTCAAGGATTAGATGCCAAGACAATGAGTCTAACAATCCTCCAAGCAGAGATGGAATGCCTGTAACATAACGGTGAGTTTTGTCGCCATTAACAGCTGATTGTCAGCCTCTAACCCTGAATGTCGACTTTTGTCAGGTAATACACATCAAGGTCTGTGATGCTATATTTGCTCCATAAGACGCTGAGAAATTTCCACCCTTCTTTTGGGGGAAAAAAAGTGTGTCTCGTGGAGCGAAAAATATGGTTGTTTCTTAGCGGTAGTTAGTTTCTTTCTAAGTAGGCCAAGTGCTAGGTTCATTTCACAGTTCTTGAATCCCTACTTTGTCTTAGATTTCGATTCCTGGTTTGTCCCTTTTGGTTGGTTAACTGGACTATCGCTTTGATTTCCCATTTTTCTGATTTTAGCCTGTTACTTACTACGATTCAGGTTTTATGTTTAAATCTCTCTGCCCTCACACTAACCACCTATTGCGATACTCCATATCTGTCTGTCTGCAACAAACAACTAATCCCCAAGTGAATCAATTTTGTTGAAACCTGACACACTTATTCTTTAATAAAATCCATTAAGATATCTCGAACAGATTGCATTACACAAGGTTTTGAAATTTCAAAATCTTCCATTGAAAAACGTTGTAATCTGTAAACTTATCTGTCTTAAAACAGAGAACCATTCTGTGTAACTTTAACAATGAATTACTCTACCATTTCAACTGTACCTGCATAGCGGTTACACCAACTTGTATATTTTGAATATTTTCATTTTTTTCACCTCTGAAAGCTGCTGCTGAAGACAAACAGATCCCCAGTACAAGTTAATAAAACACCAGCAGACTGCATGCATGGGTAGGAAGTTACTGTCACAAGCTGTTTCCACACATGTGGGATGCGAGGCAATTATCTGTTGGCAAATTGTGTTGGCTATGTAAGGAAATCTCGGCATTATCAAATTATTTCTGCTTTATGAAATCTACCCAGCTGCCTGGTGCAAATGGAAGAAAAACAGCGCACCAGCATTTCACTCCTCTTGATGCTTTCAGTTATAAAATGTAAGTTAAGTGATATTCCTAACTATTGCTTGAAGTCAAAGCAAATCACTGGCAGTTCTCAGTAAAAACAGAATGCAGATACAGTGAAAGTCAATCGATTTCCACCTTGATGATTCTCAAAATAGTTCTGGTGCACATCGGTATGCTAAAAATAGGTGCCAGTATAATGAAGCACTGTTTGATTATCATGAAAAAGTGGGCTGGGTGGGGGGTTACTTATAGGTTAAGGAAAGGTTCCAGTACTCTATGTTGAAATTGAAAGAGGTGCTGGTATTGCATAGTGACAACTCACTTCAAGTAATGTTTCTAACTGTAAATGTATAAAATGCAAGCAAGGAAAACAAAATGTTATCTAGACATGAATGAAGTACCCTGTGGTGCTGTGTAGGCCATAATGCAATACATATTTACTCAGTATTAACTTGACACTAAACCAGCCTCACAGCTGCAATATCTACAGTTTATAATTATTCACTATTTCACTGTAAGTATCATTTACTAGGGTGACCAGACATCCCATTGATAGAGACAGTCCTGATTTCAGCTCTTCATTCTGATAAATAACTGAGTAATATCAGAATGTCCTGGTTTAAAGAGACTGCTCATCTAATAAAGTTTTTTCAGTGCCTCAAACATTGTTTCACCAAAACAAACATTGTGACAACATATTAAGCACAGCGCACATGAAACCCCAATGCACATGAAACTCAAGCACATGGGGGAATCCACTTGTCAATGTCAATTTATTTATATAGCACATTTAAAACAACATAGTAATAATGTGGCCAAAGTGCTTTACAATAATAGAATAAAAGAAAAACAAAAACAATTAACATAAAACATAAATAGTAATAAAATATATGAACATAAAATAAGATACATAATAAATAGAAATAATGTTATATAATCACAAAGAGGAACCCATCAGTATTACTGAAGGTCACGGATTGCAAGTGAATAGAAGTCAGTTTTTAATCTTGTTTTGAACATTTCAATTGTGGACGACTCCTTTATACAACATCCAGCCTCTGCTCCTTAGGGACAAGCTGACAGAGATGGGAGTAGATGCATAACAGGTGGCATGGATTGTGGACTATCTTACAGACAGACCTCAGTATGTGTGTCTCGGGAACTGCAGGTCTGACATTGTAGTCAGCAACACATAGGCACCCCAACAGACTGGTCCTATTCAGCCTATATACATCAGACTTCCAATACGATTCGGAGTCCTGCCACGTGCAAAAGTTCTCTGACAACACTGCTATTGTGGGCTGCATCAGGAGTGGGCAGGAGGAGAAGTATAGGAAGCTAATCAAAGACTTTGTTAAATGGTGTGACTCAAACCACCTACACCTCAACACCAGCAAGACCAAGGGACTGGTGGTGGATTTTAGGAGGCCCTGTTTGTGGACCCTTTGATCATCAGAGGAGACTGTGTGCAGAGGGTGCAGACCTATAAATACTTGTGAGCGCAGCTGGATGACAAATTGGACTGGACTGCCAATACTGATGCTCTGTGTAAGAAAGGTCAGAGCCGACTATACTTCCTTAGAAGGTTGGCGTCCTTCGACATCTGCAATAAGATGCTGCAGATGTTCTACCAGACGGTTGTGGCGAGTGCCCTCTTCTACGCGGTGGTGTGCTGGGGAGGCAGCATAAAGAAGAAGGACGCCTCACGCCTGGAAAAACTTGTTAGGAAGGCAGGCTCTCTTGTAGGAATGAAGCTGGACAGTTTAACATCTGTGGCAGAGTGACGGGCACTAAGCAAGCTCCTGTCAATTATGGAGAATCCACTGCATCCACTGAACAGTGTCATCTCCAGGCATAACATTATTCAAAGTTATTGTCTGTTTCTACATGCATTTTTATTACTAGTTAATTTAATATTGTGTTTTGTATCAGTATACTGCTGCGGGATTATGTGAATTTCCCCTTGGGATTAATAAAGTTATCTATCTATCTATCTATCTATCTATCTATCTATCTATCTATCTATCTATCTATCTATCTATCTATCTATCTATCTATCTATCTATGATGAGGTAAAGAGTTCCACAGACGAGGGGCAGCAGCTGCAAAGGCCCTGTTCCCCTTGGTTTTACATTTGGTACGAGGGACAACCAGAGACAACTGACCAGAAGATCTAAGCACTCTAGATGGCTGGTGTAAAACACACAATTGAGTTAAATAGGCTGGAGCGAGCCCATGTAAAGATTTAAAAACTAGCAACAAGATTTTAAAATCAATTAGAAAACTGACAGGCAACCAGTGTAAAGAAGCTAAAATAGGAGAAAAAGATTCATACTTTCTTGCCCCAACCAGAAAACGAGCGGCAGCATTTTGGACCAACTGTAACCTGTGTGTAAGAGATTTGTTAATCCCAGAATACAGTGAGTTGCAGTAATCGAGGCAAGAAAAAATAAAAGCATGAGTAGCTTTCCCAAGATCTTTAGAAGATAAAAAGGCTTTATCTTACCTAAAGACGAAGTTGGAAAAAGCAACTCTTCACTGCAGAATTTACTTGTTTCTCAAAAGAAAGGTTACTATCAAAGGTAACACCAAGATTGAGAACTTGAGGTTTGGAAAAGACAGAGAAAGAGCCGAGAAGTCCAAGACGAATTTGGGCTTTAGCCAATGGACCCACTATAAGCACCTCCATTTTATTTTGATTCAGATCAAGAAAATTTTTAGCCATCCAGGATCTTAGTTCAGACAGACAGTTGTGGAGTTGATTTGTTGCAGAGTTGCAGACAGGATTATAAACCTGAGTATCATCAGCATAGCAGTGAAAAGAAATGTTAAATTTCGTAAAAATCGCTCCAATAGGATGAAGGTACATAGAGAATAAAATAGGACCCAAAATGGATCCCTAAGGAACACCATTTTTAAGAGGAGCAGTAGATGAAAAAAGAGGAATTTAAAGTCACTGAAAAGTGTCTACCAGTTAAATATGACCTGAACCAGTTAAGAGCAGCCCCTTTAAGCCCAACAAGATGTTCAAGCCACATCAGCAATATTTCATGGTCAATGGTGTCAAAGGCACCGAAAAGATCAAGGAGTAGATGGACTGCCACATCACCTGAGTCAGTAATAAGAGAGATGTCGTTGAACACTTTCAGGAGTGCCATTTCAACACCATGATTTAAACAAACTGCAAGGAGGAACAAGAAACAAACAAAACTGAGGGTCCCAAAATGTATTTGTTTCCACTTCAGGCACTAAGTGGAACCAATGTGTTCATTTGTAAAAGTGTGTTATTTTATTTTATTTTTTTTGCCTGTGCCCTGATCCCACTCTAATGATGATTAGATAAACCAGGCATTATACAAACGAGGATCGGCTTAATGCATGGGAAAACATGCTACACAAGTGTCCCAGTTTGGGACTTTGAAAATATTGTCACCTTACTCTGTACCACATTCAAATCACTTGAATTCTTGTTTTAATTCATCAAGCAGCACTGAATACCTCAGAATGACAAAGTGAAAACAGGATTTGAGGGTGTGTTTTTTTTTGCAAATTTATTAAAAATAAGAAACAAACTTGAAATATCACATCAACACAAGTATTCAGACCATTTACTCAGTACTTTGCTGAAGCACCTTTGGCAGCGATTACAGCCTGAAGTCTTGTATATGATGTGACAAGCTTCACACACCTGGATCTGGAAATTTTCTGCCATTGTTCTCTGCAGATCTTTTCAAGCTCTGCCGGGGTGAATGGAGACCAGCAGATCTCTCCAGAGATGTTCAATTGGGTTCAAGTCTGGGCTTTGGCTGGGATATTTAAGAACATTCACAGAGTTGACCCTAAGCCATTCCTGTATTGTCTTTGTCCTGTTGGATTGTGAACCTTCAGCCCAGTCTTAGATCCACAGCACTGTGTTCAACTTTCCCTCAACCCTGACTAGTCTCCCAGTCCCTTCTGCTAAAAAAAAAAACTGCCATGATGCTGACACCACTAAGCTTCACCACTGGAATTGTGCAGGTGATGAGTGGTGCCTGGTTTCTTTTAGATGTGGCACTTAGAATTGCGGCCAAAACATTCAGTCTTGGTTTCATCAGACCAAAGAGCCTTTCTTCTCATAGTCTGAGAATCTTTAAATGCCTTTTTTCAAGTACAAGTAGACTTTCATTTGTCACCTGGCCACTATGTTATAAAGCCCAGGGGCCTCATGTATAATGCAGTGCGTAGAACTCGCACTATAACATGGAGTAAGCACAAAAGTCGAAATATACTTACGCACAGAAAAATCCAGATGTAGGAATCTGTGTGTACTCCAACTTCCACGTTCTTCCTCTACATAAATCCCGATCAGCGTGAAAAGTAACGCTTGTGCATGCGCTTTATGTAACGCCCCAACTCCTCCCAGAATTACGCCTCTTTGAATATGCAAATGAATATAAATCGCCCTTAAGCTCAGCCTTCTGTGAAAAGACAATGGGAAAAGCACAGGGGAAAATATAAGAATTTCAGCGAATACCAAGTGGAGGCAAAGGAAAAACATACTATTTGTTCAAATAAACCGTGGTATAATCAACAAAAGGAAGTTGATTGAATGACATAGCGTGTTGGAGAAACTTGAAAGCTCACGTTCACAAAATCATACAGTGCCGGAAATAAAAAAGAAGTCACATATCAAAGTCGCCGTGAAAAGGCGAGTTGTAGCCCACTGTCTGAGTGTCATATGAAAGCTTATTAGGGTACAGAGAGAAAAAGGCACACGGTTGTGAACAAGCACGAAATGTCAACTTCAATCTCGACATTTCCACTTTAATCATGTAGTTTATTTTGTCATTAAAGTAGAACATCATAAACTTCATCTTAAAATCGTTTAATTAACCAGTTTCTCAAATCACATCGTAATTAAAGTAGCACGTTAAATGCTTTGTTTTGTATTTGATCTTCTGTGTGCTCTATGTGTGTGAATCACTACTTGCTTCTTAAACTTGCTCTCTTCCTCCAACTGGACACAGAATTCATTACAATTGTATATCGTATATTACAGCTCTCTGAATAACTAAAATACTGAGATGTACAGTATATGTGATATAATGTTCATGATGATAGGAGATAAAGCATGTTATTAAACATGAGTTTCACTGCGCAGTAATTGTGTGTGACCTTCAATGAAATAATTTATTGCAGCAGTACTCAGGGGCGGCTCTATGTCCAATAGAAAAAGTCCAATGTCAATATGTTATCTTATGCATGCATGGATCGTCACACAATCAGCTCTGTAATAGACGTTAAGCCACCTGTAAGCTTAGAGCGCTGATTCTTCAAAACGTTAAAGGAACATTGAAATATCTTCGTAGTACATGTTTAATTATTCTATCCTTCATGCCAGTCCCAGTGAAGAATTTATATTATTTAAATGAAGTTAAGTATAATAAACATATTTTGCTGCATTTCATCTTAAAAATGATATCGTCATCATATGTAAATATGCGCTTTATAAAGTGGCACAGGTTGTGTTATATTATAACTGTAGTGCAAGTTTACAGTGAGGTAATTGTACTTATAAGTACAGACAGTTCTACAAGGAACGCTTGATTGAGTGCGTTTATAGTTCTTGGGATGAAACTGTTTCTGAACTGCGAGATCCGTACAGATAAGGCTTTGGATCCGCGACTGGCATCGGGCCATCCTGGAGGAGACGGAACAAAGAGAAAGTGGGACAGGTCATTGGCCAAATTAAAGTACCCCACGCGTCGGTGATCGGTCCCCAGCCGACAGACGCTCTGTGCGGCGGAGCTGTGAGAGAAGGCATTGTCACAGTGATGAGCTTTCTATGGCCAACGGACACATTGCTTGACAGGGTTGCGAGGTCATCGATAATGAGCCTTCTATGGCCAACAGACATGCTGCTACACGACAAGTCTGCAATAACAAAGACGCTGTTGAAGCAGGACGTGTAGCATGGCAGCGCTGTGTGCATGTCACAATCTTTACAGTTTTTTTTTTTTGTAACTTTTCCCAGATCTGTTCCTTATCAGAATCCTGCCTGTAAGCTCTTCCAGCAATTCCTTCGGCCTCATGGTTTGGTCTTTGCCCAACTATGAGACCTTCTATAGACAGGTGTATGCCTTTCCTAACAATGTCTGTTGAAGTAAATTGATCACAGGTGGACTCCAAAAAGACGTAGGAACATCTCAATGATGATCAATAGAATGGTATGTAACTGAAGCAAACTTCAAGCATCACAGCACATGGTCTGAATATTTGTGTCAATGTGACATTTCCACTTCATTTTTAATAAATTGAAAAATGGTCCTAAAATCCTGGTTTTGCTTTGTCTTGATGATGGTAAAAGTTCATTTAAAAAAAGACTTTAGCACAAGGCTGAAACATAACAAATGTGTAAAAATTGAAATAGTATATTTCTATTTCTGTGATTACTGCTAATATTCAAAGTAATAATGTGCTGAAAAAATGCACATTGTATGAAATGCATAAATGATGTAGTCAACATCAGCAAGAATCAAAAATAAATATAACATAAAAGAATATATGTGTGCAGTGAATTTGCTGCTTACAAAGGTAATTGCACAACTGGATATGAAAGTGTTTCTAAAATTAAATAAATGTTTGCTAAATATATTGCTGTTTAAAGTAATAAAAGCCATCAGCGCATACTACTTCTTTATTTTTCTTTTGTTTTTTTGCATTTTTGACTAAACTGGTAGCCTTGAACTCTCACATTATCACTGGAAAACTGAGTTCTGTCTCAGATAGTCAAACCGTAGATATTAGGTTGACAGATTTACAGTATGAGTGATATACAGTTTGACAAGCACCTCATCGCAGACTCAGTCAAGGTATGTAATAACCTGTCACAACAAGAGGCTGTGCTGGCACTAATGTAGTCATCTCCTTCTGTTCTTATAGTGCTGTGAAGCCAACCAGTGAAGGCATTTAGCGACAACCCTTACAAATGGAGGCATCATTACTAGCCAGAGCAACCCACTGGAAGGAGCTCCACTATAGCAACTGCAACTAGTGTCTTTCTTTGAAATTCCCTCTGAAGTGACAAAAGCCAACAAGGGTTATTATTATTTATCTTTGTTTAATTTTGCTGTCTCCAGAAAAAAAAGGGACAACCTGGTTGTTGCACCAACATTTCTTTGCTGCATCTTTTGGTGAGTAAAGCAAAACTTATAAAATCTGACAAAAACTAAAAGTTAATTGCTAAAAAACTAAAAATAATAAAACAAAAAAGGATGAAAAAATGAATTAAAACTATCAAACGGTAAAAAACTAAAATTAAACATGTCTGAATTAATGTAAGATGTCCTAATTTGGGGTGTTAAAAAGAAAAATACTGATTTCCAGCTTCTATGTTCTATGGGGTCTGAGCCAGTCAAAGACACAAAGTTATTTAACCCAAAGCCGCTCCAGCATTGTCTTGGCTGTATCCTTTGGGTCATTATCATGCTGAAAGATGAACCAGTGCCCCAGTCTGAGGTGGTGTGCACTCTGGAGCAGCTTTTCTTCAAGGACTGCTCTCTATTTGGCTGCATTCATCCTCCCCTTAGTTCTGATGAGTCTCCCTGACTCTGCTGCTGAGAAGCACCACCATAACAGGATACTGTCACCATCATGCTTCACCATAGGATTAGCATAAGGCAGGTACTGAGCAATGGCTGGAGTCTTCACAAAGAGTTTAATCTTTGTCTTATCAGAACAGAGAATCATTTTCCTAAAGGCTCTCAGCATGCATTAAATGCCATCTGGCATACCCAAAGCATAATTTTTTCACTCTTCCATGCCTGATTGATGGAGTGCTGGTAAAGTGGTCATCCTTCCAACAGTTTCTCCCATCTCAGAAAAAGACTTAAGCCATATTAAAGTGATTGGGTTCTTGGTCACCTCTCCGACCAAAGGCCCTTCTTGCCAGTTTACTCAGTTTGACCATGTGGCCAGCTCTAGGAAGAATCCTTGTGGTTCAAGACTTCTTTGCCTCACCACAGTTTGATCATGGAGGTCCACAGAGACTTCCTAGGAGTACATGGTTTGGTGTTTGTTCTGGTATGCAGTGTGAATTATGGACCTTCCATGTACAGATAAATGTGTGGCTTTCTAAGTGATACCCAGTCAAGGTGGTCTCCAATTAAGTTCTAAACACTTCATAAGGAGAACTAAAGCAAACAGGATGCACCTGACCCCAATTTGAACTGACATGGCAAAAGGTATGAATACTTATAGGAATGAAAGGGCTTAGTTTTCTATTTGTAATCAATCTGCAAAGGTTTTGTCATGGAAAAAACTTTCCTCCATCTTCAAAGAAAAGAGTCAAGTAGCCCAGATGAGAATGCAGAACATTTCATTATTTGCACAATCCATGGAATGAGCAATCAACTACTTTTAGACTTTCAACTAAAGCTACCAGTAATTTCTGACTCATGTTGATTCTTCCAGATTCTGAACAATACTCCATTAACAGGTGTGTTTTACAGATTGTCCTATTAATCCTAGCGTCATTTCATAGGAGGGCTGTATGGACTTTCCCATCAGTTTATCCCTGTTTTCTGAAGGAGTGTTTGTTGCTCATTTACCCCATTCCAACCACTGGAAAATTATAGTTGATAGCTTGTCTAAGACGAGGCAGAGACCTCTTGTGTCTTCAGCTAAGTTGTATTTAGTTAACTTTTGAGTTACATTCAGTTCTTTTCCTTGTGTTTAATAAATCATTCTGTTATGGCTTCATATACATATTTATAATAGATTGTAAAAGATTATTATATATTAATTAAAAATTGTATACTTTCTGAAACATGCTTTCACTTTACCATTATGGGTTATTGAGCGTAGAGTGATAGGCAGACGTGTCAGATTTATGCATTTCAAATGAAATCTGCAACACAATAAAATTCAGAAAGAAAAGGGGTCTCAATACTTCATGAATCCATTGTATCTTAAAACCAGAGTCATACATTTGAGTGGGAAACCTTGACAACTTGCAGAAAGTTTTTTGAAAAGCTTAGCTATTATATAACCAAATAAGTTTGATGGACTGTGGGGTCATTTTTTTAAATCAAACTTTTTATGCTCTTACTATAACAATTATATGCCTGGATCAGCCCGCCTGATCTGTTGTGTAATCCTTATTCGACTGAGGGCAGCCAATCTGATTTATACTCCCAAATATTCTCATTTGTCCTCTTGTCTCTTTTACATCTAGTGCTTTATCACATTTTATACTTGTCCGAGAGTCACCATTGTCCATTTATTATGGTGCCACCCTTTAAAAGCACTTCCAGCATTCTCCCAAAAATCAGTGAAAGGACAGGACAGACCACAGTGCATTAGGCATAAGCCCTACGCATTAAATTATAAAATGAAACATATAGTGTGTCCTGCGGTGGGTTGGCACCCTGCCCAGGATTGGTTCCTGCCTTGTGCCCTGTGTTGGCTGGGATTGGCTCCGGCAGACCCCCGTGACCCTGTGTTCGAATTCAGCGGGTTAGACAATGGATGGATGGATGAACATTTAGTGAGTAAGTAAAAAAGATTGCAATATACAAGCTCAGGCTCCCACATGAAAAGAGTACAGTACATTAAAAAACAAAGATACACAAATGCTCATGATTTCTTTAGAATTTTGTTAATTTTTTATCAACATGTTAACAGTAAGGAAATATTTGTCCCATGGGGGGAAATTTGCCAGGGCAGTAATTTGGCATAAAGGCATGCAATTTTAAAACAACACTTTTATTTAAAGTAAAGTAAGTCCTAGTGCTCGGTAAAGCTGATGTAATAACTAATGTTTCTCCAAGGCCAATGCACCAAGACCCTCTCAGGAGTCTTATCTTTTCCATTGGGAAAAAAATGAAATAATTGCTGCTTGACACACTGGCTCTCTCATTAGTTGGGATTCTAATGAAGATTTGCTTCTTCACAGCTTCTTTATTATGTTTAAAGAAGGCTAAACTGAAGTGCTTAATATTGAGTAGCAGGATGGAACACACTTCACTCACCCAGTGGTGCAAAGGTTTACAATATTGCAGATGAACTGAATCATTTGGACGAGAACAATGTAGAGACACATGGAAAATTCCGACTGGTGCCACAAGCACGATTCCAGTTGCTGGAATAGCAGACATCGTGCAGACATCAGAGACCTCATTTTAAAGGTAACCGTGCTGATATTTGTGTGTATATATTGGTTTTTCTGTTAACTGCTGTGTTCTAAAACTATTCTAGATATCAGTTTTACTGAATGTTCTATTACAGTCTGAGATAATAATGTTTATTTTTTACACTGTTGTTGTGTTCATTTATTATCTATGATATACATAAAATTAAAAACAAAAGAAATCGGTAACACTTTAGAAAAATCCATCAATTACTCATCAAGATCTTAACAAGGCTTCTTTTTATTATCATTACAGTTATAAAAGATTAGTACATTGGGTATTCACGTCTGCGTTGTGTGGCATATCGACATGTGGTAAAATGAAGGACTCACAAGTCTTACACTAAATACATAATATCAAGAGAAATACATGTCAGAAAGACCCCTCAGACCACTCCAAAGTGACATTTTTAATATCTCACATTGTATGGTTGAAAAAACACTTTACTGGTGTTTTGTAGATGTGATATTAACACTAGAAAAAGCTTTTGTTAAGGTCTTGTTACATAACAGTAAATAAGTAATAAATGCATTTTTGCAATACCTAAACTAAAATTATACCAAGAAATCTACCCTACACTGTGCATATGATGAAACTAACAACAATTGCCTCTTGAGTTCCTACCAAAGTAGTCAGAGAAACTCCAAGTAGCCCACCATCTGCACTATCTCAACAAGAGATAGTGAAAAAGATTTTAATTTTAAGATCAGGAGATGAAAAGTAGTCAAAGATACAAGCAGCGGTCCTTACCAACAATGACAAGCTGATCTTTTGCCAAACCAGAAACATAACATGAGAAACCACGGCAAGAAAAGAAAGTCATATAGCCAAGATCAGAAAGACATATATAAAGTATAAAATATTTTTATCTGAACATGAAAAAATTAGAATCGCAAGTGTTGGAACTTATAGGTCACAGTGATGACGACATGCATTGCACACTCCTGTGGAACTCTGGGACAAATTAATACAGAAACAACTAAAACTCCTGACACAAAACAGCAGCGTCCATGAGCAATTAAAATGGAATCACAGGATGATGATAATAAAACTAAAATTTCAAAGGAAGGTAGATAGCAAGAAACTAATTTGAAAATTGGATTCATGAGTAAGGGCGGCACGGTGGCACAGTGGTAGCGCTGCTGCCTCGCAGTTAGGAGACCTGGCTTTGCTTCCCAGGTCCTCCTTGCGTGGAGTTTGCATGTTTTCCCTGTGTCTGCGTGGGTTTCCTCCAGGTGCGCTGGTTTCCTCCCATGGTCCAAAGACATGCAGGTTAGGTGCATTGGCGATCCTAAATTGTCCCTGGTGTGGGTGGTTGTGTGTGCCCTGCGGTGGGCTGGCACCCTGCCTGGGGTTTGATTTCTGCCTTGCTCCCTGTGTTGGCTGGGATTGGCTCCAGCAGACCCCCCATGACCCTGTAATTAGGATATAGCGGGGCTGGATAAAGGATGGATGGATGGATTCATGAGCATAAAAAACCCTGCTTAGCCACATGGTAAACAGTAAAAGTACAAGTAGATTATTAAAAATCATTAATAAAATGTATTAATTACAGCACCATCTGCTTCATGTAATGTTAGCCAATGGTTAACTCTTAGGAGTCATTAATGATTTTTTACTTACCAGTGATAATTAGGATAAAAGACCTGAGAATCTAAAATCAAGGAGAGACTCTCGGGAATCTTGCAGTAAGCAAATCTCCAGCTTCACTGTTACTGTCTGGAGGGGACAGAATCCCACTTCTCTATCTCTGTTATTAAATGGAATCCCTCAGTTCTGCAGTAGGCAGTCTAACAGTATAGGTAGAGGGCATCCATATCAAACCACAAATTTTTTTTATTAAGGTTAAAGACAGAGTGGTTTGACTTTTCGGTTCTGACTTTTCAGCTCTGACTCATATTTATGACCACGTGTCTTTCTCCTGGTCTTTTTCCAAAACTGTTGTTTCTCATGGAGAACAGAATATCGGAGTCAGAAAAAAACCTTAAAGCTCCACTTAACTTGAAGAGTAAATATTTTCAACTGTGGTAGAGTGCATTCTGGCCCATTGGTGCCCATGGGAGAAGGGAGCATGGCTTGAGGGGTTCCTGCTGAATGGTGAGGGATGATAGCAGGGGCACAAGCCAGACAGAAGGCATGTCCTAATGTTGAGCAGACTTCTTCGGTGAACAGCAGGGAACAGATCTTGACTGTCTTTAACCTCTGATTACAACCTGTTTGGATTTATTTATGGAGTTTTTAACCTCCATTAACTCTTTGAGGGCTGAATATTTTTTCCAAAAAATGCAGTTTTCTGAAAGCACACAGAGCAACAGTTTTACAAGTAAATCAGCGTAAAATGTCTGTTGCCATGTGCTGTGGCCCCCAGTTTGCTGTCTCTTGTGGCTCGAGCCACTCATGGGCAGCATGACGGCTGGCTGCCATGTTGTCTTTGTGTGGCGGGAGGCTTTGGCAGCAGCGGCAGTCACCGTCACAGTGCAATGCAATCTGGTTTGTACCTCTTGTATTTTAAGTGATGGCCCACCCAGTATAATCATTGCCATAGGTGTATCAGCTACACGAACATGTTCAGCACCACGATCAGCTGATGGTGGTGCCTCACTTTTGTTTTTGATCTCGATCTCTAGATCACTTGCATCAAAATCGGACTCCAACAAGTCAGAGTACAATTCAGTGATAATATGCAAAATGTCATCCACTGAGTATTTTCGCTTCAATCTCTCGCCAGATGATGATACCATTTTTGTTGTTGTTTGCTCTTCACTACTGACGTGAGCACAGGGAATCTCAGTCAGACCAACCAAACTAACTTTCCTTCTAGCAAAGAGAGTCAAAGTAAAGTGTAATGTCATCATTTACAGTTGATTACCACCCTCAACCCCTCCTGTTGACAAAAGTCAACATCCGCCCTGAAAGAGTTAAAAGACACTGTTTTATTGGACTATTTATTTATGTATTTATTAAAGTGCACTACTCTTTGCTTTGGAACACTTTCTTGTTTGCTGAATGAAAGCACAAAGCATTTTTCACCATCTCTTGCTGTACACATTGCACAGTCCATCCTCGATTTACGTCTATCAATGTCCCAGGTTCAAGAACAGTAATGCCAACTGCAGGCAAGCTGAACATCACAACTGGTGGCAGAAGTGGGATTGACTAGTGGCAGTAAGAAATGAACACAACAAAAGAATCAGCAAAAGGACTTTGTGCCAGACTTTTAAAAAGATTCCACATGCCCGACACATATAAAAAAAAAATTGAACTTGTAATAGACTGATTATTTACTGCTGATTTTATTGTGTGTTGTACAAGTCCTTATTGTTTTAATGTCCTGGTTTTTAGAGGGGTGCATGACTTTGTCTCAGTGTGTGGAGCTTTCAGGTAGATTTTTGATTTTTTTTTAATTTAATTTTATTAAAATCAAAAAAAGAGGGGAGTGTATCCACTTCCTCAATTTAAATGCTTATTCTAAAATATTATTCATCAGATCCTGCCAGGTTTTGAAAAAGTTTTGCACAGATCCTCTAAGTGAGAATTTGATTTTTTCCAATGTTAGATAATATATAACATCAGTTATTCATTGACTCAAAAGAGGTGAGTTAGGATTCTTCCACTTGGACAAGATACGTCTACGTGCAGCCAATAGTGTAGTAAAAGCAATTGCAGTTTGTTTGTCCTTCTCCACTTTAAGTCCCTCTGGGAGCCCACCAAACACAGCTGTTAGTGGATTAGAAGGGATTGTAACACCCAGGCTGTCTAATAGGCATTTAAAGATTTTGGTCCAAAATGAGGTTCATTTGGTGCACATGGCCTAAAACATGTGGCCCAATGAGGCTGGAACTTGATTGCAACGTTCACAGGTTGGATCTTGCCCAGGAAACATTTTGGACAATTTTAAACGAGACAGATGTACTCAATATATAATTTTAAGTTGAATAATTGTATGCTTTGTACATATGGAGCTTGAGTGAATTCTGTGCATTGCTACCTTCCATTCCTTTTCTGAGATGCTGAGTGAGAGATCCTTTTCCCATTGTACTCTGGGATCTCTGAAAGAGAGGGACTTTAAAATGTTTTTATATATTACAGAAATGCTGTTTGAGTCCTCAAGACTGATCAAGTGCTATTTGATTTTAAATGCAGGTACACAAGGGCCACACCATTCACCTTGGCTACCAGTTGCACTGGTTGGTCTGACTGGGCATCTCCCTGTGCAACTGGTGCTAACAGGAGGAGGAATGTGGTAGAGCACATTTTAGAGTCTATTGCAGTGCGTGTGTTTTTAGGTATAAAAAATGGGTGTCTCTGGTTATATGAGTGTGGCCATGAGCTATTCAGTTTAGAAGTGAGCTGATTACTTAAGTCGGTCATCTGTTCCCATTCAGCATGGCTCAAATAGTATTTAGAACGCCACACACACAGCAGTATAAAGAAGCCTGAGCAGATTAAGAAGAAAAGTGAAAGAAATGGAAAAGAAAAGACAAAAGTTTGAAAAGAAAGAAAGAAACAAACAAACAAAGAGGAGTATCAGGACTGAGGCAGAGCCAGCGCTATAGAGTGGAGGCAAGTGTTCTGGGAATGGCTCCAGGTGGATCGAGTGGAGGTAGCACTCAAAGGGCATGATCACTCATGCTGAGTACCCAGGAGGTCAATGGAGGGAGTAGGGAAGCAGGATTTGAGGGGTCCTTGGTGAATGCCAAGGGATGGCAGCATGGCGGGCTACATTTGTCAGGAGGCATCTCCTACTGGGTGAGTAGCAGGGTCAGGGATCAGAAGGAGGAGCCAAAGCTCCTGATGGGTTTTTAAGGGTACAGTTTAACCATCAGTTTTAATCTGTTTGGATTTATTCATATATGAAGATGTTCACCTTCATTAAAAGATATTGGATTAATTATTGACTTATTTATCAAGGAAACTGCACTAGAGCAAGTGTGGGAACACTTTATTGTTTGTTGTATGAAAGCACTAAGCACTTTGTGCCATCTTTTGTTGGGTTTTGTGTCTGCATTGCTCAGTCCATCCTCGATTTATGCCTGTCGATGCTCTAAGGTCAAGGATGATTATGTCATCCGGCATCACAAGTGTCAGATTGTAAGTTTTTCTCAAATTGTACACCACTAAATTAGGAAGTTCAAGAAAGTCATGGAGAGTGGAGCTGGAGAGCAGGTGTTGCTATGATTTGGCAATTCGGCCATCTTTGAGGAAAAAAAAAAACCAAAACATTGCAATGTGGTATCAAGGTATGCAATATGGCATTAAAACGGCAAAACACTGTACTTTAAATATAGTAATGAGGAAATGAATAATTTAATGCAGATTTTTTTTTTAATTTTGCATTTTTGTTTGGTCCTGTCTGAAGGTCCAAAACAATAAGACTGGGTTTGTTTGAATTTATTTATTTATTGCATTATTTAACTTCCACTAAAAAGACACTGGTATTTTTAGATTATTTATTGACTTATTTATTGATCAATGTACTTTGTTTTGGGACACTTTATTGTTTGTTGAATAAAAGCATTAAGATCTTTGCACCCTATTTTGCTGTGTTATGTCTCCTCATTGCTAGGTCCATCCTCAACTTATGCCTATCAGCCTCTTCATCAGATATCAAGAAATAACAAAGGACGCTTGCTAGGTAATGGGGGTGGGTGGGGGTTAGTATCCTGTGTAGTGAGAGTCTTCTGTAAAGAAAGCACATTAATGGGTACAATGATGCATTTTAGAATACCTTCATATAGAAAATATGCAGCGTGTCATGTTTCTAAAAACCACTCAGCATTTCTGTGTGGTCACGTGAATGAGAGGCATCCATGGAATTAATTTGACGGGTGTGCAACAAATGACGTGTGTTACGCCGATGCTGAAAAGAACGCTGGTAAACATGGATGTGCAATTGAGTCTTTAGGGGGCGATACTACTTTTAGTGTTTCCAACCTCAAAAAAAAGTTAGAACCTCCATAAATTCTATTTAACAAGTTTCCTATTTTACAGTTGCAAAATACCTGCAAATTAAATGTTAGTATAGGTTTCATTCACTTGCCTGCTTCATTCATCATTACTCACCAGTTAACATGAAATGCCCATGACCCACCATGCTACTCATGAAATCTTCTTCTTCTTTTGGCTGCTCCCGTTAGGGGTCGCCACAGTGGATCACCTTCTCCCTTATCTTCCTGTCTTCTGAATTTTGCTCTGTCACACCCATAACCTGCATGTCCTCTCGCACCACATCCATAAACCTTCTCTTAGGCCTTCCTCTTTTCCTCTTGCCTGGCTGCTCTATCCTTAACATCCTAAAATAAAATGAATTAATTAAATAATTCAGACATTTTTCAAATCTGCCTATTCCATTTTATGGTCAAGGTTAGGTCCAAGCTTAACCCAGCAGTATCTGGTGTAAGCAGGAGAAGACCCATTTTATTAAAACGCTCAGCTGCATTGAACAATTCAGAACGAACAGCTAACTTAATATGCACATGTTTAGGATGTGATGGGAAACCACAGTGTCTGTCGAAAAAACTCAAACACTCCTCTTACGCATGTGTGCCTGTGGGTCACCCTCTGGGCTCGTCTAAAACAAGTAACACCAACTTGGGCAGAGAGGAGTTGCTTGTGCTAACCTTCTCCTCTTCTTTCCCCTCCACAGTGGCAAGAAGACACCCAGTGAGAGCAATAGACTCCATCTTACCCAGTCTTCCGCCTACTGGAGAGTGACAGTTCTGACTCAACTGAGCCAAATGATGATTTACGTGTTTACTGACTATTATTTACAGAGTCATGCATAGTGACCCTTTTTGTTTCATTTGTCAGACTATATTAAACAGGAATGACTCCATTGGCGCCACATACTTCTTCTGGGACCTACAGTACCTTATTTCGGCCACACTCCATACTGACAATAACCAGTCAAGGAATTGAACACAAGTATCATCTGTAAAGCAAAAACACTAAAGTGTGTATATATAATTCCAGGTAAAGTTCTCTTTAGTAAGTTGCAAAGAATATAATAGTAAATATCTTTATTTTAACTACTGACTTTTAAAAAATCTTCAAGATTTTGAACGCTGGTGTATTCTTTTTATTTGCAGCAGGACTCGTTGATCTCCAGAGATGAATACGTCCGTGGAGTCAGTGTCCGAATTTGTGCTGCACTGCGTGATCAATTCCAGTCAGAGGAACTATACAATTGCGGCTCTCATCTTCATTTACTTGACGTCACTTTCTAGCAACCTGCTGGTTGTTCTAGTCATAATGCAGAACCATCAGCTTCAAACACCTATGTTTCTTTACATTGCAACTCTTGCAATATTAGACTTACTGAACAGCACTAATATTATTCCACGAATGGTAGCGGCCCTCATTTCAGATTACCTTCCTGTCCCGTATGGACCCTGCATCCTGCAGATTCATGTGGAAGCTCACATTCTAATAGTAGGAACTCTTCTTTTATCCCTCATGGCGGTTGACCGCTATGTTGCTGTAGTTTATCCCCTCAGATACCCTTCACTGATCACTAATAAAACAGTCTTGGCCTGCCTCTTACAAACCAATGTTATTGCAATTTTATTCATCATACCGTTGACAGTTTTATTGACCGAACTTCCTTTTTGTCAAGGTAACATCCTTTCTTCTTGTTTCTGTGATTATTCTACAATGGTTCAGAAGTCATGTACTGAAGATCCCAAGTTTCTGACTTATCTCTCCGGCCTGACAGTTGTCTTTGTCATTGGCCCATTGTTACTGATCTTGTACTCTTACTTTCGAATCACATTGGCAGCACTTCAAATTTCATCTGCTGAAGGAAGAAAAAAGGTTTTTAGCACCTGTCTGACTCACCTACTGGTGGTTGGAACTTTTTACATACCTTTGTTTTTGTCATACCTCTTACCAGGAACTGGGATAATCTTATCTATTGAAGCCTACAACAGTCTTGTCATTGTTGGCAATACAATCCCTCCCATGCTAAATCCAATTATTTATAGTTTTCGCAATAAGGAGATCAAAACAAGCATTTACAAGATTTTCACACAGAGAAAGGGAATGGTGGACGTTAAATCCTGAAAAGAATTTGACTTTACCGGCACTGAGCTTTTTAGCCAAACAGGAAACTTGTTGACAGAAGGAAATTCATTTTCTGTTTAAATTTAGATGGATTATGTTTTTACCAAAGGACAACAAATATTTTAACCTAAAGCACCTGTTGTCATCATCTTTCTTTCTGCCCAAATTAAGCAACATGGCTCTTAAAGGAGACTGTAATTTAAAAAAAATCAAAACCTTCAACTCTAAAACAGAGAGATGCTCGGTGCTACCTCAATTACTGATTAAAATTTACCTAGAATTGGGTTATATTTCCTCTTTTATACTTATGCTGGCCAAAAAATTCTCAAACACAAGTTAATGAAACACACCAGCTGCCCACACTTGTCTTCAACGTCAATTTTATCTTTCATTGGGTACTTCTTTCTTAAACTCCTGGTATCACATGTATCAAGTTTCCATCAAATACCTAAAATGAGTTGGAATCTGCTGCCTGGGACAGGTATTTCAGGTCATACAGGCAATCTTGGCTTAATTTTAACAACATGGTTGTGTAAAATGCTATTAAAAATATGTTTATGCACTTTACTGATACAAGTCATTATTATACTGTTATGACTATTATTTTTGGATATGACTCATTGTAGCAAAAATATCTAATAAAGAAAAATATGACATCTCTTTTTTCATGAAGTACAGATAATTAAGCTCCCAAACTCTGCAGTATGTCATGCCTTGTGCATATTTTCTAACATTTTCTAACTTGTTTAGTCTGCAATACTCATTTCTTTTAAATTTTCAAATGATATTCTTATAACTAAAACAAAAAATTTTAATTTGGATTTAATTTAGACCTTACAATATCATACAACAGCATTTTTAATAAGCTACCTATTCAAACATCTTAACTCAGCAATTTATATATATACATACATACATACATACATACTGTGATATATGGCCGGCAGTCTATCCCGGCCAATACCCTCATGCTGCCATATGGAGTCCTTCTTGCAACATGGAGGTGCCCCGAGTTCCAGCAGGGCATCATGGACATTGGAGTTTTACATCACAGCCCTGCTGGATACCATGGGGGCTGCCAGGGAACACTGCAGGAAGGCATGAGGATTTTTATTATAGCCCGGAAGTACTTTCTAGTCACAGGAACGGAAATAATGAAATACTTCCGGGCTGAAGAAAAGGAGTTATCACCTGACCTGGAAGTGTTATGAAATCACGTGGACTGAGGGACAGAAACACTTCCGGGTCAAGGACTATAAAGGACTCTGGGATACCCCAACAAACTGAGCTGAGTTGGGAGGAAGGGTGACGAAGCATCTGGGAGTGGAGGATTGTATTATTGATTATGGTATTGTTATTATTGTGTATAGTGGAGGTGGAGGTGCTTTGTACACATTATAGAAATATTCAATTCATTTCTTGGACTTTTATCTGGTGTCTGAAGTGCGATTTGAGGGTTCAAGGGGACAATAGCACCCCCTATCTGTCACAATACATACATACAAAGTATTTTATTTTCATTCCACCTCAACAATTTGGACTATATTGTTAAGTTCATTACATAAAATACAAATGAAAATACATTTTAATTCCAGGCTGTAATGTGACAAAACTGGACGAACACCATCCGAGTTGGCTACCTTCACAAGGCACTGTACATATTTAGTATAAGAACTGTAAATCCTTCATATCAATTGTTAATTTTAACATCATGTCAATATGCCACACTGCACAGAGATGAATAACCTACTGTATCTTGTGATGTTTTAGAAGTGTCATGAAGACCTAAAGAAGTCATTGTTGAGTTCTTGTTACATGAGAGTACATTAGTAATAAATGCATTTTTTCAGTACCTAAAATGAAGTGTTATCCAAAACTGAAATCTCTCATCCACAGAAGTATTCAGACTCTTAAGTCAGTACTTTGTGGAAGCCCCTTTGGCAGCAATTTACTGTACACCCTTCTAGAGTCTTCTTGGTAAGTCTCTGCAAACCTTCCACACCTAGATTTGGACAGTTGATTCAATTTTTCCTGGCAGATCCTCTCAAGCTCTGATAATTTTAATGGGAAGTATCTGTAAACTGCCATCTTCAGGTTTCTCCACATGTGTCTTATGGGGAGTCTGGGCTTTGTCTGGGCCAGTCAAGAACACTTAGAGACTTGTCCTGAAGACTCCAGCATTGTCTTGGTTGTTGCGATGTCTGTGCTGAAAAAGTGAACCGTGTGGACGAAGTTTGCAGACCAGACAGCAGGTGAAATAATAAAGCAGCTTTATTCTTTTGTGCCACAGTGAGAAAAGTTTCAGAAAAGCAGACAATCAATACATGAAAGCGTCAGGGCTCTTCTGAACCCCGTCTGTTGGGTGGGGTCCGGTTTTATACCCCTAGAATACGTGATTTAATATCATTATAAAATGCAACAGTCAACACATTTATTATACACAATCCTTGAGCCCCTTATAAAACTTGATTTCTTGGCTCCTTTTGTTATGGCGTTCAGATGTAAGCTAAGGGACAACGTGATAAGGCAGACTCATGTGTGGAATGCATAGACCTTGAGTCCTTTGCACAAATACTTTTCTGTTTGCTAAAACAAAGCATGCTTTTACAGGGTTTTGTAAAACTTACTTCTCAGACATGAATTAGTACAAGGGAACGAAGAGAACATTCGTCTTCTACATTCCCCCCTTTTTTTTTAGCAAACAGAAAAATATTTGATCAGGGGAGAGGTGAGTGGGAAAGGGTAGGAGAGGGGGATGGAGTGGAGTAGGCGGAGGAGTGTGGTGTGGTTGTGTTATTCTTTCTACAGTAATCTGTGTCAACACATTGTTAAAACAGAAACTTTTTTATATTCTAGTAGTAGATGAGAAAATGTAGGCATAAACTATATAATGTATAAAGCCTGAAGTCCAAATAGCAAAGAAACATTTTCACAAGAATAACACAATTGCACTTTTATTCAAACATATAACTGCAGAAACAAAAAGCCGCCTTAACATGCGACATTGACACCAGTTTACTGTAACTGATTCCGTGGCTCAATGGACTCAGCCCCTGCTTGGGAATCAAGGGGTTATGGGTTCAATCCTGCGCCCCTCCATTTTGAGAAGTAAACTGCTCTTGTCTTACTGTTTTAGAATAAAAGCATACTTTTGATTTCAGCCTGTAACAGCCGGTGCAGTTTATGATCCTTGTAAAGGTTAGCTTTTTTTTATTCACTTTTCACTCTCTCAGTCGCATTCAGAATCAATCCATACAACCCCATCTGACACGGCTGTTTTCACTAAAGACGCTATAGCTCTGCAGTGTACCACGATGCATACTAACGCACAATCACCCCCCCCCCTTCACCCCGGTTCTGACACACAAACGCTGGCGAAGCTGCCTTCTTCGTATCTCACCGTCACTTGCTTTTCGTTTTATTGAGTGTTCCTGCCAGTCCCGCATGTTGCTGTATGTTTTTCTTTTGTACTACAGGACATGCAGAGGAAAGAATGGTAAAGACCAGTAACTTCGGCGCTATATGCAATCATCAGACACTCCCCATCTGCCCATGTCGTTCAAGCACAGGAACATATATTGGTGTAAAAGTATAACAAAAGTGCACTTTTTCCATCGCCTTTTCCTGTAAGAAGCAGTGTACACACTTCTCTCTATCCAGCATACAGCAACATGCGGGGACTGGCAGGAACACTCAATAAAACTGAATAAAAAGAAAAGCAAGTGACGGTGAGATACGAAGAAGGCAGCTTCGCCAGCGTCTGTGTGTCAGAACCAGGTGGGGGGGCGTTAGTATGCATCGTGGTACAACGCAGAGCTACAGTATAGCGCGTCTGTATTCTGTTTCTTTTGTACTCGAGGGCACGGAGAGGAGAGAATAGTAAAGAGCAGTAAGTTCGGCGCTATATGCAATCATCAGACACTCCCCATCTGCCCGTTGTTTTGTTATACTTTTCAATACTTTTTATACTGCTCAAACGGGCATGCTCAAAAAATACACGTGTAATGCCACGAAAAGTGCATGCAGACACTTCATTTCGCAAACAAAACAAGTGCACTTTTATTCAAAACTACCTGTATAACCAAGAAAAAAAAAGCAAGTTACAGTAGGCGATTGATACGACACCTTGCATGGTGCAATGCTAAGAAGTGCTGATTTTCATTCCGTGCTATATGAAATCATCACATTCAAATATTAACAGTTCCCACACACCCAAGGACCGTACTTCCTACATTTACGACGTGTACTTGTTGCAGTGTACACACCTCTCTGTGCTATGGTTTCTATTACACTGAATGAGCACCTGACACTGTACTTACAAGGTCCCGCATCAGAGAATTTCCAGTTCCTGCATAAATTCACACCTGATCTGACGCTGTTCGTTTTCAAATAATATTGCATTAGTGCGATTATATTTTCACATATATTGTCTCTTTCTTTCAGGTGTGTAATAGAAACCACAGCATAGAGAGAAGTGTGTACACTGCTTCTTACAGGAAAAGCGATGGAAAAGTGCACTTGAATAAAAGTGCACTTTTGTTATACTTTTACACCAATATATGTTCCTGTGCTTGAACGACACGGGCAGATGGGGAGTGTCTGATGATTGCATATAGCGCGAAGTTACTGGTCTTTACCATTCTTTCCTCTGCATGTCCTGTAGTACAAAAGAAAAAGCATACAGCAACATGCGGGACTGTCAGGAACACTCAATAAAACGAAAAGCAAGTGACGGTGAGATACGAAGAAGGCAGCTTCGCCAGCGTTTGTGTGTCAGAACCGGGGGGGGGGCGTTAGTATGCATCGTGGTACACTGCAGAGCTATAGCGCGCTTTAGTGAAAACAGCCGTGTCAGATGGGGTTGTATGGATTGATTCTGTACGCGACTGAGAGAGTGAAAAGTGAATAAAAAAAAAGCTAACCTTTACAAGGATCATAAACTGCACCGGCTGTTACAGACTGAAATCAAAAGTATGCTTTTATTCTAAAACAGTAAGACAAGAGCAGTTTACTTCTCAAAACGGAGGGGCGCAGGATCAAACCCGCGACCCCTTGATTCCCAAGCGGGGGCTGAGTCTATTGAGCCACGGAATCAGTTACAGTAAACTGGTGTCAATGTTGCATGTTAAGGCGGCTTTTTGTTTCTGCAGTTATATGTTTGAATAAAAGTGCAATTGTGTTATTCTTGTGAAAATGTTTCTTTGCTATTTGGACTTCAGGCTTCATACATTATATAGTTTATGCCTACATTTTGTCATCTACTACTAGAATATAAAAAAGTTTCTGTTTTAACAATGTGTTGACACAGATTACTGTAGAAACGGAACAGACATGAAATGCGTGTGTTCCAAACAACGATCTATTATTTCCGCTCTAAAACTCCACTTCACTCCCAGATACTCAATCAAGGCATGAGCTGAGAGAAGTTCGTGCACGTTCTAAATTGGTGGGGATGGAATAGCCGGCTTCTCTTTATCAGCACATTTAGAAGACAAAGGGCGCTGGCGGAGAGGTGTGAAGGGATTTAAGAAGCAGTTTAAGGTGGGACGGAATTACGAGTTTTTTCGTAGGCTCTGGTAATTCTAGTGTTAATCCAATCTACATTTTTGTTTATAGTAACCTGAGGAAAAATAGACTCAAATCTGGCAGCAACTTGGTCCCTTGCCTTGAACTTATCAGGGACTCCACGAGGGACTCCAATGGAATCAAAATACACCCCAGGGCCATGTAGGGAAAACTGGGATGGGTCCACAGAACGGGGTCGACGACGTCGGCCAAACTTGGTCGACACGTGGGAGGCAGTTAAAGGGAGAAGTCGGAAAGGCATAACAAGTTGTATTAAAGCGCAAGTGCCAGTCCAGTCAGGTGGAAGGATGTGAAGCAATTTAGACCTACGGCACATCCACCAAATATCAGCTTGTGGAGTATTCTGAGTAATCAGAAAAATTGATAATTTGGAAGCTAAAGAGGAAGAATTAACCGGAAAAGTTTGGAAACAGAATGAGGATGGGATATTACCAACATTTGTGCCACGAGAGGAAGTGAGGTTTCTAAAAAAACAGGTATAATTACCTTCATGAGGCTGGAACATCGGGGGAGTCATGGGAAGAATAGGGGGAAAAAGAAGAGAAAGTGTAATGCAATTAGAGTCGATTGGAATAGAGGAAGAAATAAAAAAGGTGAGTAGGCAAGGAAGGCCAGTAGGATCAGATATGTTAGAAAGAGGAAAAGGGACAGTGGCCAAATGTGGCCTAGCTGTAGCACATGCATAGCAATCAGATTGATTCACTTGTCTAGCCAAATATAATACCCATTGCAGCCAACGGTTCTGATCCCCATACCCAGTTTCAATCGAAAAAGTGGAAGAAAAGGTGGAAATATTCATGACCTTGAAAGGGTCGGGTTTGGAAAAGGGGTAGGAGAGAGAGGTGTGTGTGTGGGGTTCTCAACCTTAATTTGAAATCTCCCTAGAGGATCTATTCCAGATACATACGCCCCTAAAATATAGATTCCTGAATCATATAAAGAAAGGTTCTTCAGAATAATGATCAAAGGGTTACAATGGTATTCGGCACATTCATGAGGGGCATGTCCTTTTATAATAGAAAAACGATATTTCAGACCATACTTCTGGGCCTTATAGGGTTGATAACCCCAGTCATCAGTTCCAGTATAAAACCCAGTCCCACTTGTCACAGTGACTTCCGAATCCAGAGTTTGTTACAGTTACACACACATATTTGTCAGACCAGGTCCACTGAATTTGTCGATCAGTCCCACAGTCAATAATAGAACAGAAATCCACCTGAACTGATGTGGTGATTCCGAAAGGAAAAGTCAAGGTGACCAGGGCAGTCGACAAGGGGATGGAAAGACATAGTAGGACCACAATCATGGGTGCCATCTTTTGCAATGTGAGACGTGAATCCAAGCAGGCAGTCCCTCAACTTTAACAGCGTGTGGTGTCGACAGCAGAACTTGGAACGGTCCTCTCCACCGAGGGTGATGCCAATGTTTCCTTCGAGTATCTCTCACCAAAATCCAGGTTCCTAACGGAATCGGGGAGTCCTTTAATGGAGGATTAGTTCTCCAGGCCTGCTTCACCTGCTCGTGGACTTCCTTCAGAGAAGCTTGGAGACCTGTAAGATTGGAAAGAAGATCATTGTCAACAGTGCGCAGTGTAACATTACCTATGACCATGCCGACTGGCATGGGCCGTCCGGTCAGAATTTCGAATGGCGACAGCCCTAACTGCTGATGTGTTCTTCCCCTTAATCCCATCAAGGCCAGAGGCAGAGCATCAGGTTAAGGTAAATTTGTTTGCTCACAGATTTTAGCCAATTTAGATTTCAAGGTGCCATTGCATCTCTCTACTATGCCCCCACTCTGAGGATGGTATTTGCAATAATGATGTACATTTATCTGAAGCCAAGTAGTCAATTCATCAATCACAGAATTTACAAAATGACTACCATTATCAGTCTGCAATTTCTGTGGTATTCCCCATCTTGGAATGATTTCCTTTATCAAAGCTTTTGCCACAGTTTTGGCATCTGCATGTTTGGAAGGGAAAGCTTCCACCCATCGGGAGAACACATCAACAATTACTAAACAGTATCGGTACCCCTTTGATGGTGTTAATTCAATGAAGTCCATTTGGAGGTGTTCGAATGGACCCATTGCATTAGGTGTAATGGCGGGACTTACCTGAATACCCTTCCCTACATTAAATTTCTGACATACTGCTCAGCGTTTACAGAATTGCTCTGCGTATGTAGAGAAGCCTACTGCTTCCCAATGTCTCTCAACCTCTTGAACCATTGCATCCTTTCCAGCGTGATCCAGGCCATGTGCAATTTTTGCCATACCTGGAAAAGAAGCTTTAGGAAGGAAAGGTTTATTAGTTTGCTTATGGGTCCAGATCTCGTTGCAATAAAGAGATTTGGGAATTATTATAAGCAGCTTGTTTTGTGAAGTAATCGGCCAGTTTGTTTCCTTTACTAATAGGATCTTGTTTTTCAGTATGGGCTTGACATTTAACTATAGCCAATTTTGATGGCTTCTAAGAATTGATTCTATTAGTTTTTGATGCTGAATGGGCTTGCCAGTACTGGTCTTGAATCCCTTGAGTTTCCATAATGCCCCATGATCAAGGCAGACTCCAAAAGCATATCTAGAGTCAGTATAGATAGTTAAAATTTTTCCCTCTGACAACAGACAAGCTCGGGTGAGAGCTATCAATTCAGCTGCCTGCGCACTCAAACTTGAAGAAATTCGGTTTTCCTCCAAGCAGGTGGTCACTTTTGACCACTGCATAGCTGGTTGAAGGTGTTCCATTTTCCAATTGTAAAGAACATCCATCCACAAAAATTATCTCTCCTGTTCCTAAGGGTGTTTCCTGTAGGTCTGGTCTAGGTTTTATAACCTTAGTTATTTCGTCATGACAATTGTGGGGCTCCCCTTGATTTTCATTTGGAAGCAGCGTAGCTGGATTTAAGGTGGAGCACCTTTCTATGGTAACGTTTGACAAAGTACAGAGTACATTTTGGTAGTGTATTGCCCTAGCAGTAGTGAGATGTGAGGTTTTAGCCTGTACTAAAATGGAGTGTACGGCGTGAGGCACTTTTACCACTAGGGGGCTCATGAGCACTATATCTGTACTGGCTAGCACGGCCTCTGTTGTGGCTGCTACAGCTCTGAGACAGGTTGGAAGTCCCGCAGCCACTGGATCCAATTTTTTCGAAAAATAGGCTATTGGCCTTTGTTTTTCTCCATGGAGTTGTGTAAGAACTGCAGTCATATATCCCCCCTTTTCGTCCACGAAAAAAGTGAATGGACACCCATAATCAGGAAGGCCCAACGCTGGCGCAGAGTGCATTTTTTAAGTCACATAGAGCCTTCTCAGCTTGATCATTCCATGCCACCGACCAGAAAGGGGGAGATCAGGGGTGTTCGCTAAAAGTTGTAAAGGCTGTGCTCTTTCAGTGAACTTTAAAATCCATTGCCGGCAGTATCCTAGAATGCCTAAGACAGACATAACCTGTTGCTTTGTAACAGGTCTAGGAAGATTTTGAATGGTGTTTATACGATCGCTAGAGAGAGAGCTCTTGTTCCGCAAGAAATATCATGACCTAAATATTTCACAGTTGTTTGAATTAACTGCAGTTTTGCTTTAGAAACTTTATGGCCATTTTCAGCTAAAAATAATAGCAGTTGCTGAGTATCATGTGCACAAGCGTCTTCGGTAGTACTACACAACATTATATCATCTACATACTGTATCAGTACAATGTCTTTATCTGGCCAAAAGCCTTCTAAATTTTGAGCAAGAGCTTGTCCAAATACACAAGGGGCTTCAGTATATCCCTGAGGCATAACGGTCCATGTCCAACGGCGGTTTTGGAAAGTAAAAGCAAACCAGAATTGAGAGTCGGGTCCACGGGAACAGAAAAATAAGCATTAGCAAGGTCAATAACAGAGAAATAGCGGGCGGACGGGGGTATCGTAGAAAGAATAGTGGAAGGATTAGGAACAATAGGTGCCCTAGGAAAAACTGCAGAATTAACCTGTCGAAGATCTTGAACAAAACGCCATGAACCGTCAGCCTTTTTAACAGGTAAGATGGGGGAGTTGACTGGAGAGTATTTAATTGGAATAATTGCTCCACGTTTCACGAGATCGGAATGCACGACGGAGATGCCAGTCTCTGCTTCTGGAGACAGAGGATACTGGGCGCGATGCGGGTGGAAGGACGATTTTGGGAAAATCACCAGCGGCTCACAGTGCACCATCCTTCCGTAATCATTTTTCCCCTGGGACCACAGTGCATCGGGAAGTGAGGAAAGCCAAGAGGGGCATAAAGTCTGTAATGAAAATGTGGAAAGGGTGGGACGGCATAACGAACGAACAACTGGAAGGTCATCCCGGAGTAAAACCTTAGTTATCAAATGACCCGAAGTATCAAAAATACCCGGAGTAACATGCAGCCAGTCGGTCCTATCAATACATTGTCCCACCCATTCCCCAACCTCGACCCAGCGAACGGTGCTAGATTTGGCTAAAGAAACATGGGGAACTGAACCTCCTAAATAGAAAACACTTTGTGAATATGTGAGGTGCACCGGAGCAGCGGCTTTGGTGGATGAGAAAAAAATGCAAGGGATATGAAGGGTCTCTGGGCTAGTGCCTGAAGAGAGAAAAGATTCTAACCAAGGTGTATCCACTTCAGCAGGGAAGTACTGGGCAGTGCAGTGAAGGGTGTTGGGGACTTGCAAGTGGGGAGAAAGACATGAAGGAAAAGAGTGTAGGGCTTAAGGGGAATGGCGTGTGAGGAGATGCTCAGGGTCCAGGCTGCAAAAGATGGCTTAATGTGGGGGGAGGTTTGGCACAGGAGTTTAGGAATAGAACAGTAAAACCCTTGTTCAGTTAGAGAAATAGAGAAGGAGAGCTTAGTCATCAGATCCCTTCCTAACAGATTAACAGGGCAGAGCTGATTTAACAAAAACCGGTGCATTAAAGTGGAACCCACAGAATGAAGCTGAACCCGAAGACGTTTAGACACTAGCAAAACATGTGGTTGTCCAAAAGCAGTAAGAACAGTCACTTTATCGTTCGAGGCAGGGACCTCCTTCAGCGAAAGGGTGGAACGCGTAGCACCAGTATCAACAAGAAAAGCAGTTTCAGTGCCATTCACCAGCAAAGTCAATAAAGGATCTGTGTCCGCATGGCGAGTGAGCAAAGGCAACTGAAGAGAGTGACTGGGGGTCCCTGCGAATTCCTAGGACCAAGAAATATCCTCAGGTGCAGGTAAGGGAGGCGGGGGAGGAAACTGATGTGGGCAATTGCGGCGGAAGTGTCCTGTCTCACAGCACCTGTAACAAGCATAAGATGTAGGTGCTTGATCTGAGGGGAGAGGTGGCTGAGCAGATGAAGAATTCGGATTAGGAAGCAAAAATCCACGACCTCTCCCCCGGCCTCGCCCCTGTCCTCGGAAAAATCCATGTCCTCTACGTCCTCGACCCCTGCCTGAGGCGGCTCCACCTGCATAATAATTCATTTCTGCCGCAATTAACTTGTTCTGAGTATCTGACTCTTTTTGCTTAGTCTGTCGTTCAGCATGCTCCGCGTGTCTTTTAACTTCATCAAAAGTGGCACTTTCCCATCCAATACAGGACGTGCGTACCTTATTCTGGATATAACTTATGAGTACTGACACAAAAGGAGGAACTGCTGCCTTGTTACAGTCGTCTGAGCTGTCTAAGCCAGAATGATTTGTCATCAAGTCCTGAATGCGATGTGCCCATTCATCTACCGTCTCATCTTTCTTTTGTTTGGCAGCTGAAATAAGGGACCAGTCAGTGCCCTTTTTATATTTTGCAGCTATTGCAGTTTTCACGTATTCCCATTGGGCAAGGAAAGGACCCTCATTATTTTGTCCACGAGGCAATGCCTCATTCCACTGCCACTGTACTCCATTATGCTGCCCATGATTGACAGTAGCCCAAGTAGTGCCCAACTTTCTGCGTAGCACTTGGGTCCACTCGGCTGCACTGGGTTTGTACATATTATCTAGCTGCTGCACCTGTTCCACAAACTTTAACCCACCGATTACTTTAGGATCAGGCAATTCGGACACTACATCTTTCAGCTCTTGAATATCCCATTTACGATGTATCATTACAGTAGTGGGGTTATCTTTTCCTGGGGCAGTGTGGGATCGTGTCGAGGGTTAGGGACCTCAATTAAAGGGCATGAAAATGTGGGTGCTAAAGGTTTTAGGGGACCTAAACGGGGTAAGGTTTTCAGGGGACTTATCTCTGAGGGTCTTGCTTCTAGTACATTGTGAAATGAAGGGCTTTTTGTGTAAGTTAGAAGAGCCTCCCATAGCCTCTAACAAGTGACCGTCAGTCTCATCATCAGGATCCATAAGTGAGGAGGGGTCGTACTGATATTGTTCATCAAAGAAATCATCAGTAGCTGGGGCATCGGTAACCACAGGAGACATTGGGGCAATGCTAGAATGTGTCGGTGGAAGGGGTTGTGGGTAAGGTGTTGGGGAAGAGAGCATGGGATATAAAGGGTCTTTTTTTATCACTCCTCTTCCTCCTTCCTTCAGACTGGGGTCCCGAATCAGCCTGCACTTTCTGTAAAGCTATAAGCAGCTCTTCTTTTTCCTTTCTATTCTTAAGTTCAGCAACTAAAAGCTCATTCCGTTTCTGTGCCGCTTCCAACGTACGGTCTTTAATAACCAATTCCCATCTGTCATACATATCCATCCGATAAGGACCTCCATTACAACAGCCCTGTGTATTTCTGCACAGTATTTTTCTAATGTCCTGTATCTCACTAATATCCCCGGTTCCCTCCACTTGCCATCTACCTGCACTGTTCTTATTCCACTTTCTACATGCCTTTTTAAAATCTAATCCTATCCTCTTTTCAATGAGCTTTCTAGGGGACCCGCCTTTCGATCCCGATGGTGCACCAGGAGCCCGGCAATCCTCCGAAAACAACCCTTCTAACGTTAGGTTTTTAGGACTCTCGGGGGACTGTTTGACTGGCTTGCTATTTGTTTATCCCATAGTGAGCGGCAGGATATTAACAGAAAATGACTCAGCCCTCAGTAAACCCTGTTCCACCTGCCGTCCGGTCCTGTTCCCGGATTACAGCTTCAGGTGACTTCGTGTCCATTTATTCGCATCAGCAGAATCCTACATCAAAACGCCCTGTGGAGTCCGGGATATAGAGGTTTTTACCCCGATCCCTTCATCAGACGGTTTGTATGCGTCAATCTGCCAGGGTATCGTCTCCGTCACCTTAGCAACCCATTGAAACAAGAGTATGACCAGACAGCGGATGAAAAACTCGACCTCCCGTTTATTTAGACACACATTCTCTAAATACGCCCTTTCACCCCCACTCCTCAAATTATTATAGGAGCGTGCCACTCGCCCCTTTCTAATCCACTTCACAGAGGTGACTAGCTAACATTCACACTGTGCCATTTTCCGTAGGGTCCCAAAGTTACCTTCCGTGAGTCCCTATAACCCTCCTATGGGTCTGATACGGTATGCTCTCTTATTCTTTATTTTGCATATGCTTTTATTCTTTTTCTTTCTATATTCGTGTTACTTCTAGCACACCAGTCAAACTCAACTAACAGGAATCCCCCGATATACTCACCGCGACTCCATCCACCTGCCTGGAAATGCCCGTCAAGTTGTACCTCGTATCGGCTAGGAGGAGGTCAGGGACTCCCCACGCAGGAAATGCCCAAGGCAGGCCAATCCTACATTTACCGAAGCTGGACCCGACCCGGCCGGAATCGGCTCCACCACGGTCCTCTGGACGATCCTGTACAAGGAGCCGTCTGCCGTCTCCTGCCCCACGTTGGGCGCCAACACTGTGGACGAAGTTTGCAGACCAGACAGCAGGTGAAATAATAAAGCAGCTTTATTCTTTTGTGTCACAGTGAGAAAAGTTTCAGAAAAGCAGACAAGCAATACATGAAAGCGTCAGGGCTCTTCTGAACCCCGTCTGTTGGGTGGGGTCCGGTTTTATACCCCTAGAATGCTTGATTTAATATCATTATAAAATGCAACAGTCAACACATTTATTATACACAATCCTTGAGCCCCTTATAAAACTTGATTTCTTGACTCCTTTTGTTATGGCGTTCAGATGTAAGCTAAGGGACAACGTGATAAGGCAGACTCATGTGTGGAATGCATAGACCTTGAGTCCTTTGCACAAATACTTTTCTGTTTGCTAAAACAAAACATGCTTTTACAAGGTTTTGTAAAACTTACTTCTCAGACATGAATTAGTACAAGGGAACGAAGAGAACATTCGTCTTCCACAACCGTCACTCCGGTCTGAGGTGGCAAGCAGTCTGGAAAATGTTTTCTACAAGGACCTCTGTGTTTTTGGCTGCAATCACCCTTCCCTTAATTCTGAGCACTCTCTCTGTCGCTGCCACCTTCACTGGGTTTTGATCACTTCCCAGACCAAGGCCCTTTTTGCCCAGTTACTCAGTTTGGCCCGATGGACAACTCTAGGGAGAATAATGGCGACTACAAACTTCTTCCATTTCATAATTCTTGAGGCCAGTGTGCTTCAGGGGTCACTAAAAGCTTTACTAGTGGTTTTATTTGCATGCTCTGATCTATGCCTCATCTCAGTTTAATCACAAAAGTTTATCAAAGACTTCCTATGACTTTATGTCCTGGTTTTTGTCCTGAAAAGCTGTGTGAATTATTGATCTTCTAAACACAGGTACACATGTACTCCCTGACTCTGCTGCTGAGAAGCACCACCATAACATGATACTGTCACCATCGTGCTTCACCATAGGATTGGCATTAGGCAGGTACTGAGCAATGGCTTGAGTCTTCACAAAGAGTTTAATCTTTGTCTTATCAGAACAGAGAATCTTTTTACTAAAGGCTCTCAGTATGCATTAAATTCCATCTGGCATACCCACAGCATAATTTACCCACTCTTCCATGCCTGATTGATGGATTGCTGGTAAAGTGGTTGTCCTTCCAACAGTTTCTCTCTTCTCAGAAAAAGACAAGCCATATTAAAGTGTCCATTGGGTTCTTGGTCACCTCTCCGACCAAGGCCCTTCTTGCTAGGTTACTCAGTTTAACCATATGGCCAACTCTAGGAAGAATCCTTGTGGTTCAAGACTTCTTCCATTTCACAATTATTGACGCCACTGTAGTCTTCTGAATTCTCACAGCTTTAGAAATGGTTTTATCCCCTTGGCAGGATCCATGCCTCACCACAGTTTAATCATGGAGGTCCACAGAGACTTCCTAGAAGTACATGGCTTGGTGTTTGTTCTGGTATGCAGTGTGAATTACGGACCTTCCATATACAGATAAATGTGTGGCTTTCTAAATGATACCCAGTCAAGGTGGTCTCCAATTAAATTCTAAACACTTCTCAAGGAGAACTAAAACAAACAGGATGCACCTGACCCCAATTTGAACTGACATGGCATAAGGTATGAATACTTATAGGAATGAAAGGTTTTAGTTTTCGATTTGTAATTAATCTGCAAAGGTTTTGTCGTGGAAAAAACTTTCCTCCATCTTCAAAGAAAAGAGTCAAGTTGCCCAGATGAAAAAGCAGAACATTTCTTTATTTGCACAATCTATGGAATGAGCAATCAATTACACATTTCATCTACTTTTAGACTTTTTTTCTAATTACCATCACCTTCAATCAATCAATCAACATTTATTTATATAGCACATTTTCATACAAAAAAATGTAGCTCAAAGTGCTTTACAAAATGAAGAATAGAAAAATAGAAGACACAATAAAAAATAAACATAAGTCAACATTAATTAACATAGAATAAGTAAGGTTCGATGGCCAGGGTGGTCAGAAAAAACAAAAAAAAAAAACTCCAAAGGCTGGAGAAAAAAAAAAAATCTGTAGGGATTCCAGACCAATAGACCGCCCAGTCCCCTCTGGGCAAATACATCATCACGTCATCTGATTCTTAATATGCAGAACTTTATCACCTCATCCAATCAACTAAAGCTACCAGTAATTTCTGATTCATGTTGATTCTCCCATGATTTTGAACAATACTCCATTAAGAGGTGTGTTTTGCAGATTGTCCTATTAATCCTAGCGTCATTTCATAGGAGGGCTGTATGGACTTTCCCATCAGTTTATCCCTGCTTTCTAAAGGGGTGTTTGTTGCTCATTTACCCAATTTCAACCTTTGGAAAATTATAGTTGATTGTTTGTCTAAGACGAGGCAGAGACCTCTTGTGTCTTCAGCTTTAAGTTGTATTTAGTTAACCCTTGAGTTACATTCAGTTCTTTTCCTTGTGTTTAATATATCATTCCATTACAGCTTCATATACACATTTGTAATAGATTGTAAAAAATTATTATATATTAATTAAAAATTTTATTCTTCCTGAAACATGCTTTCACTTTGTCATTATGGGTTATTGAATGTAGAGTTGTAGGCATACGTGTCAGATTTATGCATTTCAAATGAAATCTACAACACAATAAAATTCAGAAAGAAAAGGGGTCTCAATACTTCATGAATCCATTATATCTTAAAACCAGAGTCATACAGTTGAGCGGGAAACCTTGACAACTTAGAGAAAGTTTTTTGAAAAGCTTAGCTATAATATAAACAAATAAGTTTGATGGACTGTGGGGTCATTTTTTTTAATCAAACTTTTTATGTTCTTACTATAACAATTATATGCCTGGATCAGCCCGCCTGATCTGTTGTGTAATCCTTATTCGACTGAGGGCAGCCAATCTGATTTATACTCCCAAACATTCTCATTTGTCCTATTGTCTCTTTTACATCTAGTGCTTTATCACATTTTATACTTGTCCGAGAGTCACCATTGTCCATTTAGTATAGTACACCCAGCACTTCCAGCATTGTTCCAAAAATCAGTGAAAGGACAGTGAAAATGCAATAAAGCACAGACCACAGTGTCCTCTGCTGCTATTAGGCATAAGCCCTAAGCCTTAAATTTCAAAATGAAACATGTAGTCACAAGTCAAGTAAAATGACACCTTTTATTGGCTAAGTAAAAAAGATTGCAATATGCAAGCTCAGGTCCCCACATGAAAAGTGTACAGTACATTAAAAAACAAAGATAAACCCATACACACGATTTGTTTAGAATTTTGTTAATTTTTTTATCAACATGTTAACAGTAAGGAAATATTTGTCCCATGGGGGAAATTTACAAGGGCAGCAATATGGCATAAAGGCATTTGGCAAAACAACACTTTTACTTAAAGTAAATTAAGTCCTAGTGCTCGGTAAAGCTGATGTAATAACTAATGTTTCTCCAAGGCCAATGCACCAAGACCCTCTCAGGACTCTTATCTTTTCCATTGGGAAAAAAATGAAATAATTGCTGCTTGACACACTGGCTCTCTCATTAGTTGGGATTCTAATGAAGATTTGCTTCTTCACAGCTTCTTTATTATGTTTAAAGAAGGCTAAACTGAAGTGCTTAATATTGAGTAGCAGGATGGAACACACTTCACTCACCCAGTGGTGCAAAGGTTTACAATATTGCAGATGAACTGAATCATTTGGATGAGAACTATGTAGAGATACATGAAAAATTCTGACTGGTGCCACAAGTACTATTCCAGTTGCTGGAATAGCAGACATTGAGCAGACATCAGAGACCTCATTGTAAAGGTAACCGTGCTGATATTTGTGTGTATATATTGGTTTTTCTATTAACTGCTGTGTTCTAAAACTATTCTAGATATCAGTTTTACTGAATGTTCTATTACATTTTAAAAATAATGTAACATGATTGTCAATGTAATTATTTTGTCACTGTTATGAGTGTTGCTGTCATCAAGTATTTGATTATCATTATTTCTTTCAATCAGGTTCGTATTTGGAGGATGTGTTCAAGTTATATTCCATGTTTGTCAACCGTTGTAAAGATAACAGGTTTCACTACCCAAATCGGTACTCGTGAATCTAAGATGTTTAACAGGCATTCCCGGTATTAAGTTGTGTATTTGCCTGCGAATATTTAGCGGCAGCGTGTCTATGAACTTAATTTAAACTTAAGCTTTACACCTTGCTTTCCTATTGATATGTCTAGAAAGGCAGGCTTGTTCAGATTCAGAGGGTTGTTCTTTTCTTACTGCATCAATAAACAGCTCATCTTCCTCTTTATCTGAGACATCACACACTGCATGAACGTCTCGTTTATAACCTGCGTCCTCTCATTAAACTTGTATCTCACGAATATCGTATTCGTCTTAGGCATGACAAACACCAGCAGCAGCGTGTCTATGAACCTAATTTAAAGTTAAGCTTTACACCGTGCTTTGTTTCCGCAGTAGCTGTACTTATGAATATGTTTGTATGCGTCACTCGCTTCATATTCTTTTGCTGCCTTCTCAATTGTGTAATGCGTTTTTTGAACAGGTTTCATTCATCGAAGTGATCACTACCCAAATCGGTACTTGTAAATCTAAGATGTTTAACAGGCTTTCCCGGTATTAAGTTTTGGATTTGCCTGCGAATATTTAGCAGCAGCATATCTATGAATGTAATTTAAACTTAAGGTTTACACCGTTCTTTCTTTCCGCATTAGCTGCACTTATGAATATGCTTGTATGTGTCACTCGCTACATATTCTTTTGCTGCCTTCTCAATTGTGTAATGCACAGTCAGTTCATGTGAGCCGCTCGGAGTACATGCATCGAAGGTTCTCAGCTGTGCTTGTGCTATGTTGTGCGATCTAGCGATGTCCACGACTTTATTTAATGTTAGCTAAGACCCGGCACTTAAAAGTTTCTCTCGCACTTTCGCTGAGTTTGTGCCAAACACTATTCTATCCCTGACCATCTCATCTTCGTTTGCATAAGCACAGTCTTTCACCCACGAATATTTAGCGGCAGCGTGTCTATTGGATTGCTGCTGACGGATGGCCTTATATGGGCAGGCACTCAATTATGTGGGAGGCGTGACGATGAGGCGACCGAGCTGCAGGCTATGGCCGTATATATGTATGTAAGTAGGTTCCAGTTATGACTCTTACGCATAGAATTTTGAAATTAAACCTACCTAACTTTTGTAAGTTAACTGTAAGGAATGAGCGTGCCAAATTTCAGCCTTTTTCCTACACGGGAAGTTGGAGAATTAGTGATGAGTGAGTGAGTCAGGGAGTCAATCAGTCAGTGAGTCAGTCAGTCAGTCATTGAGGGCTTTGCCTTTTATTAGTATAGATGATATATATATAAAATTAAAAACAAAAGAAATCAGTAACACTTTAGAACTGCAAAAATCCATCAATTACTCATCAAGATCTTAACAAGGCTTCTTTTTATTATCATTACAGTTATAAAAGATCAGTACATTGAGTATTCACGTCTGCGTTGTGTGGCATATCGACATGTGGTAAAACAAAGGACTCACAAATCTTACACTAAATACATAATATCAAGAGAAACACATGTCAGAAAGACCCCTCAGACCACTCCAAAGTGACATTTTTAGTATCTCACATTGCATAGTTGAAGAAGCACTTTACTGATGTTTTGTAGATGTGATATTAACACAAGAAGAAGCCTTTGTTAAGGTCTTGTTACTTAAGAGTAAATGAGTAATAAATGCATTTTTGCAATATCTAAGCTAAAATTATACCAAGAAATCTACCCTACACTGTGCATATGATGAAACTACTAACAATTGCCTCTTGAGTATCTACCAAGATAGTCACACTACCAAGGTACCTACCAAGGTAGTCTAGACTAGGTTAGGTGCATTGGCGATCCTAAATTGTCCATAGTGTGGGTGGTTGTGTGTGCCCTCCTTTGGGCTGGTGCCCTGCCTGGGGTTTGTTTTTTTTTGCATTGTGACCTGTGTTGGCTGGGATTAGCTCCAGCAGACCCCCGTGAACCTGTAATTAGGATATACAATAATCGATGGATGGATGGATTCATGAGTATAAAAAATCATGCTTAGCCACATGGTAAACAGTAAAAGTACAAGAAGATTATTAAAAATCATTAATAAAATGTATTAATTACAACACCATCTGCTTCATGTAATGTTAGCCAATGGTAGACTCTTGGGAGTCATTAACGACTTTTGGCTTACCGGTGATAATTAGGATAAAAGACTTGAGAATCTAAAATCAAGGAGAGACTCTCTGGAATCTTGCCGTAAGCAACTCTCCAGCTTCACATTTACTGTCTGGTGGGGACAGAATCCCACTTCTCTTTCTTTTTTATTAAATGGACTCCCTCAGTTCTGCAGTAGGCAGTCTAACAGTATAGGCAGAGGGCATCCATATCAAAGCACTAATTTTTTAGTATTAAAGTTAAAGATCAGTTACATCCATCCATCCATTATCCAATCCGGTATATCATAACTACAGGGTTACGGGGGTCTGCTGGAGCCAATCCCAGCCAACACAGGACGCAAGGCAGGAAACAAACCCCGGGCAGGATGCCAGCCCATCGCAGGTTAAAGATCAGTTACATTAGAAAAAATAAACAACCAATGCAAATAGTCCAAACATTAATATTAGGAATTCTAAGAAAAATGGTAGTGATAAATTCAGTATGACTCCTAAATTCTTCTTCTAACAGATACTTTCAAGTTTCAGACCTCCCATTATGTATTCAAACCTAGCATTTTTACTTCTTACATGTAACATTTTACATTTACTTACATTACATTTCATCTTTCACAAATCTGCCAACGCCTGTATGCTGATTTTCTGGTTAGCATTAAGGACTGGAGACAGAGAATGGTTTGACTTTTCAGTTTTTAGCTCTGACTCATATTTTTGACCACGTCTCTTTCTCCTGGTGTTTTTACATAAAATCTGTTGTTTCTCATGGAGAAAAGAATATCGGAGTCAGAAAAAAACCTTCAAGCTCCACTGAACAAAGAGTAAATATCTTCAACTGTGGTAGAGTGCATAAAGTGCACTACTTTTTGCTTTGGAACACTTTCTTGTTTGTTGGATAAAAGTACAAAGCACTTTTCACCATGTCTTGCTGTACACATTGCACAGCCCATCCTCGATTTATGTCTATCAATGTCCCAGGTTCAAGAACAGTAATGCCAACTACAGGCAAGCTGAACATCACAAGTGGTGGCAGAAGTGGGATTGACTAGTGGCAGTAAGAAATGAACACAACAAACTCATGAACAAATGAACACATGCAAACTCCACGCAGGGAGGACCCGGGAAGCGAACCTGCAAAGAATATAATAGTAAATATCTTTATATAAACTACAAACTTTTTAAAAAGCTTCAAGATTTTTAACGCTGGTGTATTCTTTTTATTTGCAGCAGGACTCGTTGATCTCCAGAGATGAACACGTCCGTGGAGTCGGTGTCCGAATTTGTGCTGCACTGCGTGATCAATTCCAGCCAGAGGAACTATACAATTGCGGCTCTCATCTTCATTTACTTGACGTCACTTTCTAGCAACCTGCTGGTTGTTCTGGTCATAATGCAGAACCATCAGCTTCAAACACCTATGTTCCTTTACATTGCAACTCTTGCAATATTAGACTTACTGAACAGCACTAATATTATTCCACGAATGGTAGCGGCCCTCATTTCGGATTACCTTCCTGTCCCGTATGGACCCTGCATTCTGCAGATTCACGTGGAAGCTCACATTCAAATAGTAGGAACTCTTCTTTTATCCCTCATGGCGGTTGACCGCTATGTTGCTGTAGTTTATCCCCTCAGATACCCTTCACTGATCACTAATAAAACAGTCTTGGCCTGCCTCTTACAAACCAATGTTATTGCAAGTTTATTCATCATACCGTTGACAGTTTTATTGACCGAACTTCCTTTTTGTCAAGATAACGTCCTTTCTTCTTGTTTCTGTGATTATTCTACAATGGTTCAGAAGTCATGTACTGAAGATCCCAAGTTTCTAATTTATCTCTCCGGCCTGACAGTTGTCTTTGTCACTGGCCCATTGTTACTGATCTTGTACTCTTACTTTCGAATCACATTGGCAGCACTTCAAATTTCATCTGCTGAAGGAAGAAAAAAGGTTTTTAGCACCTGTCTGACTCACCTACTGGTGGTTGGAACTGTTTACATACCTTTGTTTTTGTCATACGTCTTACCAGGAACTGGGATAATCTTATCTATTGAAGCCTACAACAGTCTCATCATTGTTGGCACTACAATCCCTCCCATGTTAAATCCAATTATTTACAGTTTTCGCAATAAGGAGATCAAAACAAGCATTTACAAGATTTTCACACAGAGAAAGGGAATGGTGGACGTTAAATCCTGAAAAGAATTTGACTTTACCGGCACTGAGCTTTTTAGTCAAACAGGAAGGAAACTTGCAAAATGATGGCAGAAGGAAATGCATTTTGTGTTGGAATGTAGACAGAATTTGTTTTTCCCACTGGACAACAAATCCTTTAACCAAAGCACCTGTTGTTATCATCTTTCTTTCTGTCCAAATTAAGCAACTTGGCTTTTAAAGGAGACTGTAATAAAAAAAAAAAAATCAAAACCTTCAACCCTAAAACAGAGAGATGCTCGGTGCTACCTCAATTACTGATTAACTTTCACATTTACCAAGAATTGGGTTATATTTCCTCTTTTATACTTATGCTGGCCAAAAAATTCTCAAACACAAGTTAATGAAACACACCAGCTGCCCACACTTGTCTTCAACGTCAATTTTATCTTTCATTGGGTACTTCTTTCTTAAACTCCTGGTATCACATGTATCAAGTTTCCATCAAATACCTAAAATGAGTTGGAATCTGCTGCCTGGGACAGGTATTTCAGGTCATACAGGCCTATCTTGGCTCATTTTAACAACATGGTTGTGTAAAATGCTATTAAAAATATGTTTATGCACTTTACTGATACAAGTCATTATTATACTGTTATGACTATTATTTTGGGATATGACTCATTGTTGCAAAAATATCTAATAAAGAAAAATATCTCTTTTTTCATGAAGTACAGATAATTAAGCTCCCAAACTCTGCAGTATGTCATGCCTTGTGCATATTTTCTAACATTTTCTAACTTGTTTAGTCTGCAATACTCACTTCTTTTAAATTTTCAAATGAAGTTCTTATAACTAAAACACATAATTGTAAATTGGATTTAATGTAGACATCACAATATCATACAACGGCATTTTTAATAAGCTACCTACTCAAACATCTTAACTCAGCAATTTATATATATATATATATATATATATTGTGGTACCTGGCCGGGACGCCCAGGAGGACCGGAGGAGGGCTTGTGCCTCCTCCAGACCGCGAGAGCGCGTCCGCCCTGGTTATGTTGGGGGCCTCGGGTGAAGGGCTTGGAAGCCCAGCCCTGTAGGGACCCGTGGCCACCGCCAGGTGGCGCCCCAGTGCCTGAATATCCCAGGAGCCCAGCACTTCCTGGTAAGACGACAGGGACACCCGGACGGCTTCCGGGTGCGCAGCCGGCACTTCCGTCACACTGAGTTGTGGCTACAGAGGAATGCCGGGAAGCAGCTGGAGCCCATCCGGGTTCCTATTTAAGGGGCCGCCTCCCTCCAGTCATTGGTGGAATCCGGGTGGCAGAGAGACGGAGCTGGAGAGAGGACTGGAGGCGGCCAGGAGAGAGAGGCACAAAGTTTATGAGGCCTGGACATTGGGGAATAGGTGCAAGAGGCACTGGGGAGTGCATGAGATTGTAAATATTGTAAATATAATAAATGGGTGTGTTAGGTGAGAAACCGTTGTTCGTCTGTCTGTGTCCGAGTCACCTTCCAGAATATATATATATATATACAGTGGTGTGAAAAACTATTTGCCCCCTTCCTGATTTCTTATTCTTTTGCATGTTTGTCACACAAAATGTTTCTGATCATCAAACACATTTAACCATTCGTCAAATATAACACAAGTAAACACAAAATGCAGTTTTTAAATGATGGTTTTTATTATTTAGGGAGAAAAAAAAATCCAAACCTACATGGCCCTGTGTGAAAAAGTAATTGCCCCCTGAACCTAATAACTGGTTGGGCCACCCTTAGCAGCAATAACTGCAATCAAGCGTTTGCGATAACTTGCAATGAGTCTTTTACAGCGCTCTGGAGGAATTTTGGCCCACTCATCTTTGCAGAATTGTTGTAATTGAGCTTTATTTGAGGGTTTTCTAACATGAACCGCCTTTTAAGGTCATGCCATAGCATCTCAATTGGATTCAGGTCAGGACTTTGACTAAGCCACTCCAAAGTCTTCATTTTGTTTTTCTTCAGCCATTCAGAGGTGGATTTGCTGGTGTGTTTTGGGTCATTGTCCTGTTGCAGCACCCAAGATCGCTTCAGCTTGAGTTGACGAACAGATGGCCGACATTCTCCTTCAGGATTTTTGGTAGACAGTAGAATTCATGGTTCCATCTATCACAGCAAGCCTTCTAGGTCCTGAAGCAGCAAAACAACCCCAGACCATCACACTACCACCACCATATTTTACTGTTGGTATGATGTTCTTTTTCTGAAATGCTGTGTTCCTTTTACGCCAGATGTAACGGGACATTTGCCTTCCAAAAAGTTCAATTTTTGTCTCATCAGTCCACAAGGTATTTTCCCAAAAGTCTTGGCAATTATTGAGATGTTTCTTAGCAAAATTGAGACGAGCCCTAATGTTCTTTTGCTTAACAGTGGTTTGCGTCTTGGAAATCTGCCATGCAGGCCGTTTTGCCCAGTCTCTTTCTTATGGTGGAGTCGTGAACACTGACCTTAATTGAGGCAAGTGAGGCCTGCAGTTCTTTAGACGTTGTCCTGGGGTCTTTTGTGACCTCTTGGATGAGTCGTCTCTGCGCTCTTGGGGTAATTTTGGTCGGCCGGCCACTCCTGGGAAGGTTCACCACTGTTCCATGTTTTTGCCATTTGTGGATAATGGGGCTCTCACTGTGGTTTGCTGGAGTCCCAAAGCTTCAGAAATGGCTTTATAACCTTTACCAGACTGATAGATCTCAATTACTTCTGTTCTCATTTGTTCCTGAATTTCTTTGGATCTTGGCATGATGTCTAGCTTTTGAGGTGCTTTTGGTCTACTTCTCTGTGTCAGGCAGCTCCTATTTAAGTGATTTCTTGATTGAAACAGGTGTGGCAGTAATCAGGCCTGGGGGTGGCTACGGAAATTGAACTCAGGTGTGATACACCACAGTTAGGTTGTTTTTTAACAAGGGGGCAATTACCTTTTCACACAGGGCCATGTAGGTTTGGATTTTTTTTCTCCCTAAATAATAAAACCATCATTTAAAACTGCATTTTGTGTTTACTTGTGTTACATTTGACTAATGGTTAAATGTGTTTGATGATCAGAAACATTTTGTGTGACAAACATGCAAAAGAATAAGAAATCAGGAAAGGGGCAAATAGTTTTTCACACCACTGTATATATATATATATATATACTAGCAAAATACCCGCAGCGCGAGAAGTAGTGTGTTAAAGAAGCAATGAAAAGAAAAGGAAACATTTTGAAAATAACGTAACATGATTATGATTGTCAATGTTATTGTTTTGTCACTGTTGTGAGTGATGAGTGTTGTTGTCATATATATATATATATATATATATATATATATATATATCTTACACACACACACAAACACATATATATATACATATCTATACATATACATATACATACACACATACATACACACACATATATACACACAAATACATATATATATATATATACATACACACACACATATATAAACATATATATACATATACATACATATCTACATATATACACACACAGCTATTTCAGTTCAGTGCAATACGCTGTTTGTTAAAACGGATGACACCCGCTCTTACGTGCAAGTCTGCGTGGATATTATGAACTATCGTATTTGTTCAAGTTCTATTTAAATTTTAAATAGAAGGAATTTTTATTTAGTCGACAGAAATATCTTTGGTAGGAATGGTAAGAACAGACAGGAATATTATTCCTGAATAAATCAACTCAAACCTTAAACAACTTATAATATTTTGCTCTCCATAAAAATATATCCTGTCTAAATTATACAAGTTAGAAATAAAGTAAACATTAAAAGAACAAACATTCAAATTTCTTTACTCTTATGTAATTTTATATATAAAAATAAACTTAGATTTTAAATATCCCAAAAGATTTTGCTCTCCATAAAAATATATCCTGTCAAAATTATACAAATTCAAATATGAACATGCTGCATAACAAAACCTAGAAATATAAATAAAATGTGTTCCTTTCAGCAATAACAAATCAAATCATTCAGTTGTCTTTGTTCATATGTCATTTTAGAGCTGGACGCCTGGCATCTTTTTTTGGCAACAGGTTCGTTTCTGTTTGGTGTGAGGTTCTGTGTTGTGGAGATTCTCAGGATGGATTGCAGGTGCTCATCAGTGAGGCGACTCCTGTGTGCTGTTTTGTTAGTCTTTATCACTGAGAAGAGCTTCTCACACAGATATGTGCTACCAAACATGCACAAGGTTCGAGCCGCATGTAGACGGACTTTTTGTTCTTCAAAGTCACCAAAGCGCCGTGCAAACTCAGTGCGCTCAGTTTATCAGCAAAGTGCGTATTTGGGAACACCGTAGTGACGACTTGGTTTAACATTACTTGGCAACAGGGAAAGTGGGGCAAGTTGCACTGCTGCATTTGTGTCTCCCATAAAAGCAGCCTCAATTGAAATCACTTTGTGATTGTGCACGGGTAAAAACGTCTTATTTAATTCTTCTGCTTTCTGTATCTTCTGCATTGCATTCAGGTCTTTCAGGTTACCCTGATGTTTTGTTTTATAGTGCCGTCTTAGATTAAATTCTGTAATTACAGCCACATTAGCTCCACAAATGAGACACACGGGTTCAGTAAACATATACTCAGCCTCCCATCGTTTTTAAAGGCTCTATTTTCAGAATCAACTTTTCTCTTCAGCATCGTGTGAGCTAGCTTCGCAATAACTTGCAGCATCTTAAGGTAGACTTGATTAACGCGTAACTGTTCGGCAAGGCAGCTGAAGCGCTGCATTATGGGATCTGTAGTTTATTGTGTTACCAGCGCTTCATATACCGGGCTTTAATAACAATAATACAGTATATAAAATGATCTGCGGGCGGATATAATTACACGCCGGGCGGATGTGGCCCTGACCCTTGAGTTTGACACATATGGACTAAATAGAACTTGAAAAGATATATTTTTCAAATGTGATCGCAATTCAGATAGAGTTGACGCACTACAGCCTGCATGCCTCAATAAGTCATCCTCCCTCGCTCTTACTTTTTACCGTTCATCTAATGAATACACTGAGTATGGCTTTACCAAAACAATCACTGATGGCGAATAAAGTATCCATTATTCGAGTATGTAGATATATACATATATATATACCCGCGTATCGCAGCGGAGAAGTAATGTGTTAAAAAAGCTAGAAAAGAAAAGGGAACATTTTAAAAATAACGTAACATGACTGTCAATATACAGTATTTGTTTTGTGAGTGTTACTGAGTGTTGCTGTCATCAAGGATTTGATTATCATTATTTCTTTCAATCAGGTTCGTATTTGTAGGATGTGTTGTGTTCAAGTTACATTCCGTGTTTGTCAATCGTTGTAAAGATGACAGGTTTCATTCATCGATTCGCTTCTTACTGCATCAATAAACAGCTCGTCTTCTTCTTTATCTGAGACCTGACACACTGCATGCACGGGTTTTTTTTACACTGTCTTCCTTTAGCGGGACATTGACTTTTTCCAACGTGTGCTTTGTTTCCGCAGTAGTTGGATTTATGAATATGCTTGTATGTATGAGACGCTTCATATTTTTGCTGCCTTTTCAATTGTGTAATTCGTTTTTGTTCAGCTCTTTGGAACTGTTGCTTTTATCTGTGCACTGCGCCAGTTCACGTGAGCCTCGGTGTACATGCATCGAAGGTTCCCAGCTGTGCTGGTGCCATCTCGTGCTATGTCCATGGCTGTATTTAATGTTACCTTAGTCCTGGCACTTAAAACTTTCTCTCGCAGTTTCGCTGAGTTTGTGTCAAACACCACCCTGACCATCTCATCTTCCTCTCCATAAGCACAGTCCTTCACCCGTGAATATTTACCCGTGGCAGTTTGCTATTGGATTGCGCTGACGGACGGCCTTATATGGGCAGGCACTAAATTACAAACGCCAGCGCAGCCTGTCTATGAACTTAATTTAAAGTGTAGGTTTACATCGTGCTTTGTTTCAGTAGCAGAACTCATGAATATGGTTGTATATGTCACTTTCGCTTCGCTTCTTATTGTTTCGCTGCCTTCTCAATTATATAATGCATGTTTTCTTGAGCGCTTTTTGAGGTCTTCCTGGTTTTCTATGTACTGCGTGATTACGTGGGAGGCGTGATGATGTCACACGAAACTCCGCCCCCACGGCGTTGAAGCTCATCTCCATTACAGTAAATGGAGAAAACTGCTTCCAGTTATGACCATTACGCGTAGAATTTCGATATAAAACCTGCCCAACTTTTGTAAGGAAGCTGTAAGGAATGAACCTGCCAAATTTCAGCCTTCCACCCACACGGGAAGTTGGAGAATTAGTGATGAGTCAGTGAGTGAGTGAGTGAGTGAGTGAGTGAGTGAGTGAGTGAGTGAGTGAGTGAGTGAGTGAGTGAGTGAGGGCTTTGCCTTTTATTAGTATAGATATATATATATATAGGCCTATATCTGGCCTATATATCTCAGTTTTATTTTTAATAAATTTGCAAAAACCTCAAGTAAACTTTTTTCATGTTGTCATTATGAGGTGTTGTGTGTAGAATTCTGAGGAAAAAAATTAATTTAATCCATTTTGGAATAAGGCTGTAACATAACAAAATGTGGAAAAAGTGATGCACTGTGAATACTTTCCGGATGCACTGTGTATATATATATAGGCCTATATATATATATATATATATATATATATATATATATATATATATATATATATATATATATATATATATATATACACACACACATACCTACATACATACTGTGATATATGGCCGGCCGATTATCCCGGCCAATATCCCCATGCCGCCAGATGGAGTCCTTCTTGCAACATGGAGGTGCCCCGAGTTCCAGCAGGGCATCATGGACATTGGAGTTTTACATCACAGCCCTACTGGATACCATGGGGGCTGCCAGGGGATGCTGCAGGAAGGCACAAGGATTTTTATTATAGCTCGGAAGTACTTTCTATTCACGGGAACGGAAATAATGAAATACCTCCGGGCTGAAGAAAAGGAGTTTTCACCTGACCCAGAAGTGTTATGAAATCAGGTGGACTGAGAGACAGAAACACTTCTGTGTCAAGGACTATAAAGGACTCTGGGAAACCCCAGCAAACTGAGCTGAGTTGGGAGGAAGGGTGATGAAGCGTCTGGGAGTGGAGGATTGTATTATTGATTATTGTATTGTTATTGGTCGGCACGGTGACACAGTATGTAGCGCTGCTGCCTCGCAGTTAGGAGACCTGGGTTCACTTCCTGGGACCTCCCTGCGTGGAGTTTGCATGTTCTCCGCGTGTCTGCGAGGATTTCCTTCGGGTACTCTGGTTTCCTCCTACAGTACAAAGACATGCAGGTTAGGTGCGTTGGCGATTCTAAATTGTCCTTGGTGTGTGTGTGTGTGTGCCTTGCGATGGGCTTGCGCCCTGCCCAAGGTTTGTTTCCTGCCTTGTGCCCTGGAATTGGCTCCAGCAGACCCCCGTGACCCTGTAGTTAAGATATAGCGGGTTGGATAATGGATGAATGGATGTATTGATATTATTGTGTATAGTGGAGGTGGAGGTGCTTTGTGCACATTATAGAAATATTAAATTCATTTCTTGGACTTTTATCTGGTGTCTGAGCATTCAAGGGGACAATAGCGCCCCCTATCTCTCACAATACATACATACAAAGTATTTTATTTTCATTCCACCTCAACAATTTGGACTATATTGTTAAGTTCATTACATAAAATGCAAATGAAAATACATTTTAATTCCAGGCTGTAATGCGACAAAACCGGACAAACACCATCCGAGTTGAATACCTTCACAAGGCACTGTACATATTTAGTATAAGAACTGTAAATCCTTCATATCAACTGTTAATTTTAACATCATGTCAATATGCCATACTGCACAGAGATGAATAACCTACTGTATCTTGTGATGTTTTAGAAGTGTCATGAAGACCTAAAGAAGTTTTTGTTGAATTCTTGTTACATAAGAGTACATTAGTAATAAATGCATTTTTTCAGTACCTAAAATAAAGTGTTATCCAAAACTGAAATCTGTCGTCCACAGAAGTATTCAGATACCCTTAAGTTAGTACTTTGTGGAAGCCCCTTTGGCAGCAATTACTGTACACCCTTCTAGAGTCTTCTTGGTAAGTCTCTGAAAGCTTTCCACACCTAGATTTGGGCAGTTGATCCAATTCTTCCTGGTAGATCCTCTCAAGCTCTGATAATTTCAATGGGAAGTATCTGTAAACTGCCATCTTCAGGTTTCTCCACACATGTCTTATGGGAAGTTTGGGCTTTGTCTGGGCCACTCAAGAACACTTAGAGACTTGTCCTGACGACTCCAGCATTGTCATGGTTGTTGTGATATCTGTGCTGAAAAAGTGAACTGATGTGGCAAGCAGCCTGGAAAAGGTTTTCTACAAGGACCTCTGTATATTTGGTTGCAATCACCCTTCCCTTAATTCTGAGCAGTCTCCCTGTCTCCATAGGCTGACGCCATCTTCACTTCCCAGACCAAGGCCCTTCTTGCCCAGTTACTCAGTTTGGCCCGATGGACAACTGTAGGGAGAATCCTGGTGACTACAAACTTCTTCCATTTCATAATTCTTGAGGCCACTGTGCTCCAGGGGGTCACTAAAAGCTTTACAAGTGGTTTTATTCGCATGCTCTGATCTATGCCTCATCTCAGTTTAATCACAAAAGTTTATGAAGACTTCCTATGACTTTATGGCCTGGTTTTTGGGAGCTCCATGCAACTGTTGTTATTAGTTCTGCCTTTGTCCAGAAACAGTTTCATAAGCTTTAGTCTCGGAAAGGCTTCCTCCCATGGGGCGACTGGGATCTTTTCCTGAATAAGATCAAACACAGTTGAGTTGGGTGCAACAAGAGCTTCCACCTGCAGCTGAAGTCACTTCAGTACACAAGTAGTTTGTCAACGTGCCCGTGTCGATCAAACACAGGAAGCTCTGCAGTCTACTTGTGACTTTGTGCTGTAGGAAGATAAGTAAATAAATCAAGGTAAATGACAATCGATCTGGCTTTTATATAAGTAACATATAGATGTTTCCTATGTAAAGACCATCACAAAACACAATTACAAACTGGACTTCGCACAGTACATTGACGAGCTCTGTAAGCCGTGCTGTATCGTTGAAGACAGATGTGGGGCAGACTGACTGGCAGGATGACGCCTGACCTCTCGCTGCATCCAGATGGTGCCATCTTTCGCTTTTACACCTGGTGCAGCTGCGTTGTTCTTAGATGTAAGTGGACGTTTCTTTCGGGGAGAGCTTCTGTTCTCTTTCTCTAATGTAGAATCCTCATCCTTATCTGAGTTCACATTTGTTATAGCACGTCTTTATTTCAAAACAGCAGTGTCAGATCGGTGAGAGCATGAATGTGACTGAGAGAATAAAACCAAATTAAAAAAAAAAAAACTCTAACCATTACAGGTACCATAAATTTATACTGGCTGTTACAGACTCAAATCAAATGTATGTTTTTATTGTATAATAGTAACAATAAGAGCAGCTCACTACTCAAAACATTTATTTTTTGACACAGGAAGGCTTGAACCCTCAACCTTTTGATTATGAGTCAGCAAATCTTTTTCTTCGGTTGTAGTCTAGAATAAAAGTGCACTTGTTCTGTTATATTTTTACCTTTTGTGAAAGTGTTTATTTGATATTTGCACTTCAGTCGTCACACAGTATACAGTTCTTGTCAACATTTTGTCATTAGTAGTAAAACATGAAAAACGTTTGTCTTTTAGGTATGTGTTCAACATTTCTGTCATGCTACACTTACATAGATCTTTGTAGACACAGAAAAGACTTGAAATACATGTGTTCCAAATAACGATATATTTTTAGCCTGTACAGCTCGAGGTACTACCTCATTCCCTAATAAACATGGCTTGAGCTGGGAGAGTGACTTTTGCTGTTTTTGCAGTGATTTGGGGGCGAGGATGGGATAGCAGGCTGCTTGCTGCTTGGGATTATCGACACATTTACAACATAAAAGACGCTGAAAGGAGAGGTGCAAACGGATTTAAGGTTGGCTGGGTTTACAAGTTTTTTCGTAGGTTTTGGTAATTCTAGTGTTAAGGAGTTGCACAGATGACATAAGACACAGCAGCATCCAAAACCTTGTCCTATGGCAACTGGGATTAGTGTCCCAGTAGTAGAAATCATAACATATTCTAAACAAAATACTGAAAAATAAATAATCACTATGCGATTATAATGCAAGGTAACAATGCAGAAATGTTCTGAAGTAATAGAAACCCATATTTCCACAAATACATTTATTTTAATAGAAAGAAATGTTTATATTGAACAACTCATAACATTCCCAAACTTTAAGTCAAGGCCCTCCAAACTGTTGTACCATTTGGTCAGCACACCCACTAATTTAAACCCATTGGGATGAAGCGGCACTTTATCTTGGATTCTGTTCACAGTAGTCACACTGAATGATTGCGGATAACAATAGACTTGTGGATGAAAGCAAATGCTTAACTAAAGCAGACCAATGACAAGTATGTGACTAAATATCCCATGATATCTCTAGGCCAGGTGTTTTCCACCTTTTTTCTGCAGGTACCATTTCCAGGAACTGAAATATTTTGAATTAGCACCATTTTTTTTTCTGCCTTAAACTGTTACCTCTTACCAGGGCACAAATAAAAGACAGAGATTTCTTAACTTTAATTGATATTGCATTTGGAGAACACAAAGTTTTTTTGTGTGGTTGTGTGTGTCTTTTAGTTTTTCAAATACTTTTTAATAGGTTATTTTTTTAATGTAAGAAAAGTTGCACAAATGCTTTGCTGCTTTTGAGCTTCTGAGTTGCACAAAAGACAAGCAGGAGAAAACTGAACAGATCCTTAATCTGGCATGTGGAGGAACAATATTCAAGCTTTATTCAATACTAGTCATTATTCAATACTAGTCATGTTATCTGTCAAAGACAGTGCGGTTGTCCGAGGTAGGGAGGGGTCAAATAAAGGAAGAATTTTGGGGTGCCAACCCAGCCCTTCCTTTTTACTTTTTGCCTTTTAAACAAAAACAGATGCATGACGTTCATTTACAGTCCATAAGATGGGCCCCAACTTCATTCTCTATGAAACATGCATTTTTTGAATTAAAAAGTTGTCTTATTTTCACTAAGTATACACTAGGCAGATCTATTTGGTGCTATGGCTGCGAGCCTCCTGTGTGCTCTCTAAAGCAGGGGATTCGTGACTACTTGCATGAGAGTCTAACAAATGACTACTCTTCATTGTTGTTCTATAATGAGGATGCAGCCTGAGGAAGAAGGCACCCTGAGATTGCAAATCCAGGAGAAAACCGAAGAGACTTGTCCCCTGGGTGCCACGTGTTACTTATTATTAATCTTCTATGTTTACACTACAGCAGTATAAACCACTGAGGAGTTGCTTGCCTCTGACACCACTATATGTCCCATGACCCACATATGTCTCTTTACAGCAAAAGATTAAAAAATACAAGCATGATTTTCATATCTTCTGATGACGGAAATCCTATAGCAGGTATTAAGAAAGAACAGCCTTCCACAGCACTGACCACTCTATTGTTCTACGCAGGGTGCAAATTCATGTTGGGCTCCCAAGTATTCTTATCACATTGATTTCAGTATCTACAATAATGCATTGACAATGCTCCATCATTATCCTCAGAAGTTAGATTCAATATGATGTCCTGTAGGGCTCAATACTCAAATTTTTACTGTTTTCACTTTACATGCTTCCTCAGGAAAATATCTTTAGAAAAGTTAACATTTCCTTGCACTTGCATGCAGATGATGGTCAGCTATACAGAACAAATGACTATGATTATGGTGTACATCCTTAATACTCTGAAAGTGAGGTATGAGTTAATATATATATATGTACAGTTGTGCTTGAAAGTTTGTGAACCCTTTAGAATTTTCTGTATTTCTGCATAAATATGACCTAAAACGTCATCATATTTTCACTGAAGTCCTAAAAGTAGATAAACAGAAACCAGTTAAACAAATAAGACAAAAAAATTATCCTTGGTCATTTATTTATTAAGGAAAATGATCAAATCTTACATATTTGTGATGTGACAAAAGTATGTGAACCTTTGCTTTCAGTATCTGGTGTGACCCCCCTTTGCAGCAATAACTGCGTTTGAGCACATTCCTCCGTACAGAACAGCTTCAACTCTGGGATGTTGTTGGGTTTCCTCACATTAACTGCTCGCTTCGGGTCCTTCCACAACATTTTGATTGGATTAAGGTCAGGACTTTGACTTGGCCATTCCAAAACATTAACTTTATTCTTCTTTGACCATTCTTTGGTAGAACGACTTGTGTGCTTAGGGTCGTTGTCTTGCTGCATGACCCACCTTGTCTTGAGATTCAGTTCATGGACAGATGTCCTGACATTTTCCTTTACAATTCTCTGATATAACTCAGAATTCATTGTTCCATCAATGAAGGCAAGCTGTCCTGGCATAGATGCAGCAAAACAGGCCAAAACCATGATACTACCACCAGCATGTTTCACAGATGGGATAAGGTTCTTATGCTGGAATGCAGTGTTTACCTTTCTCCAAACATAATGCTTTTCATTTAAACCTAAAAGTTCTATTTTGGTCTCATCCATCCACAAAACATTCTACCAATAGCCTTCTGGTTTGTCCACGTGATCTTTAGCAAACTGCAGACGAGCAGCAATGTTTTTTTTGGAGAGCAGTGGCTTTCTCCTTGCAACCCTGCCATGCACACCATTTTGTTCAGTGTTCTCCTAATGGTGGACTCATGAACATGAACATTAGCCAATGTGAGAGAGGCCTTCAGCTGCTTAGGAGTTACCCTGGGGTCCTTTGAGACCTTTCCGACTATTACATGCCTTGCTCTTGGAGTGATCTTTGTTGGTCGACCACTCCTGGGGAGGGTAACAATGGTATTGAATTTCCTCCATTTGTACACAATCTGTCTGACTGTGGATTGGTGGAGTCCAAACTCTTTAGAGATGGTTTTGCAACCTTTTCCAGCCTGATTAGCATCAACAACTCTTTTTTTGAGGTCCTTAGAAATCTCCTTTGTTCGTGCCATGATACACTTCCACAAACGTGTTGTGAAGAGCAGACTTTGATAGATCCCTGTTCTTTAAATAACACAGGGTGCCCACTCACAACTCATTGCCATGCCATTGATTGAAAACACCTGACTCTAATTTCACCTTTAAACTAACTTTTAATCCTAGAGGTTCACATACTTTTGCCACTCACATATATGTAATATTCGATCATTTTCCTCAATAAATAAATGACCAAGTATAATATTTTTGTCTCATATGTTTAACTGGTTTCTCTTTATCTACTTTTAGGACTTCAGTGAAAATCTGATGATGTTTTAGGTCATATGTATGCAGAAATATAGAAAATTCTAAATGGTTCACAAACATTCAAGCACAACTGTATATTTCACCTGACCCGACACAGACTCACACTAAGGCATGTGTAAAACCCAACAAAGACTTCCTCGAGGTTGGGGTGAAGGTTCTTCATTCCTGCCTCTGCTCTTTTATTGGCGGGGAGCAAAATAGAAAATAGAACTTTTAGGTAAAAGTCCCAGACTGTTTATTATTTTTAAGCACAGTGCACCAAGCACCTTCCACTCTACTCATAAATTATACAATCAATCAAAACACTAACCAAACCTCCAACTCCCAGACACTTAGCCACCCTTCCTCCCAGCTCAGCTCAGTGTTTGGACTGAGCCATAGTCCTTTTATAGCCCCTGACCCGGAGGTGTTCCTGTCCCATCAGTCCACAGTTCCTTATTCCTTCCAGGTCAGGGCAATCAGTCCTTTACTTCAACCCGGGAGCACGTCGTTCCTTCCCGTCATGTGACCATGACGTACTCCCGGGTCATAAGGCATAAAAGAGCCCATAACCCCCCCGACAGTGACTCCTGGTGGCCCCAAGGTATCCAGCAGGGCTGTGTATAAATACTACAAAGTCCATAAGGCCGTGCTGGACCTCGGGGCACGATCCTGCTGTCTGGAGAGCTCGTCCTGGCGGCCTGGGGGTGAGGACCGGTATGAGAAGCCGGCAGTCCTCCACACAATATATGTGAGTCTGTAACATCCTGTTTAAATTTATGGTACTTGTAAAAGTTAGCACTGAAGGGATAAAAGCAAACAGAAACACAGCTCAATCTTGGTGTCTTGTTGAAACAACAGACACCGCAGTATCTATAGTGGTTGTTACTTTTCCTCGCACTCGAACATTCACATCAACATGTCATTAGAACAATTTTTTTATTCTTGAATTCTTCAAAAAAACTGGATTTGAGTGATTTTTTTTTTTATTCAGTTTTTTTCTTGGATTCTTGAATAAAACTGAATTTGAATGTTTTTTTTTATTCAGTTTTATCCTTGGAAAACTCAATTTGATGTTATTTTGGAAGAATTAAGTGGATCGGACTGGCTGAATTCTCTTCTCCTCTAAATTGTTCCAATGTACTGATGTACCAACATGGATCACTGAAAAAATTGTGATAGGTGGCCTGGACAATAGCAAAGGTAGAACCACAAGGTTTGTTCCTGTGACGAAGTGGGTTTGCTGCATGCTCCCATTGTCCGTCCAGGAGCCCTTGAACCCTGCACTGTCGGTAATGTTACCGATGAGCTCTGCAGTGAAGCACTACAATGGAGCAAGGGGATGGTGTAAAAGTGCCAAGTGCTTTTCTTCAAGCAAGATGGCCTGCATCCGAACAGTTTCGGCACCCGGGTCCTCTCTGAAAACATATCTAAGGTAATTTGTTTATCTTGACTATCTATCGCTACTCTTAACCCCATCCGAAATGCTATTGCTGTGCTAGGACATGATAATTGTTTAATAAAATCTTCCGTAAAAGTGCACAACATTAATACTCTAATAACCAATCTCAATGTACGTAGAAAATCTAGGCAATACGACATAAAAACCAATAATTTAATTACAATTATTACTTTAGATAAACAATGTATTAAAACTATTAAAACAGACTATAGATTAAACAAAAAACACACACAGAGCGGCGCTAACAAAAATAATTTAGTTCCTGTTCCAAATATCAATAACGCACATAGTATTCATCTCTGCCCCTCCGAAACATTAAATATGGCACTATTAAATGTTACAGCTTTAACTAACAAGACGTTTTTTTTATCAACGATCTTATTAGCGTTACAAAAATTGATTTTATTGCACTAAGTGAAACGTGGCTTAGCTTAGATGGCGCAGCTGTTTAAATCGAATCTGCGTTTCCGGATTACAGTTTTACTTGTGCGGATCGCCAAAGAAAGAGAGGTGGCGGACTAGCAAACATTTACTCAAGCCGGTTAAAATGTAAAGATGTCAATTTTGGTAAATTCAAGTCCTTTGAGTATCTCCCGTTATTATTCATGGAGATTCTCACGTTCTAGTATTATCCGTGTATAGACCTCCTAAATTTAACGCGTCTTTCTTTGAGGAATTCTCTGACTTAATGTCAATTTTAATTACGAACTATGACACACTCTTAATAGTCGGCAACTTTAATTTTCATATCGACAATCAGTGTGACCTAAAAGTAAAGGAATTCATGAACCTCCTGGACTTTTTTGATTTGAGACAGCTCGTTAATCAGCCTACACATAAAGCAGGTCATACTCTAGACTTAGTAATTACTAAAGGACTAAAAGTTGATATAAAGCAGGTCATTGATATTGGTCTATCAGACCATTTTCTTTTACTTTTTAGTATAGAAATAATGATAGAAAACACTCATGAGAAGCATATTGTTAAAAAACGCTTCTTTGACTCATCAGCAGCTTTAAATCTTACAAACATTCTAAGCAATCAGTCTGTTTGTAGTGCCAACTATAGTAGCAATGATAATGTAAATAGTAAGGTGGAAAGATTTAATACTAAAGTGAGAGCTGCTGTTGACATAGTTGCACCTGAAAAGACACTTAAAAAATCTTCTAGCATTGTTATACCATGGAAGACCCAAAGAGTGTCTGATTTAAAAAGAACATGTCGTAGAGCTGAGCGTAAATGAAGGAAGACTAAACTAACTATCCACTATGAAATATTAAAAGTTAAAATAACAGAATACAATAACACTGTCTGTCTTGAGAGGTGCTGCTATTTCTCTAAGATTATAAATAACAATGCTAGGAATCCCAGAGTCTTATTCTTGACGATTGATCGTCTGCTAAACCCAGGTAACTCAAAGTAATACCTCCTAAGTACTTCCAGTAAAACCTGTGAGGCTGTTGCTGTATTTTACAATCAAAAAATTAATGATATTAGAAATAACATAGTATATCTCCCCAACACTAAGGATCCTCCTAAACCCCAGTACTCCATTATAAACAAATTAAACTCTTTCTCTAGGATAGATTTACCTGATTTACATAAAATAATTTCTCAACTGAATCCCTCCACCTGTGTCCTTGACCCAATACCAACAATTTTTTTCAAATAAGTATCGGGCATGCTAATTGATAATATTCTTGACATAGTAAATTCATCATTAGATACGGGAGTCTTCCCAGACTGTCTTAATCTTGACCCCTCTGCTTTTGAAAACTTTAGACCCATCTCTAACCTGCCTTTCTTAAGTAAAATTCTAGAGAAGGCAGTCATTATGCCGTTAAATGACCACCTTAATAAACATGCTACTCTTGATAAATTTCAGTCAGGTTTTAGAACAAATCACAGCACAGAAACTGCACTCATTAAAGTAGTAAATGACTTGCGGGTAAATGCAGACAGAGGCCATTTATTGGTTCTCATCCTTTTAGATTCTGAGTGCCGTATTTGACACCATTGATCATAATATTCTTAGAAATTGCCTTAGTCAATGGGTTGGCCTCTCTGGCAGTGTCTTAAATTGGTTTCAATCCTACCTGGCAGGGAGAAAATCAGCTATGCTGATGACAAATAGCTGTATTTATCAATAGCACCTGATGACCCCGATTCTCTTGATTCACTAACACAATGTCTTACTTGTATTTCTGAATGGATGAATAGTAACTTTCTCAAGCTAAATAAAGAGAAAACTGAAATTTTAGTGATTGGCAATAATGGATACAATGAGGATATTAGAAATAAACTGGATACATTAGGATTAAAAGTCAAGATGGAGGTAAAAGCTTAGGGGTAATTGTTGACTGTAATCTGAATTTTAAATCGCATATTAATCAGATCACTAGGACAGCATTTTTTCACTTAAGAAACATAGTTAAAGTTAGACCTCTTATATCACTGAAAGATGCTGAGAAATTAGTTCATGCATTTGTTTTCAGTCGACTAGATTACTGTAATGCAATCCTCTCAGGAATACCCAAAAAAGACATAAATCGTTTGCAACGAGTGCAGAATGCAGCTGCTAGAATCCTAACTAGGAAAAGGAAATCCGAGCACATTTCTCCAATTTTGATTTTTACTACACTGGTTACCTGTGTCATTCAGGATTGACTTTAAAATTCTGCTTATGGTTTTTAAAGCCTTAAATAATCTCGCCCCATCTTATATATTGGAATGTCTGACATCTTATATTCCAAATCGTTACCTCAGATCCTCAAATGATTATCTCCTTAGAATTCCAAGAGCAAAACTTAAAAGAAGTGGTGAGGCGGCCTTCTGCTGTTATGCACCTAAAATCTGGAATAGCCTGCCAATAGGAATTCGCCAGGCTAATACATTGGAGCACTTCAAAAACCTGCTGAAAACACATTATTTTAACATGGCCTTCTCATAACCTCACTGTAATTTAATCCTGATACTCTGTATATCCAATTCATTATAATAACTATTCATGGTGGCTCTAAAATCTGTACTAACCCCTACTCTCTCTTCTGTTTCTTTTTCCGGTGTCTTTGCAAGCCGCCACCATCTACTCAAAGCACCGTGATGTTCCAACAGTGATGGATCAAAAGCCAGAAGTCTGCATGACCATCATCATTCAAGAGCGTTCGTGAGAAGCCTAAATACAAAGAGGACTATTTCATTTATGTTAGGTAGAATGCTCAGAGGGGACTAGGCGGTCTCGTGGTCTGGAACCCCTGCAGATTTTATTTTTTCTCAAAAACGAGGTTAAAACAATGCTGGAAACAGACTCTTTAAAAACAAAGCCTGGTGACTTCTTTTTACCTGGTGGCTCCCCTGCTTCTCCCATCAGGCTTTGCAGCAGGAGAGTCGCCCTACCTACAACTGACCTTTCCACTCAACTGGTCTGGAGGCTTCCCGATCCCTGGCTTGGGTCTAGCACTCTCCAGATCGAGACTTGGCTTCCCTAACGACCAGGACGCTCACGTCAGGGAATTCACCGCCCAAGCCTCCTGACTCCCGCTGCCTTCTCTGCCTTACGCGGCTAGCTGTCCTACTGCCGGTCATTCCTGTTCCTCCATAAAATGCTCAGCGGGAGCGACCACTTCCAACTGCCCTAGGTGTTGGCCAAACACACCTGCTATGGCTCAACTGTCCAGCTGCCTGCACCGTCTCTCTCTCTCTCTCCATGCTGCTTCCTGCAACCTCCGTATTTCTTTTTCCTTCCGTTTTCTTCTCCCCCCTCCCTAGCCACCTTGCGTTTCTATTTATGAAGAGGACGTGGCAGCTGTGGCAATCAGCAGCTCCCGGGAACAATTACGGTTGCGGACGATTTCCCACCTGTGTTCTTAGGTGAGAAACACCCACATCACTAGCTCCCCAGGAACCGCTTCAGCCACACAACCATGCCCCCTCGCTAAGCTGCGAGTGCGGCAATTATTTATTTTAAAACTGGCCTCTTGACATGAGCTGTGGACCCACTATACCACAGTTCATCCCCTGTGGGCTACAGTTTAAGTAACCTCTTTACCTCAGATTTGTCATCATCTACCTCCCTACTCTGCCATGTCATTAAATGTTTGATTAATTAATTTTAGAATAATAAATAGATATTCTTTTCAAAGTTACAAAATCTTAAGCTTGAAACCTCTTGCCAATTGAGACTTTTAGGTAGCTTGCTATCCTTAGAAGGACTGCTTGATTTTGCCACACCAGAAAAATGATTGTGTGACTGTGGCCCTTTCTATAAGCTCCTTTGTGACTGGCACTGAAGTTGCTCATTTGCTCATTATGATACTCTCCCTTAAGTAGGTAGCTGCCTAACTTTGAAAACAGCAGGGTAGTCTTCTCTTTTGCTCTGTTCAAGTGGTAGGTGATGATGGTACAACTATAGAGGTGTTGAGCCCTGCACTGTGCATTGGAGATGTTGAGTGCTACCCTGTCAGGTGGAGGCTACAGCAGTGTTTGATATTGCATTCTAGGCAGTAAACCGGATTCCGTCTTGTGATGATAAAAGACGACTGATTATTGAGCACCACTAAGATCTGCCATCTTTTCATACCCAGTACATTTGCCTAGACAGCACAGCTAGGATTGGACACTGGCCAGGTTAGGGCAGAGTCCCCATTCTCACTGCAAGCCCTATGTTCACATTGGGTTGCCAGGATGTAATGGGCTGCCTAGGCATCAGTTGTCATATGTCCTCTTCTGCTGATTGCTGGCATCCTTCTTACGGTCCCAGTGTGATGTGCACAATCATCAGATACCAGCACAAACTCTGCATGTACTAGGATCGTGAAGTCTTGCATACTCTGGTTCTCAAAAGGCATCCCAAAGGCCAGGGTTACAGGAGTGTGGAGTTTGTATCCAAACATAATCATATCAGGATGAATCCAGTGAATTCCTGGATGGTTGAACAATAGGCTTATAGCTCAAAAAAAGACCACCATTCCAATCTCTCTGATGCTCAGTATTAAAATAGAGATCTAGGTGACTAGGGTCCTAATAAATGTTTCTACAAGGCCATAGTTTTGAGCGTGCTCTGACCTCAGATTATGGTCACCTGGGGCCAAGTGATGAATTCATCCATCTCCACAAGAACAAAGATATTTCCAGCATCTTTGGCTTTAAAGGGGCCAATGTGTTATACATTTGGCTGCACAAAATAGTGATGGGGTGAGGCACCCAAAAAAAGTCATATAATGGGTATCATAAGTGCAAGACTGGCCCGTGAAAGTGGAAGGCCTATGTTTTGACTGGAGATTAGCTTAAAAGTCCAAAAGAAAAAAAAGAATGTTGTCAACTGCTCAAAGTGTGTTTCCAGGGTGAGAACACTGTCAGGTAACACAAGGAATTTTTTGTAGTAAAAAGCAGACACAAGCATAAAGGTTTGGGGTTTTGAGGCCCCGTATACTGTAAAGCAAAGAAAGTTTTTCATCAGTGTTTTCAAACTCAGTACAACAGACCAAAATAAATGGCAAGTCTAACAATTTATAAGGGAGGATAGGAAGTGATGAAACGATGGGGAAAGCCGTGATGGATGATGGGTAAGTGATGTCATCATTGAGGGACCAGAGGTTAGAAAGAAACCTGGAAGTGTGTGGTATCAAAAGTCTTCCAGGATTGTTTATGGCAGCAGTGCTTCATGTTTTCTGAAGAAACAAGAAAAGAGAGGTTAGTACCCGCCACTGTCCCCTGGCACGACTTCTTGTGGCGCCCGTCGGGTCCTTAAGCCACTCCCAATGCGCTTGTGCGCTACACTTTACAAGACTTTATTAACAAAGAGCACAACACAGGAAAATGGCCAAAATAATAAAAAGGAGTAAGCCAGTAACCCAGTCCCAATATGTTAACCAAAATTCTAAATCCTTAAACATTGCAAAAATAATCAAAAAGTCAGAAAAATTCATCCATCCATCCATCCTCTTCCTCTTATCCGAGGTCGAGTCGCGGGGGCAGCAGCTTGAGCAGAGAGGCCCAGACTTCCCTCTCCCCGGCCACTTCTTCTAGCTCTTCCGGGAGACTCCAAAGGCGTTCCCAGGCCAGCCGGAAGACATAGTCCCTCCAGCGTGTCCTGGGTCTTCCCTGGGGTCTTCTCCCGGTTGGACGTGCCCGGAACACCTCACCAGGGAGGCGTCCAGGAAGCATCCTGATCAGATGCCCGAGCCACCTCATCTGACTCCTCTCGATGTGGAGGAGCAACGGCTCTACTCTGAGCCCCTCCCGGATGACTGAGCTTCTCACCCTATCTTTAAGGGAAAGCCCAGACACCCTGCAGAGGAAACTCATTTCAGCCTCTTGTATTCGCGATCTCGTTCTTTTGGTCACTACCCATAGCTCATGACCATAGGTGAGGGTAGATCCGCCTGTTGATCCCACGCTCCATTCTTCCCTCATTTGTGAACAAGACCCCGAGATACTTGAACTCCTCCGCTTGGGGCAAAATCTCTCCCCCAAACCTGAGAGGGCACTCCACCCTTTTCCGGCTGAGGACCATGGTCTCAGATTTGGAGGTGCTGATTCTCATCCCAGCCGCTTCACACTCAGCTGCGAACCAATTCAGAGAGAGCTGAAGATCACGGCCTGATGAAGCAAACAGGACAACATCATCTGCAAAAAGCAGTGACCCAATCCTGAGTCCACCAAACCGGACCCCTTCAACACCCTGGCTGCACCTAGAAATTCTGTCCATAAAAGTTATGAACAGAATCGGTGACAAAGGGCAGCCCTGGCGGAGTCCAACTCTCACTGGAAACGGGCTCGACTTACTGCCGGCAATGCAGACCAAGCTCTGACACTGGTTGTACAGGGACCGAACAGCTCTTATCAGGGGGTCCGGCACCCCATACTCCCGGAGCACCCCTCACATCATTTCCCAAGGGACACGAAGGGGAAAAAAAGGGGAACACCTTTTCCAAGTCCACAAAACACATGTAGACTGGTTAGGCAAACTCCCGTGCACCCTCCAGGATTCTGCTAAGGGTGTAGAGCTGGTCCACTGTTCTGCGACCAGGATGAAAACCACACTGTTCCTCCTGAATCCGAGGTTCGACTATCCAACGGACCCTCCTCTCCAGAACCCCCAAATAGACTTTTCCAGGGAGGCTGAGGAGTGTGATCCCTCTGTAGTTGGAACACACCCTCTGGTCCCCCTTTTTAAAGAGGGGGACCACCACCCCGGTCTGCCAATCCAGAGGCACTGTCCCCAATGTCCATGCGATGTTGCAGAGACGTGTCAACCAAGACAGTCCTACAACATCCAGAGCCTTGAGGAACTCAGGGCGTATCTCATCCACCCCTGGGGCCCTGCCACCAAGGAGTTTTTGACCACCTCGGTGACTCGGTCCCAGAGAGGGAGAGCCCACCTCAGAGTCCCTAGGCTCTGCTTCCTCATTGGAAGGCATGTTAGTGGGATTGAGGAGGTCTTTCGAAGTACTCCCCCCACCGACCCACAACGTCCCGAGTTGAGGTCAGCTGCGCACCATCCTCACTATATACAGTGTTGACACTGCACTGCCTCCCCCCCGAGATGCCGGACGGTGGACCAGAATCTCCTCGAAGCCATCCGAAAATCGTTCTCCATGGCCTCCCCAATCTCCTCCCATGCCCGAGTTTTTGCCTCAGCAACCACCAAAGCCGCATTCCGCTTGGCCTTTTGGTACCTATTAGCTGCCTCCAGAGTCCCACAGGATAAAAGGGTCCAGTAGGACTCCTTCTTCAGCTTGACGGCATCCCTCACCTCTGGTGTCCACCAAACGGGTTCGGGGATTGCCGCCACGACAGGCACCGACCACCTTACGGCCACAGCTCCAGTCAGCCGCCTCAACAATAGAGGCACGGAACATGGCCCATTCAGACTCAATGTCCCCACCTCCCTCGGGACGTGGTTGAAGTTCTGCCAGAGGTGGGAGTTGAAGTTACTTCTGACAGAGGACTCTGCCAGACGTTCCCAACAGACCCTCACAACACGTTTGGTCTTGGTCACACACCAGGTCTAACCGGCATCCTGCCCCACCATCGAAGCCAACTCACCACCAGGTGGTGATCAGTTGACAGCTCCACCCCTCTCTTCACCCGAGTGTCCAAGATATGTGGCTGCAAGTCCGACGACACGACCACAAAGTCGATCATCGAACTGAGGCATAGGGTGTCCTGTTGCCAAGTGCACATATGAACACCCTTATGCTTGAACATGGTGTTCGTCATGGACAATCCGTGACGGGCACAGATGTTCAATAACAAAACACCACTCGGGTTCAGATCGGGGGGGGGGCATTCCTCCCAATCACACCCTTCTAGGTCTCACTGTCATTGCCCACATGAGCACTGAAGTCTCCCAGCAGTACGATGGAGTCCCCAGAAGGTATGCTCTCTAGCACCTCCTCCAGGAACTCCAAAAAGGGTGGGTGCTCCAAACTGCCGTTCGGCGCATACACACAAACAACAGTCAGGACCTGCCCCCACCTGAAGGTGGTGGGAGGCTACCCTCTCATCCACTGGGGTAAACCCCAATGTACAGGCTCCAAGTTGGGGGGCAATAAGTATGCCCACACCCGCTCGGCGCCTCTCACCAGTGGCAACTCCAGAGTGGTAGAGAATCCAGCCCCTCTCAAGGAGATTGGTTCCAGAGTCCAAGCTGTGCGTTGAAGTGAGCCTGACCATATCTAGCTGGAACCTCTCGACCTCACGCACTAGCTCAGGGCTCCTTCCCCTTCAGAGAGGTGACATTCCATGCCCCAAGAGCCAGCTTCTGTAGCCGAGAATCGGACCGCCAAGGTCCCTGCCTTCGGCCACCACCTAACTCACACTGCTCATGACCTCCTTGGCCCCTACCATAGGTGGTGAGCCCATGAGAAGTCCAAAAAAAAAATCCAAAGGACAAAAATTAACAATAAAAAGAGAACTCACCAACACTGAGGTGCATGCAATGTGCCGCAACATTTTCCATAAGTCTTTAAAGGGCTAGGAGCAGTTCCTCAATGAAGAATAACAGGTGGCCCCACTGCTGGGGTAACCACCTACAAAACATAAGGAACTAAGCAGAAAATCTTTTTATGCCAAGAAGCTAAACAGTAATCATAACTGACACTTTTAAAGGATTTTCTTGCGTGCTGCTAGGAAATCTGTCCTAAAGATGCATGGGTCTAGTATAGGGTCTGTCATGAATTCCAGTGTTTAATATATTTAATGGGTATTTATATATTTAAAGGTACATTCTTACACAGATAATGGGGAGTTTTCAAGATGAGGAACACTAAAGTTAGTTGATCAAATTGTTGCTTATTTCTTGTGTCATTAGGTCAGTACTCATATTGTTGGGGGTGTTTCCTCGAAGGCTGTGACCTCTTGATTATGACACGACGGATTAAACAGTCATCGTTTTGAACATTCTTCATCCAAATTTGTGGGTACAAAACCCTTTTTCTTGAGCGTATTCATTCTCTAAATTGATTTCTCAATGCTCTTTTTTGTTACTGATCCTATTGTCATTTGTGACTTAGATTTCTGTACCTCGTTTCAGTTTTGACTCTTGATTTCTTGATCTTTCTGTTTCGACCATTTTGGTTCTGACTATGTCTTATCTTTTAGTGATACTCAACAAATATTCTTGTTAGAGCTTCTAGCATAACTAGATGCCAACTAGAACTTGTATTCAACACAAAACTGCTTTGATATTTAATAAATATATATAAAAACCTGGAGAAATTTTTTCCCCTATATCTGGGTATCTTTGCCTGTGACTGTTGGAGACAGAATAATAGAACTTTATCTCTCGCAAGGTGGTAATCTGGCACAATAAATAAATAAATATGATAAAAAATATTGATATTTTGGTTGGGATGGAGGGGGATGATTGGTTCTCATCAGTGTAATCTTCAGTACTTATTGTCCTGGTAGCTCTGGCAAATTGTTTTTTAATTCTTTCTTGATGGTATCAGAAGCCCTGACCACAGAGGCACAGATCCAGTTTTGGTGCCCCACATCTCGATCTTCAGATCATTATATTTGCTCTGCTTTTCACTATCTTGACACAAGTGGTTGTTGTCATCTGTTCTGTCACAATGAACAGCAGGCACCATTTCTCCTTCTTGTAATGGACCACCATATTTGGACAATAAGCTGATGTTATATGACTGTTTGTTTGGACTTCCATGTCCCATACGATGGCAGTGTCTCTGAAGTGAACATCAACATTCTGCAAGTTTCTCAGGTATTTGTCCACCTATCACACCACAGACTGACCAATGCACACAGATGACACCCTTGCTGTACTGGTTTATGTATTCAGTGGCACTGATCCTTAATAATGCACTGCAGTGCTACCACTTTCATAAGCATAACTATTAATTACAGAGAAAATGAATCACATGCCAGCAAACATGGAAAAAGGAAAAAGTGAGCTATTTAGAGATTGCACATTGAAATTTGATGAAAGTCTGTTTTGTCATCTGCTCGGGCACCTCTCCCACACTGCCATACTTTCAAAATGTTTGAATCAATTTGCCCACCATTGTCACAGGTTACTATTATCTGAGGTAATTCACTTTTGTATTGCTGGCTGACTTTTATGAAGCTTTGCATGTGTGCTCATGATCCTGGACTGATAGAACAGTAAACATCGGCTCTGTCTGCACTATTTTTGCATACTGAAATACATTCTTCCATCTTTTAGTTTTCACCATTTATTTCTCTTCAGTGAATAATTCCTATGGCAAGGTGCTACCACCAGTATTCTTCAACGTTTGACACCTTTATCATTCTTATTTATGGGCCACCTTTAAAGGAAACCCGACACAAAATGTCTCTCATGTGCCACCTTCCAGTTTCAGTGCTCTAATGCTTCATTATAATTTATGCTACTATAAACAGCAGGGCTGCATGCTTTACACTTGATATTGTCCTTGCTGAGCCTTTTAATAGAAATAAAGTGATTGTGTTGAGGTGTGAATAAATGTTAAAAAAAAAATTCCAGTTTATTTTTTTTTTTTTGGTAAAAATGTTCAGCCAGGGAAATGAGTGTTACTAATCAAAAACATTTCAGAGGTACCAAGAAATGGAGCTCTAGGGTCCTGAAAAAATTTTTAATGTCCCATATCAACTCTACTGGAAACCTCCGATGAGACGTTTACAAGATGAAGCCAATAAAATGCTCGGCTCTCAGCATTCAGGTTACTCGCTGAACTGCTGCACATTTTCTTGATGCCATTTACAAGTTAGGTTAGACTTACTGTTTAAGTGTTTAATAGATTAGACTTGGCAGACTTCACAGATCCGGCGTTTATCGTGTTCATAGACCTTTTATGAGTTATCTGCAGATTACACAAAGAATGGAGGTGCCATCACTGGAAGACTTACAGCAGAGGAGCAGCTCTGAGATGTTAGTCTGCTTCTTTGCTCAAATACCATATGTCAGTTGAAGATCCCATTTCAAACACTGAAGACTTGCAGCAGACTCTATAAGGTGAAGTTTTCAAATTTTAGACAAATTGTGACAAAGATGGACAACGATTGAAAGAAACACAAGGACCTTATCATTCAAGCAACAAAAAAGGAGAGAAAAACTCAAGCTCTCATCTAAGGTAAAAATATGTTTATTGCTCGTATGTTGCTCTATAAAACATGTAGAACAATATTAAAATGTATCCACTGGCATCATGCTATTATTTTAGTGTAACAATATCTCATAAAATGTTAGAAGATTATTAATTTTGGTGAACTTGTTTTCTGTGCCTGAATCCATTAGAGGGCATATGTTCCCTGGGAATGCATTGGATCTGCACTGGTAATCGGAAGGTTGCCGGTTCGAATCCCGTAAATGCCAATAGGGACTCTGCTCTGTTGGGCCCTTCAGCAAGGCCCTTAACCTGCAATTGCTGAGCGCTTTGAGGAGTGAGAAAAGCGCTATGTAAATGCAAAGAATTATTATTATTAGAGACTGCAGCTTTTTACTAAGCCGAAATCTATAAATATATTAAATAAAATTCTAGATCGTCTCCTCGTGATATGGTGGTGGTAAAGATAAAGAAAGGAAAATAACACCAAAGAAAGGATACACTTAGTTTCTTTTAATGCTAGAATTCCCAAAGCTTATGACAATTTTCATTCTCCCTGAAAAGCCTACTTTCCCCAAACACACGGAAACAAAGTCGTATGTCCTTATTAGTGCAGCACATACCTTTGCTTTGTTAGGTCTACAAGACCTAACATTTTTTTGTTTTTTTCGTACATTTACACGGATGGTTGTAGAGATGAAACACACATGAATGTATGTATTTCAAACAATGATATATCATTACTTAAATATCTCCTTACAAGTCTTTGCTATATAAAATCTTCAATGCAGACTTGAGCTGTAAGTGAGAGAATGTGAGCTGGCGGTGCTACACAGAGAGCGTAAGTGTCAGGAGGGCCAAGCAATTGGCTCAATAGGAGGTGGGTGAGTCTAGGTTCTGCACTTCAGACTGACACATTTGCAAAACAAAGGCAGATATCAGCAGGCAATAGCTGTGCTGATAAGGCCATTCCAGGTTCTTAGCATGTCTCAGGAAAAATAGATTGATCAAGGTAAACAAAATTTTGGTGAGGATTGTAGTGTTAGTGTCATTTTTCACTAGAGATAAAAACACAAAGGAAACTTATGACAAAGTACGATGCTGATGTGAGGTTTGTGAAAAACTGGCTTGGCCTTTTTCTGAAGAAAAGGAGGTTAATGTTTTTGGGGACGGGTAGAAACAATGTCATTTATCCATCCATAGATGAGCTTCCAAGTTCAGTGAAATTGTGAGAACTTTTATACCTTCCTCACAGTCTTTGGTTCCAAAATTAATTTAATTTCCAAACGTGGGCTACAATCTTTTGCTGGCACAAATTAAATTGAAATAGCAGGCCATAACTGTTGACCTTAAACTGAACGTCAGACCACAAGATACACCTGTTCTCCTTTAATGGTCTGCCTGAGTTGTCTTTGCTTGTCTCTTCCCGTCTCAGTTTTGCATTCTCCTGTCAGCTGGCTTATGTGGCTTAGATGTTTCAGTTGTGCGATGGCCTCAGTTACCCATTTTGAGTAAAATAATGAACAATGGAATTAAAGTCACAGATCACAGTGGCACACTTCAAACCTTTGTCTACAGTACCATCATTTGAGAACAGTTGCAGAAATTATGGCAGAACGATATACAATGAACATGAATTTTAACAATTATTAATATTAAAATTCAAGTATCTAATATTTCATTTTAGTATCATAATATTAATGAACAGTTGAAGGGTATTATTTCAGGCATAGTTGCCAGTGTTTCATAACTTTCCTTTAAAAATAATAGGCTGATGTTAGAAGAAGAACTGTGCTTAAAGTTATCAAAGTTCTAACCCGACAAGACAATGGTGACTGTATAAAACATAAAGACTGGCAACCTTCACTCGTTTTTTCCTCTTTTTAGGCCTGTGGTTTTATGTAACTCGAGATGTTTTCTGCTTCTTTTGATCTGGATTCATATCTAATTATATCGTTTTTGTCAATTGAAAATATAGAAATTTTAGGCTTTCTAGTTTTTATTGCTTATTGACCCTTGCCACTGTTCTTACATTTACAAAGTAATTTGATGTGCACAAGCAAAAACTAAAAGAAACTTTCCACACAAAAAAACTCTTTGTAATCCTTTGTTAAAATCCCCAAATGGAAAATTATGGTTAGAGGTGGGAGTTAAGAACAGTTTAGTATTTAAGTTACGATGGAAAGAAAATGGGATTCATTTAAAATTTTAATTACCTTAGTACAGGCAAATTTAAATGTCACAGAAGTACAACATTCTTGGCTTATCACTTAAGAGCCAAACGTACATGATTTTCTCAAGATTTATTTTTTTTTTTTTTCTTTGTTGTTTGTTGTTTGTTTTCTTTGTTCGTTGTTGTTGTTGTTGTTGTGGATGATGCCACTGCGCCAGACTGCAGTCCATGAATGTACGACTCAAATCATGTCAATAAATAAATCTAAAGTTTTAACTATTGCTATTTATTGCAAAAAGAATCACATCACACTACAGAGCTTTAAATTTAGCTGATAATACTGGGCTGAGAGTGAGGCCTGACAGTTCTTACACATTGGAACAAAATGTCACTTATCAAGAATTGATATAAAAGGCCCATGTCTTTGCAGTTTGCACAGCTAAGAAGTTGTGTAGCATTCATGCTGGTCTACTGGATATCCCTGAACCACCTTGATTAAACTTGTGATTAATCATGATTAATTGAGGAACATGTTGTGATTATCCATCCATCCATCCATTATCCAACCTGCAATACCATGACACAGGGTCACGGGGGTCTGCTGGAGCCAGTCCCAGCCAGCACAGGGTGCAATTCAGGAAACAAACCCCAGGCATGGCGCCAGCCCACTGCAGATGTTGTGGTTAATTGCAATTAAAATTTTGCATCATTTGATAACCCTGATGTATTTGTTTTAGGATATTATGTTGTATTTGGTTGGCAGTGTTCCAAAATATGACCCGATAATCCTTTGCATATTCAGTGGTAACGCTGCTGCCTCGCAGTAAGGAGACCCGGGTTCGCTTCCTAGGTCCTCCTTGCGCGGAGTTTGCATGTTCTCCCCATGTCTGCATGGGTTTCCTCCCACAGTCCAAAGACATGCAGGTTAGGTGCATTGGTGATCCTAAATTGGCCCTAGTGTGTGCTTGATGTGTGCGTGTGTGCCCTGTGGTGAGTTGGCACCCTGCCCGGGGTTTGTTTCCTACCTTGCGCCCTATGTTGGTTGGGATTGGCTCCAGCAGATCCCCGTGACCCTGTAGTTAGGATATAGCGGATTAGGAAATGACTGACTGACTGACTATTACAACAGATGATTGTGTCACAAAGGCCATGTCAACGGTTATTCCACCATTTGTGGGCTACTTTTTTCTATGCCACCCAGTGTATGTAAAAGATATTTGGAAGTATTTGTACTTCATGATAATTGTTTTATGCTGAAATTATTCAGCACATTGTTATCTTCATTTTTATTTTTCTTCAACATTCTAGAGATATGCAGTTTGGCAAACTTGGGATTAATAAAGTATCTATCTATCTATCTATCTATCTATCTATCTATCTATCTATCTATCTATCTATCTATCTATCTATCTACTAGTAACTGTAGAATGACCTGGCATAGTATGAGTGTGTGCATGAGATCAACCTGGCAATGCTCCCAGAGTTAGTTTCAGTCTTGTTTCTTCCTTATGGCTTCTGGGATGAGCTCTGACTCTCTGAAACCTATTTGTGTAATGTAATTTCTATACAGTGTCTTCAGAAAGTATTCAGACCCCTTCACTTTTTCACATTTACTATTGTTGCAGCCTTGTGTTAAAATCAAATTAATTTTTTCTTCTCATCAAGCAATGCTCGCTACCCCAGAATGACAAAGCAAAACCAGGATGCTGAAAATATACTAAAAGTAAAAAACTGAAATATTACATTGACTCAAATATTTAGACTCTTTACACAGTGCTATGTTGAAGCCTCTTCGGCAGCGACTACAGCCTGGAGTCTTCTTGGCTCTGATATTACAAGTTTCTCACACCTGTTTTTGAGGATTTTCTGTCATTCTTCTCTGAAGATCCTCTGAAGCTCTATGAGGCTACATGTAGACTGTTGGTGGACAGCCATTTTCAGGTCTCTCCAGAGATGTTCCATTCGGTTCAAGTCTGGGCTCTGGCTGAGCCACTCAAGAACATTTACAGACTTGACCCTAAGCCACACCTGTGTTGTTCTGGCTTTGGGTATACAGTCATCCATTGTTGGAAGGAGAACCTTAATCCCTGTCTGAAAGCAAATTTACACAAGGAATGCCTCAAAAGGCTTTAACACTTAATTACCAGAGCCTACGAGAGAGACAAATAAATGGGACATTGGGTATAAATTTATGGTACTTGTAAAAGTTAGCTTTTTTCAGTTTTATTCTGTCAATGAGCGATCACGCTCTAACAATCCCCCGTGCCTCTCCTGATCTGACTCTAAGTAACAGCGGCAGCATAAAATCACACCCGATCTGACGCTGTTCGAATTCAAATAAAATTGCATTAGTGCAATGATGTTTTCTGATTGGTACTATTCAGGTCATAAAATGATTTCTTCAAAATATCACATATACCTATGTCTGTGTTTTGTTTTTTTCTTGACATCATACACCATAAAGTGCATACTAATTCTGCGTGAGCAGCAGCACTCAATAAAACTGAATAAAAAAAATAAAGTGAGATACGAAGTAGACAGATTCACCAGCGTTTGTGTGTCAGCTTTTATCCCTCCACATCAGAGAATGTCCAGTTCCATTGCCTCAAAACACTACTCACATCTACAGCTATTCCCAGTGTCAAATAAAAACTAACAGTGTCAGATCCCTACAGCGGTAGTATGTATCATGATCATGAGTGAGAGAATAAAAGTAAAAAAAGGGTAACTTTTATAAGTACAGTACTATAAATGTACAGACGCAAACCAAATATATGTGTGTACTGTATAATATTAACAATAAGAGCAGCCCACTACTGAAAACGGCAAATATAGGAGGCAGATGGGATTGAACCAGTGGCCCCTTGACTATAAATCAGTGAATCTTACCACTATGCCATGGAAGCTGTTGTATCATCCTTGAACCATTTGTGAAAGTGTTTATTTGATCTTTGGATTTCGGGCTTCACATATTCTATAGTTTATTCCTACATTTTGTAACATTTATTACAAAAATATGAAAATGTTTCAGTTTTAACAATGTGTTTACACAGATTACTGTAGAAACGGAACACACATGAAATGCATGTGTTCCAAATAACGATCTATTATTTCCACTCTAAAACTCCAGCAGTTCACTCCCAGATAATCAAACAAGGCATGAGCTGGGAGAACTTAGTGAACGTTAATGGAATGGAGATGGAATAGCAGGCTGCTTGCTGCTTGTCTTAATTGGCACATTTACAGGACAAAAGATGCTGACGGAGAGTTGCGAACGGATTTAAGGTGGGCTGGATTTATGAGTTTTCTCGTAGGCTCTGGTAATTCTAGTGTTAACAGGCCTTGTTTTTTGACAGCCCCCGAGCCTTGACACTCTAAGAAAACAAGAAAAAACTCTCAAATAAACCTTGTAGGAAAAAAAATGGAAAAAATTTTGGGAGAGGCAATTCAGAATGAAACCCCCTTCCAGGTAGTTTGAACGTTCAATGGGTGTCAAAAAATTGGGTAAATATAACATTAGAATATCTCTGATCAACTTTCCCTCAAACTTGTCTTGTCTCCCACTCGCTGCCACTGATAAACCACCCACAGTATGATGCTGCCGACACTATGATTCAACATTGGAATGGCATTGTACAGATGATGAACTGTACCTGGTTTCTGCCAGATGTGACACTTAGGATTGAGGTCAAATAGTTACATTTTGGTTCACTAAAGGCAAAAATCTTGCTTCTCACACAGTCTCAGAGTCCTTAAGGTGCCTTTTTGCAAACTCCAGATGAGTGTAGTGTTACAGTCGTGGTTGTCCTTCTGGAAGTCTCCGTTTCCACACAAGTTCTCTGGAGCACATTCAGATAGAACATTGGGTTCTGGTCACCTCTCTTACCAAGGCCCTTCTGCCCGATTTTTTAGTGTGGCTGGGAAGCCAGCTTTAGGGAGAGTCATGGTTGTTACAGATGCCTTCCATATAAGAATTAAGAAGACCACTGTGCTCTTGGGAACCTTTAATACTGCAAGAATTTTTGTAGCATTCCCAAGATCTGTGCCTCGTCACAGTCCTGTCTCTAATCTCTGCAGGCAATTCCATTGACCTGATGGCCTGGTTTTTGCTCGCCTGGTGGAGCTTCTATAAATATGTGTGTGTCTTTCCTAATCACATCCAATCAATTGAATTGACCACAGGTACGCTCCAAACAAGGTGTAGAAACATCTCAGCAATGATCAATAGAAAGGAATGCACCTGAGACAAATTTCAAAGGTCAAAGCAAAAGGTCTGAATATTTGTGACAATTGTATATTCCCGTTTTTGTTTTGTTTTTTGTTAATTACCTTGTACACATTTGTAAAATCCTGTTTTTGCATTGTCATTCTGAGGTAACAAGTGTTGCTTGATGAGGGAAAAAATAATTTAATGATTTTTAGCATAAGGCTGCAACATAAATTATGAAAAGGGGAAGAGGTCTGAAAACTTTCTGAAGGTGCTACATATGATACATACTTACAGTATATCAAATAATTTCATTGAAATATCTTTAATACTGAAGTTGGTTTGAAAATATAATGTTTGAACTAATATGTATATTTACATATATGAAATTGCTTTAGTTGTAAATACAGCATATGTAAGCATTCTAAGCTTGTGTATAGTGAAAGGTACTTCTTCTTCTTCTTCTTATAAATCTTTTCCCAGTTTCATGTGGTATCACTATATTGAACCAGTCTCTGCCACTCTCACCTGTTGTACCCTTCATTACCTGATGCTTCTTTCTTCTTTAACCCTAACACTAACCCTAATCCTTCTCCCTTCTCTCTCATTCTATTTAGTTGTCTTCTTTTCCTCCTTCACAACATCTCCATATCCACAATTCTTCTACCATTTTTTGCCTCTTCTCATTACATGCCCATGCCACTTGAACATTCTACCATGTATTTTCTTTGAGATTTCCCCAACTTTAAAAGTACCTCTTATTCTTTGGTTGCTGATCTTATCAAGCTTTGCTACTCTACACATCCATCTCAACATCCTCATTTCTGTACAGTAGCATCCAGTTTCTTTTCATGCAAATTTTTAACTGCCAAGGTTTCTGATCAATACAATGATGCTGGTCTGACTACTGTTTTCTACAAGTGACCATCCACTTTGAACTATATAAGGATAAAATGAACTGAATGAAAACAATAAAGGAACTATAGTCAAAAATTAAAACTGCATTAAATTTTGAATCTCAGAACAGCAATTAATTTCTTGAGTTTGAGATTATTCACTTACTTCTGCCTTCACATTTTTTAAGCAGTTTGTGATTTTAGGTGAGAAGTCAAAAGGAGTACAGATGAACCCACACCACTTAATACTTCATGCAGAACACTGGATATATGCAAGAGCCCACCTCGAATTTCAGAACTGGTTTTACAGAAACAGCATAACAATTCTTATACTTAAAGAAGTGTGTTACTTATTTGCTAATCATTGTCACATAAATGATTTGGACTGGAATATAAACAACAATCTGTTTTAGTTTGCAGATGATACCAAGCTAAGAAGAGCGACAAGGCTGATTCCAGGGCTACATGGGATGAATTATGAGCAAATATTACAGGATATGAGCTTTATATTTTGAGGAATGATTAGAGGAGTCAAACTTTTTCAGTTTAAGCTAATAGAGACTAAGAGGTGGAAAGATTAATGTGTTTAAAATAAGGAAAGGAATTAGTCCAGTGGATCGAGACTGTTACTTTAAAATGAGCTCATCAAGAACAGAAGAGAAGAGACAGTTGGAAACTTGTTAAGGGTAAATTTTGCACAAACGTTATTAAATGTTTCTGCACACAGAGAACCATAGACACATGGATTAGATTACCATGTAGTGTGTTGGACAGTAGGACTCTAGGGACATTCAACTAGATGTTGTTATGGATTAATTGGGTGGACAGGATGGGTGAGCTTTTTTGGGCTGAATAACCTGCTCTCATCAAAAGTTTATTTAATGTTCTAATGTTTCTAATGTTCTAATTTAAAAGGTATCACAAGAAAGAGTCAAAGACATCATAAAGGTTTGGGGCAGCCACCCGTATATTGTTTTTCCTGGCTGCAAAAGGTGTTTTTCCATAGCATGATCTGCATAGATCAGAGTCCAGAACAGAACTGATTTGCTGCCTTAAAATGGCGGTCTTTAAATGTAAGGAAAGGAAGTGATGTCATCAGGGCTGGAACCGGAAGGGACGTCGTCGGCAGCACCGGAACCGAAAGTGACGTCATTGGCTGCGCCGGAACTGGGCGGGATTTCCCAAGAATGGTCTGTAAGGAATTGAGAGAGAGAATTAGTGCACTCTGCCACCCCCCGGTCAGGCATGGAATTATTATTATTCAGGCCCTTTAGTTGTCTCCTAATCACACGTGTGACAAAGGGCTGACATTCAAGTAATTGATGAAAGTTTTAATTGACACACTTTCCATTTTTATTTCTTACAGCTGAAGCCAATATTCCTTAAAGATGAACAAATCCATGTCTTTTGTGCCTGAGTTTGTGTTGCAGTGCTTTATCGATTCTGGACAATGGAGTTACACGATTGCTGCTCTTTTTTTAATCTATTTGATATCCTTTACTGGAAACTTTCTAGTTGTTCTAGTCATTATAATGAACCCTCAACATCAGACACCAATGTTTCTTTACATTGCAACACTTGCAGTAGTTGATCTGATGAACAGCACTAACCTTATTCCACGCATGCTGGCCGCTATGATCTATGGTCCACTATCTGTCTCATATGGACCCTGTGCTTTGCAAGTTCACGTTGAAGGCCACATCCTTGTTGTTGAAACTCTTCTTTTATCTCTCATGGCTGTTGACCGCTATGTTGCTGTGGTTTATCCCTTAAGGTATCCTTCACTTGTCACAAATAAAACTGTTTTGGTCTGCCTTCTTCATGCAAATCTCATTTCAATTATAATCATCATCCCACAGATAATATTACTCATGGAATTAACTTTCTGTTTAAGCAACATAATTTCCTCTTGTTTCTGTGATTACTCTGCATTGGTTCAAATTGCATGCAATGACGATCCCAAGTTCCTAACTTACCAGTCGACAGTAACTGTCATCTTTGTGATTGGTCCACTGCTGCTGATTCTCTTTTCCTACATTAGAATTACTCAAGCAGCATTACAAATCTCATCGGCTGAAGGAAAAAGAAAGTTTTCAGCACTTGCTTGACTCATTTGTTAGTGGTTGGGACATTTTATATTCCCCTCTTTTTGTCTTATGTGTTGCCAGGAATGGGTGTTGTACTGTCTATTGAAGCCTACAACATGCTAATCATAGTGGGCAATACTGTTCCCCCAATGCTCAATCCTATCATTTACAGTTTCCGGAACAAGGAGATTAACGCAAGCATTTTAAAACTGTTTACCAAAAATAAACCAAGTATAGAAATTAATAATTACTAAAGGGCTTCTAATGGCAGTGTTTGAAACTTTATCTAGTGAATCCCAAATGACAACTACAATCAATATGTGCACAATTATTAGACAAATGGTATTCAATCAGGATACATTTTATTGTGGAACAAATACAATGATCTCGGTCAGTGAGCTTTGCCTTTCTCAGGGTAAAATCTAAAAGTGTGCAATTTTTGCAAAACTAAATTAAAAATCACTTTTTTCCCTACTAACTTGTTTATTGTTAAGTTTTACAGTAAGCGTACCATTACACAACATATAGCAATTAACACATAACATTATTGTCCTTTCACAAATATTCAGTGACCAATATAAACACCCTTCTTTTCAGTAACTACCACGAGCCCTCCCATCCATAGAGTCTGTCAGTTTCTTTATCTTTTTACAATGAACTTTCACTGAAGCAGCAACCATAGCTTCCCAAATGCTGGTCAAATGGTTGTAAATCTTACTTTTGAATAGGGCCCACACATTTCAATCATATTTAGATCGGGTGAGGAAAGGCATCTGGTCAATATACAATCACTTATGAGGCATTTGCTGGCTCGTATAGTTGGCAGGATTTCTAAAGTGACTGAGTGGAGTTTAGTGATGGGGCTGTGCAAAAGATGGAGGTTGAATGAGAGTGACAACTCAGCTGACATCACCATGAAGTGCTCCACTTTCAGGGTTTACAGGCAGTTCTCCTATTGCTCTCGGCATACAGTGAGTTTTTGAGAGGCTTTGTAATCCAACCTGGCTGGCCACAGGCAGTTACTGTAGTGAAAATAACTGGATCTTGGTGTGATTCCACAACAGTTGAGTACTATGGTGCATGCATTGGAACATAGTCGTGCATTAAGATCATGGCCTTTTTGAATGCTGCTCATTTCTTCCTGTACCACCGCTTGAAGAAATTATCTTCTAGAAACTGGAAGTAGGTTAAGGAGTTAATTTTATGTTAATCTTCAGCATGAAATGGTACAACTAGCTCATCCTTAATGATATCAGCCCTCACCAGTAACCCTCCCTGACCTTGCTGGCCCCTGACTCAAACTTGTGCCATTGTCCATTACTGATCCAGCTACAGGCCCATCTATGTGGTCTATCATGAGTCAGTCTCCTTTCATCTGTTCATTTTTATTTTGGCCCAACCTTGATAGTTCAACATGTGAATCTTATTCAGTGGTGGTCACGCTTCAGCATTCTTTACCTAAAGTATGCTTCTGAGCACTTGACACCTTGGTAAGTTGCCATTCTGGAATATGGTGGGACAGGAGGCTAACAAGTTCCCAGTATCTTCATGATTAATTCTTTTCAAGTGTTTTGCAGTTAATTTGCACCTTTACTTCTCTACACCTTTCTCTTTTTGAAACCCTGCTATCTGTGACAAAATGTTTGATTACCTGAGAGTCACACCACAATTGTTAAGCAATTTCCAGATAGTTTCATCCGTCTGGAATGTATTCTACAATTTTTGATTTTTCAGTGTCAGTTAAATCTCATTTTGAAACATTTATCTGAGGAAATGAAACTGCCTAAGAATTGTGCACAGTTCGGTGCAAAGTGTCAATCACTTTAAGCCACGCCCTCCCTCATTAAATTATTACATACAGTTTCACCTGAAAATGAAAACATCCAATTGGCATTGAGGCTTATATGGTTTAGAATTGGAAAATGTGCATAGTAATAATTATGAAGTCAGAATACTGACTTCCCTAATAATGGTGCAAGCAATGTAGATGTGGTGTTTTAGTAAAAAATAAGCAACATCATGGAAGCTTGAGAAGACTTTTCTTCAATTGAATTTCTAATATACTACTGTATAAACATTTAAGATAGATGTGTTTGTTCATATTATACTACACAGTATCTTTGTGAATCTCGTTAATGTTATACTGAAGAAAAGTTCCCCTAATCTGCTATTGACACAATACAGGATATCAAGAAAATGAGAAACCTTGACCTACTCAAAGTGCTCCACCTAAGATGATGAAAGCAGTTTTAAGAAAGAACGAAAGACAAGTTTTCTGAGAAATTTAGAGTTAATATCTTCTGTTGGATCGTGAAGTCGATGCATGGTCAAGAGCTTCCTCATCTTGATGTCCATCCTCTGGAGCTCAGTTCTCTTAAAAAGAATGAATCCAAGGCTATAAATGGAGACTGGCATTGCCAGGCTGTTGATCTCTGAGATCTTGTACTTCTAGTTGAGATGTTTATTATTATAATCATTATCATTATCATTATTATTATTATTATTATTATTATTATTGTTGTTGTTGTTGTTGCTGTGGTTGTAGCTGTTATTTCCTAACAGTGTCTAATAAAAGTATTCACCCCCTTGGAAGTTTTTAACTTTTTATTTTTATACAACATTGAACCAAAGTGGATTTAATTGGAGTATTTATTTTTATACTGATCAACAGAAAGAGACTCTTGGATGTCAAAGTTAAATTAGATCTCTGTACTGTGGTCTAACTTAATTATAAATACAAAACACAGAACAATTATTCACATAACATCACTTCAAGAGAGGCCCACCAAAATAACAAGCTGATTTAGCAAACTTAGTTATGGGATGCTCTCTGGATCCTCTGGAGGTAGTCGTGGATTAGAGAATGAAAACAAAGGCAACAACCATTATGAACAATGCTGCATGTCCTGCCTGTGACACACAAGCATTAAGGTCTTTTAGCCAATGAATTATTCAGCAGAAGTTCATCAAGACACCCTTAGAACAAATAAGGATCTATCTATCTATCTATCTATCTATCTATCTATCTATCTATGATATAATAATAATAATAATAATAATAATAATAATAATAATAATAATAATAATAATAATAATAATAATAATAATACATTTTATTTAAGATGCCTTTTCTGACACTCATGTTCACTTCACAGAGTGAAACAGACCATTAGTAAAATCCATCATAATAAAACAACGGTAAACATTAAAACAAGTTAACAAATGAAGAAATAGAAAAAGAACAAAACCAAAAAAGAAAGTTGCTAACAGCATGAAGTGGATAGTTCTAACTTGGGAAGTCGGTCCCATGATTGGTTTTATAGCCATAGTGTACATAAATATGAGCGTTAAAACAGCTGAGGTATGAGGAGGACCTAAAAAGTCCTGGAACTGGGCATTAGCACGGGTCTGTATCGAAGGAGCGACAATTCACAGGAGTGACATAACAAAGGACTGACATATTAAAGGACATTTTATTGGACCACACAACTGAAAGTATGCTCGCCAAAAAAATCGTTGTCGCCTCACCTACCAGTTGGATGGTTGGTTGGATGGTTGTCACTCCTTTGAAATTTATATCTGGGGTTTCACTCCTTTGTTATGTCACTCCTATGACATGTCACTCCTTTGAATAGGACCGATTAGCACTGGAGTAGAGTGTCATTAGTGAATATGCTGTTTGGTATTGCATGCTCATTATTGGTTGTCCTGTCAGTGGCAATGTGTCGAGTTGATTGAGTGCATATTTCTGACATTTATTCTACAGTTGTGCATGTGACTTTGTTTTGGCAATTGTTTTTTTCTCCAAGCTACCATGGCAGATTGTCAATGCTGAAAAACATGCTCAGGCAGTGATGAGTGTGTTTTTCGACATTGATCTGTTCATAAAGCGTTTTTTCCCTTTGGGCAGACTATTAATCAGTGACATTACACTGAACTGCTGGGGTGTCTAAGGGAATGCATTAGGAAAAAAAAAACATGCAGAGAGTGGCACACATAAAGCTGGATTTTGCACCATGACAATGTACCTGTACACACCACATTGGTACTTAAACTGTTTTTGACCAAAAACAAATGTGTTGTTGCTTCTTACCCTCCCACTTTTGCCAGATCTTGCTCCAGGTGACTTGTTTTTGTTCCTAAAATTATATTTGAGGCTGAAAGGAAGAAGATTTACTACCACAGAAGAAATCCAGCGAAATACACAGAGGCTCTGGACACAGTAACAAAAGATGAGTACAGGAAATGGTACAATAATTATTGTTGGTACACTGTTTTTGTTGGTTTCTTGGTTCACCTCACAACGTGGTGCAAATTTTACAATGGAGGGGAAAGGGATTTTTGAGTGTGCTGTTATCTGTACATTACTTCAAACAGTGGAAGGGCAGGTCCCCAACGATATTCTGTGACAGTGCAGGTCTGCTTCTTGCTCCCTGTTTGTTTTTGGGAGACTCTTGAACCCGACACCATCAGTACCGTAACCAAGATGAACGTGGCAAGTGAGGACAAAACACACCTGAAACAAGGGAAAGGTGCAAAGTGCTCAGTGCTTTTATTAAAACAAAAGATCCAAACAGTTTTCTTAAAGTGCAGTGCTCAAAAGTTAATAAATAAATAATCAATAAAAAGGTGAATGTGGAGGTTAAAATAATCAAATAAATAAATCCAATAAAAATGAAGTTAAAACAATGCTGGAGTTTTCTTTCAAATT